>NC_083538.1:5383237-5984921 GCF_018135715.1 Danaus plexippus
CTGAGACTATGTTATATGAATCGTTAATAATGAAACTCCTTTTAGAAAATAAGACGTCGACAAGTCGAAGACACTCTGAACGTGTCCACGACATCAAACAGAGAAGAGGCAGTAGAGATTGAACTAGTTAAAGGCGGTTCAGGCTTAGGGTTCAGCATAGCAGGTGGTCTGGGTAACCAACATATACCTGGTGATAATGGAATATATGTGACCAAGATAATGGCTGGCGGAGCTGCCCACAGAGATGGACGTTTGAGGGTCGGAGATAAATTACTCATGGTCAAAAACACTTCAGTAAGTATCTTTAATGAAAAACATATGATTATTCGGCTTCAGCCTAAGCATCTGTCACAGCCTTACTATAACATGAATTTATTCATAAAAAATCCATGGACAAAAGTTCATATAATATCTCACTGCATATGTCAATGCATATATTTGAATACCATATATAAGGCACTATAGATTGAGCCATGACTTCAATATATTCATTTTACTTTGCATAAACAGTTATTGTTAGGAAAATATATATATATATATATATATAGAGAATATTTAAACCTCACTAGTTTAGTGGTATACAAAATATAAACAGTGCTTATATAATATTTACAGAAAGGCGATGTGAATTTGGACAATGTGACTCACGAAGATGCTGTGAGCGCTTTAAAGGCTTCAGGGGAACGTGTGCAGTTAGTACTTATACCGGGGCCCAGACACGGCCAGCCCTCGCCCAGAACATCACGAGCAAACACCCGTGAGATAACAATACTGCTAATAAAATTGCATATAAAATAAATTGACGGACTTCTCATATAAGTCATTAAATGTACATACACATATATGTATATATAGAAGTATAATTCTTGAGTAATTAGGATATTGCTAGCATAATATAGACAAGTAACAACAATAGTTATTGATTGAAATGATAGCTTTCAATACTGTCAATACAATTGTATATAATAAACAATAAACACATTCCAGCCTCAAGCACCGCCAATTCCCTGCGAAGGGAAGACGTGGTCGACGGAGAGGAGCCGCGGGTGGTGGAATTAGAGAAGGGCCCGCAAGGCTTGGGTTTTAACATCGTGGGCGGCGAGGACGGCCACGGTATATATGTATCGTTTCTTCTCGCCGGCGGACCTGCCGAGAGGTCGGGCCAGCTCCGGCGTGGTGATCGCCTGTTGGCCGTCAACGATGAAAACATCACATCCGCCACACACGAACAGGCGGCTAAGGCTCTCAAGGTAATGCATACTATAATACTATTAACACCGAGATCAAATAACTATGTTTCTATCATTAGCATTACGCTCTACTACAAAAAATACAGCTTAGTCATCAAGATTACCGCTGAGACATGTATTAAGGTTAATATACTACGTAGTAAAACTGCGACGTACTACGAATATTCGAAAAATACTATACTATATACTAGTGCTGTACAAATGGCTTAGTGAATTACGGGCTTATCAGTTATCACAAGTTTGCATCGTAAAATTAAATTCCAAGCGGTTTTCATACTAAGTCTTGACACGTGATAGTTTTATGTAAGTTTAGGACTGGAAACTCTTCGTATTCAGTTTGACGGTGCAAACTTTTGTTAGGCACTTTTTCATAGATTTTTTTGCGCATAATCTTAATAATTTTTGCGCACAGTAATATTCTTTTATGAGGAATTTCAAATAAAAATATTCAGCATACCAAGATAACAAAAGTTATTGTTGAACAAAATGGATGTAAAACTCCAGTACAGGATTTTATAAGTTTTTTTTATTATCTCTTTTCTTTGTAAATTATTTTCTACGTAACATTGTTTAATCATAGACTATAATCTTTTAGTTAAACAAATATAAAGCCTGTTACTCATAGTTACTAAGTATGCATCACGCGTGTTTGCGGACACTAGTGGTACGTGATGCTATTTATCAATTAAGATTTTGAACTATTTTAACTGGAAATATTTCTTTGTTTCATATTTAAATGTGAAATTTTTAGAAAAAAATTAAAGAAAAAATTTACAAAATAATCGTAAAATAACACGCTATTAATAGAACTCGAATTAACAAAATTTTTGAATTCCTATTTTAATTCAAATCACAGAACAAAAAAAAAACGCAATGATTTAATAATAATAAGTTTATATATAAATTAAAATTTTATGAACTTTCCCTTATAAAATATTACCGCAAAATCTTTTTTCTACATTTTTAGTAGTAACTAAAGATGAGGCTTTACATTTAAATATCAATAAAGACAGGTTTATACAGCGTGATTGACAGAGCAACGAGCCTGATTGAATTGCATAACAGTGTGTTTAAAAGAACCGTGACACACGCTTACATACGCCTTTAGTTTTTGAATTAATTTAACTAATTTAAATATTTTTATGGTCCGTTGACGCATGAGAGAATTCACAGTCTACTGACCTATTTGTTTGTACAAATACAATGTGATGGGCTGATTAATTTAAACATACATATTTTATGTATTATTTAAAAATAATAATTGTTTGTCGAGATTCTGTAGTAATTATACAAATCTGTCAGTTTTTGTATGTCTATGTGTGATTATTGAGTACTTTATTAATTATAACAAGAAATCTGAAACTATACACTTGAAAATATGTAATACAGCTGTTTACTGTATCTAAAAAGTGAATTATATTATGGGGGTATATTTTGTCCCACTTGTATGATGGCTTATGAAATTATATTGTTAAAAATTATATGTATATATATGTATATAATTATTTTACAGAGCACAGGGCAGAACGTCAAGCTAACGGTCGTGTACAGGCCACAGGAATATAATAAATTTGAAGCCAGGATCAATGAATTGAAACAACATCACACACTGCTGAGAACCTCCCAAAAGCGATCGCTGTATGTAAGGTAAGCTATCGATCTATAAAAAAGTATAATTGAAAAGTATGTATGTACCAAAAGATGAATTTCCAAAACTTTATTTAGAAATAAAGATATTAAAGAGTTAAGACTATTAAAGAAATTCTATAGGATGATTTCTAATAACCATTAGTATACTCCTTAGTCAAATTAGTGTATAACCGTTGTACATCAATTCCAGGGCCTTATTTGACTACGATCCTGTAAGAGATGACGGTCTACCATCACGAGGACTTCCTTTCCGCTACGGCGACATCCTTCACGTCACCAACGCCTCTGACGATGAATGGTGGCAAGCGAGGTATGATACATACAATGCTAGCTTCCAACAATAATAATATATAATTAATAACAACACTCAAATACCACTATCTTAAACTCCTATTTACATAAGAAGTACCACCTATAGCAGCGCTTCCCAAACTTATTTTGTCCACTGCCCACTTTGAGAATAAATTACTTTTTAGCGCTGCCTTTTTTTGCCTACTGCAAAATAACTGTAGCTTGTCCTAGCTAAATAATTTTTTTGTTTTTTTTCTGTCTCTTACCGCCCCCTTTCAGAACTACGGTACTCACAAGGAGGCGTTGTTGCTCACTTTGGGAAACTACACTAAAGTAATTAAAGTAGCAAACGACACTTAGTATATAAATTAATTGCTTCCAGACGCCTGGACTCTTCTGATGCGGACGGTGTAGGTATCATACCTTCTAAGCGACGCTGGGAAAGGAAACAACGAGCAAGAGATAGACAAGTCAAGTTCCAAGGACAAGGAACACCCGTCAGCACAGTGAGTTAACATAATATTACTGTAGAATCAAATATAATCTTATATGAAGAAGAATTTCGCATTAAAAACTTAATAGCACTGGATACATTAATCTTTTATTTTCTAGACGGTATAAGCTTATCATTGAAATTCATCTAGTGCATACATTTATACTTCCACACTTTATATTATAAGTTATTATTTGATAATAATAATTTAGAGAAAATATTTTTTGCTTCAATTCTCTTTATTAAGAAATTTTGGGATTCGTTAAACTGTTTCATGTAAATCTATATTTACTACTCCAGAGCCAGTCGACCTTAGAGAGGAAAAAGAAAACTCTATCGTTCAGCAGGAAGTTCCCCTTTATGAAGAGTCGAGAAGACGGCAAGTCCGAAGACGGCTCGGACCAGGAGCGTAAGTATAGAAAAATATCTGCACATAAACGCACACAGACAATATAAGCTAACATTATTGAGCAGCATAAAAATGTTCGAATATGACACATTCGAAATTTAAATTCGCTTTAATAACTAAATGATTAAACGAGATCCACATTTTTATGTGGCAACACTAACAAAGAAAAAAAAAACAAATTTTAAATTTCATTCCATGCCTCAATATTTCACAGTTAAGTCGCATAAACTGCATTTGCCGGTTCTATAAAAAAACAAGGTTCATGTAATTTTAAATCCGCTCTAACAATCATCATATATTTGCGCAACGGCACAACGTAATACATAATTTTGTTTCAGCTTTCATGCTTTGCTACACCCAGGAGGACGCTAACGCGGACGGTGAGTGGGCACTGTGTATAATAATTTCGCTATCGCTGTACTTAGGTTAATGCGTTTTCTTATCGATCATACAGAACATATCATACATGAACGTTAGGCTAGTGATGTACAATGATCGATAAGATTTCGAAGCTAAAAGCAACTTCATGCGGCTGCTAACAACACTATCAAATGGATTTGGATCTGTGTGCTTGATCTAACGTGTGAACAAAATGTCTCAAATACAAACGATCGTTAGATGTAATTTAACTTATAAAATAAAATAAAATTGTATTAGTAGTTGTTTAATATTTTTAAAACCTACATCCGATGTGTCAATGAATCTAGGGAAGTTTATATTGTTATAAGAAATGTATTTAGATAATTTATTTTCTATTATAATGTTGGGAATTGGATCTGTGTGAGTAAATTAACGCTTGTAGTTGTATATGGGAGGCATGATAATGCTTTATCATTAATTATAGTGATTTTGTTATTATGTAATGTTTAAATCGAATATGCGTTATAACTGTTGCTTAGAAACGAGCGTCGTTTGGGACTTATTGTGTAACCGTGCGATATCCGCATGATCGTTCAGCGAGATGTTCGATCATGTGTCACGTGTCCTACCGTGTCTTAGGCGTTCAACACACGGACCGGTTACCGTCCAGTGCTTCTAGTTGCCTTACTGAAGCCTTACACCCATCCGATATACATTATATATTTTTATTTGCTCCTTGTATCCGTCAGCTACTCTCTACACCGGCGATGTGTTCCTTTAGACACTTCAACGTCTCATGTTATCATCACATACCGTCTAGATCTTCTCCATACGGATGCATTTAAACCTAAGTGTATATAACTTTAATTTTTGTACATGTAGGGGAAATCTTGTACCGAGTGGAACTTCCCATGATGGAGGAGATAACGCTCATATATCTCGAGGACGATTGTAAGTTATGGGAGTGAGGCGTAGCTTGAGAGTGCCGTAGCCGAATTACCTTACCTCCCGCATTATGGTTATGATCATCATATAGAAATGTAGTTTTCATTTCAATAACACGATTTTTTTTTTATTATTATTATTTTTTTCTTTATTATCTGTCATTTTTTTCTCTATATACATATATATATCTAATACATGAACGCGATGATTCTAGTCTCACGAGATTCACATACTAGTAATGTGACGCGTAGCCAAACAGTTTTTATGGGAGTGAGCCACTGGAAGCACACGAGGACAATACAGCTCTAGCATGTTAGCACTCGCCGCTTAGCAAAACGTCACTGGCATGATAAAGACTATGTTTCATGTAACTGTCCATTGGTGGTGTTATAACTAGATACACACACATATACATATATATATATATGTGTGTCTGTGTGTGTATCATTAAAGATTAATATGCACTATAATTATAACATACAAGATATTATTTCTATACATTTGTATTCCTAATCATGGTAATAATTGAACTGTATTATTTATTGTATGTGCAACGTGTGAGATGTGTTTTGTCCATCAACGGATATGTTACAGAAACAAAGCATTATATATCATAGCTTAATATTTTTCAGATATGGCTGGTTTATTCGGATTGTAGATTTTTTTTATAATAGCTTCAAGGTTTTATAAATGCTAAGATTTTTTATAAATATCTGTATATGTACTTATCTTACTGTTATTTATAGTCGACTATAAAAAAATTGAAGATATATAAAAAATATATATTTTTTTTTTATAGGTTAAATTCTTAATCTACTTTAGATCTAATTCTGTTATTAGGTTGAGCATGTTTGTGGATTTTATTCAATGGCTAGGTTAGATTATTTATATCGTGAATAAATGTATACTTTCAATTAGAACAGGTAAGGTATTCTATAAAAAAACATGTAATTCTATTGAATTCTACTTTAATATTAATTTTAATATTAAATGTCACTAGATGTCCGTTTATGTAAATTGCAACACATACAATTATTTCACAGACAGGAAAATTATTCCAATAACAGAGATTATGCTTCATTATAATAATTTGTAGTGTAATAATGACAGCTATGAATATGTTTTACATGATATGTCTATATAAGTCTTAAATTTTGTTTACAAACAAAATTGTCAAGTGTACGATGACAGCTATATAAGGTGAATCCAAATCACTAGTTAGAGTGTAGCGTAAATAAAAAATATATCCCGTCATGAGAACTAGCCGCTAAGATAGTATACAGTGAGACGCTTTAAACTTCTCAAGGTCATGAGCCATTAGCCACAGATAATAGAAACATATTGTGATTTTGACATAGAATAGATTAGGTTTTTTTCTAACTGTAGTTTTTTATTTTTATATTATTAAGATTCTTATTTAAATTGTGCATTTCCAGGTCAAGACGAGGCGGTGTTGTCGTATGAGACGGTCCAGCAATTGACCATAAATTATACAAGGCCCGTGATAATACTTGGACCTCTGAAGGATAGGATCAACGATGACCTTATATCCGAGTTTCCTGACAAGTTTGGAAGCTGTGTGCCTCGTGAGTAAAGTGATCATTTACATAGATTTATCAAGATCGTGGTTTAGTTGTATTAAGAAACTACAAATCATTGTATTATATGAGAATCAATAATATTCTCTAAGTATCAGTATAGACTGTGTAACTGTCTGCCATAAGAATATTATAGGAATACTAGTATATATTATTGGTTATGTATACCTTTAAAAAAGTGTTATAGAAAAAAAATAAACATTAAAAAAAACACAGAATATACAACTGCACAATTCATTCTCATTAACCGTAGATAATACAAAAAAAAATTAATGATTTAGATATACATCAAATTCACATTTACCAAAGAAAATATATAATAAAAATCAAATTTAATACATTTTATATTGTTTCAGATACAACTCGTCCACGCCGTGATTACGAGGTCGACGGTCGGGACTACCACTTCGTGTCGAGTCGAGAACAGATGGAGAGAGATATACAGAACCACTTGTTTATAGAGGCGGGTCAGTACAACGAGAATCTGTACGGCACATCGGTCGCCTCAGTCAGGGAAGTCGCCGAGAAGGTACGTGCTATGAACATGATGTATAACGTGCATGATGGAGTAACATATAATACAGATCTATTCGAGGTTATATTTAACTGTAATATTTTTAAGGCATTTTCATCTTTATATAGTACTTTTTAGTAGTAGTTGTTTTAAGAACCTCTTCAAATATATTTAGGTTAGTCTTTGTTTCATGATTAACTCATCGCACTTGTTTTAACAGTGTTAATATTTTTTATTGTTGTTTATTTTCTAGGGAAAGCATTGCATTTTGGATGTCAGCGGAAACGCCATTAAGAGGTTGCAAGTAGCCCAACTATATCCCATTGCCATATTTATTAAACCAAAGAGTGTAGAATCAATTTTGTAAGTATAAAACACGCAACAATATATATATATAGGATGATTTTTTCTTATGTTTTTAATATTTTTGTATCATTTTCAGGGAAATGACGAAGCGAATGACTGAAGAACAAGCGAAGAAAACTTACGAACGCGCTCTTAAAATGGAGCAAGAATTTGCAGAATATTTCACAGGTTAGAACAGCTTCGGTTTAACGCGTTGCGAACATGTAGTGTTGTACGCGTTGTATGTTGTTGTTACAACTTCCAACACTTACAGTTCAATCAATTATCTAAAAAAATGTTTAAAGTAAAAAGAAATGTTTCGTCACGGCCTTGAATAATACAAGTTTATAACGAAGCAAAGTAACTTAATTGGTAAAGCAAATTAAATACCATGTGCGTGACGCTTTAAGTCACATGCTGTGTCGTTTGTCATTTCAAATTTCCTAGTTGAATTATAAAGTAATAGTAGGTTTATAAATATTACGATCAAACATAGTACAGCACCAGGTAAGTTATAAGTCGCTCGTGCTTTAGAAGAAGACACTCGGCTATCTTCGGTTCCGTATAGTGCCGTCTCTGTCGCTCTTGTCAACCCGGTCGGTTGTCATTATTTACTTGTCACTGTTACTGTCAGTCGCAGTTCAAGGTCGTTAAGGAGCAGACGCGTTCTTCAAGTACAATTATATTGTAATTATATTCCAGCGGTGGTGACCGGCGATACTCCTGAAGAGATCTACGCGCGTGTGAAGGCGGTCATCACGGCTGAGAGCGGGCCGAGCGTGTGGGTGCCGCGTCGGGAGCCGCTCTGAGCAATATCCACTACCTACAGCTACCACACTATCCCCACTACCCCGCTAATGTTCTACCCGCCGGGGGTAGACACTAAACGCATCGGCTTCTAGACATACAAGGATACCTAAAACCTAACAACCTAGGGCTGTCTCCAGCGAAAACCCTTGAAGCTTTATCAAATATCCGAATATGACAACCTAACGCGATGAGCATTGAGCCCTGAACACATCGGCTATGAAAAGATACAGATTGTTGACTCAGGGCTGTGAAAAGAGAAAATCTTTGAGCCTGTATCAAATAACACGACGAAGGTATACCGCATAATCAGAAAGCCCCCATGTGAATGTCACGGAACCCAACATCCTATAGTGTACCTGAAAATGTCCTGTAATTCCTGATATCAAGAAGTTTGTATTGCTCTTAGGTTTGTGTGTAGTCGGCGGATAATTCGATGCGATGCTTAAACGCTGTCGGGGATATGTGAGGTTAACGAAAGTTAGTAAAGACAATTAACTCGTGGCATGTTGAATCCTGAAGACAATCAAATAAATATGAAAGGAAAATCCTTCAAAGCGGACAGGATAGTGCATTTGGATAAAATCGAAATAGCCGAACTTGTTGTTTGCTATTGAAAAATTATGATGGGGTATTCGACAGGATCGCTTGTTTATCTCCAATTTAGCAGATAGGCGGGACTAATAAATAAAAAAATTGGTCTCATTTCAATCAATATTGGCTGTAAGACGTATATTCTAGCAGTGCCATAAAATATACTATATAAATAATCATGTCCAATACCCTTTCTATAATTTCGTTGATCGGATCAGTCTCTATAATGTTGCTATACTATCACAGCTGTTGTTGTAATTGTTATCTTAGAATCTCTAACATCAATTTACACACAAGTGCCGTAGAACTTGCAAGCAATATGGAATCCGTTGGTGGTACACTTATAAGCAATCTATCACCGCCCTTAGGAACCCATTAGATAGTCGCGTGTTTTTAAAATCTTGTTGATTTTAATATATTTTATACCGCTCGGTAAAATTCCTATCAGATTTAATATAAGACAGTGTTTCGTCTCAAACATTACATGCGAGTTGAATGCTAATTTATAATATCAAGCTTTCACTATTGAACATTATGCTTGTGTTTATTGTGCAAATTTTAATATAGATATATTATTTCGTGCAAAACGATATCTTTTTTTTTTATTGTATTGTGTAATTAAAAATTATTTATTCACAGAACAGATTTACATGCTTGGATTAACTGTAAATCGTTTTAATGTAAAATTGTATATTGTAGAAATTTAAAATATCGTTTACGTTTGTTAACTCAGATTGCTAGAGTAAATTGAGAATTTTGTGCCCATGAAGAGATAATCTTTGTGAAGCAATATTTATATTTTACTGTACTGGCGTGTTACAAAATAATATATGACAAATAGTTATAAAGTTTACCTAACTATCGTAGTTGATACCCACCTCACGTCCCGCATGGCTAGGCTAAGTATGTAATCAATATTATTTGCTCAAGTGGCAATCTGTATTGTAGGCATTGAATCTCATGACATAGCACACCAACATGGAAAATCCTCAGCACGTAGATTACGTGCGAAGTTGTTTGTTAATCATTTATATAGTAAGGAATTGTGTTATACGGTGTGGAATGTCTCACCATATAGTGTTTGACATTTATTTATTGAGAATTTTATTTTCTTACTAAAGTAATGACCATCTGCAAATATGGCGCTATTAAAAACAATGTCCCAACGCTTTATTATCCTCTACTCACAATTATTTTTAATTGTATAATTTTAGTGCAATGCAATAAAAAAATATATCTACATAATATAATTTTATCTGTACTTAATTTATTTTTAAATGTATGTTGACATTGTACGCCTTAAGTATAATAATTTGCATGACACATACTTAATTTTATTCATAATATGACAGATAAGTTAAATGATTATGCTTGTTTTTTTTTATTCCTTTTTTTTAATTTCCTACCAAAGATTTTCAATGGACACTGCGAAAAAAAAATTGGCACATGTTGAAAGTGTTGTGGTTTTAAAATTTGATGTTTGTTCATATGATCCTCTAAGTTCTACATGATTGTAAATAAACAACAGACATTAATAAATTTTTAATCTGTGTGCAACGCGTTACTCTATAGAATTTTAATACATCACCATAATTTGTGTTTGATCAACTTAATGTGTGTGACCGTTGTTATAATTTTACTTTAAGTACTACACTATAATAACATTTGTAAGGAATGGTTTTAAAAGGTATTTATTTTTTCGTGCTAAATAGTATATAATATTAATTGAATGTTTTAATTCTATGTATATTAATAAATGTAAGTATTAAAGTTTTTAACATTTAGTTATTATTAAAAATATCTAAATCCCATATTTGCAGATGTACAGTGTTTATCAATTAGTGATGTTCAATAGACTAGTTTGAATAAAATTATTTACGTTGAAAATTCTATCCTTGTTTTATTTAAGCCCAACGCTTTACGTACAATCAGACTGATATGAACTATTTAAATATATGAACTATCACTAAACGTCACTACAGAGTTTTTAAATGAAATTATAAAAAAATACAGTTGAACCTAAATACTACAGTGATAAACGAAAAATAAATGAGATTTATGAGTATACCAACTAAATAATATAGAACACGCTTTATTATACTCAAGGTAAAATAAAAACCGAATGATAGAGAACGTGATAGGGAAGTACAAAATGCGATCCTAATGCTTATGAAAAATTTATTTCAGGTTAATACCTTCCCGATAAATTTATGTTTACTCCGATTAAGGGCTGGGACTGCCAGAGTTGGGTAGATTTCACTAACTTTTCATAGGAAGAGCTATGAACGTTGATGTTTGGGATAAGGTTATTATCAGAAAGTTAGAATCGTTCATAAGGGTCACCTAAAAACAAGTCTTCTTTAGAGTTTAGGTAATATTATATAATATATTAGAAACGCACAGGAACGAAGTTTGAAAATACCAGTATTCCTGCAAAGGCAAATTAAGAAGAATGCGAAATTGAGACACGTGGTCATATTTTACGAAGACCAACTATAAAACGGATACAAAACAAAGTTGTGCAGTCTGCTCAATAGTGCAGATTCCTTAACTAATCTTAGTTATATAAGAACTGGCGAAGATATTGATCAAATGTGTTACTGTACAGGGACCTAACGTTATAAAAGTTACAACCGGTAATGTACAGCGGTCTACTTGTTTAAGTTGTCTTAAAGATTTGAAGATGGTAGAGCCTAGCTGTGGTCAAGTTGCTACAGGTCGAACATGGGCAGGCTCGACCGGGGAAGTACCACCCTCTCACAGAAGATCAAGGTGAAGTATCTTTTAATGACTGCGTTTCGTCCGGTGGGTGAGAGAGCCCGTTCCTCTTTTCCTCTTCCTCTTTCACAATCAAGGTTGCATTGCCAGATTGCATTTATGTACACTTGTAGAACACCTCTAGGAATCGTTAACCAATGAATTGGATTTTTTTGTTGTGACCCTCTGCCGGAGCCCTTAAACTTAGATAATTAAGGAATCAGTTAGTAACTGTAGGAGATAATTTAAGAGAAATTAAAATATAACACAGCGTATCAAAATCCACAGTATTAAACGTATTGCTGATGTCAACTAAGACTAATACTGTGACCGCTTTCGCTATTCTTTCCTGCATATCATATGTTGTTTTACCTAAAGCAGTAGTCATACTATCACCACGACGAAAACCTTATTGGGCGGGGTTTATGATTTGATAGTAAAATAAAATATCTTAATTGGTGGTCAATTATACACCCCAGTGCTTTTGATAAGACAGGAATTATAGATATGGGTCGGAAGTCGGATTAAAGGGTTGAGTTTCTATTTTAGGTAAGGAAATTTTCGACGTGTTTCCAAAGGACTGGGAAAATTTTGGAATTCAAGCAATTATAATTACGGGTTGAAATAGTAAGTATAATAGAAAATATGGAGATGGCCCTTACACATCTTATGCAGTCAGAACCGATAGTATTGGATTTTATTTTCCTTCCTTCTTCCCAACATAATTTTCTCAAAAATTACTTAGAAAAGCATTTGAAATATCATATAATAATAATGTAATGTCAGAGTTTCGTGAGTGTTCATTAAAATAAAACTATTATTTTTCGGATTTACTACGCGTTTATAATAATACGTTTAACCGAGTGATCGCGGGCCGATGAGATAAGATGATTGCTGCAAACTAACCGAAAAGTCGGGAGTATGTAGTTTTTTCAAACAATAAAATATCGCGTAGTAATCCGAAAATATTAGTTTCAATATAGAATAATTTTAAATAAAAAATATCATTAAATGTTTTAACTTAGTTGCATCATAGATTATACTTCTAGAAATTTAGGAAAAGCAATGCGGATTGAGCTGGTTTAAATCCGATTTATCTACCATCTTCACATGTTTTGAGAAATTCTATTTTTTTTAGGAAAATTCTAAATCTTTTTTTTCAGGGATAATAGTAGGTGTAGTTTTCATTACACAAAACATTTGGTCTGATGTCAGTCAGCGCACACAGGATCTCGAATAATAACTTTGAAAAACGTTCAATATTTTTCGTTACGTGACGATTTTTATCGGTTGTAAGTCAATATTTAAACAAATTGACGGAGAATTTCTTTTCGACCTCATCCGAAATTAACAAAATTTACATAGGACCATATTGGTAACGAACTTTTTAAAACGAAAGTCTATAATCAAGATATTCTTACCGAAATATATAAGTGTACGTAAAAAATATGCTACGAAATTACTTATTTGAATTTGGTTATTCAAAGGGCAATTTGCTGAACTATATTTAAAGGAAATAACCAAATTATGTACAATTACAACTATTCCCGGATAACGACCCTAGAGAATTTTACTCTTTTGAAGTTTGAGCGGTTTAGTGTCATATTATTATAATATGTGCCTAATGATGGGAGTTTTTATTAATATTTTAAAGAGATTTATGTATTAAATGTACAGACCATTTTTAACTAGTAAAACAGTAATTAGATAAGCAAGGTAAATAGACACTTAAGTTTGAAAATATTAGAGTTAAAAATTTACTTTTTATCAAGTAAAATCCTTGAGCCATTTACAACTGTGAATGTCAAGTGACCATTCTTTATTAAGGATGACTTATCGAGTCTACTCTATTACTAATTCGAGCTTTTTCTTGGCTCCTTAGACATATCAGTATTCACAGCACATATTTGACCAACTAATGTAAAAAAACTATGTGTACACATAAATTAATCAGAAAAAATACAGGGTCCTCAGAAACCTATTAATTAGCAGATATTATTCTACAAAATAAAGTTTTCTCAATGAAAATACACACAAAATTCACTCAAAAACAGCTGGTCTTCAGTTTTATAAGACAGTTACAGCCAAATTTAAATATATATATACATATATAAATTTCATTCGAGAAGTAAAATGAATGCACTGTAAAGGTTTGTCATCAAAACAAACAGACGAAACCTCTTAGCATTCAATGGATTCACCGTGCGGGTGCCGGGTCCATTGCGTTGCAGGGAGTGGAGCTTCAACAGTGCCTGGGACTTGCGACCCAGGTGTAGGTTTAAGGGGCCCCTAACTAACGCGCGTTAAACGCTCACCTCCACTGTCCAAGCTCCTCTCCCTACCTAACCATATTTGAAAAGAACCTACTAGGGCTGCCTTCGAAGTACGTTCCAAGAACGAATTGATGTGAGTTCTGGACAGGCCCAAGTCTTTTAGCAGGTTGTAGAGAGATTTAGCCGTTATACCTCTCGCTCCCACTTCTACCGCGTATAAATCCGCAACGAACCTATTTCGAGTGAGTTCGTTTGTGAGCTCGTAATATTTGTTGACCTTGATGGTATGGTCTTTGGGGATGTTGGTTTCCCAAGGAACCGTAAGCTCTATCATCACAACGCGCTTTAAGATTCGCGAATACATAAATATGTCTGGTCTGGAGGCCGACGCACAAATATCCTCGGGGATTTTGTATTGTTTTTCATACGTATCCATCATTATAGTCCAATCCGTAGCCGCTTTAAGGATGGAGTAAGGCTTAACATTTGTTTTTATAGCCCTAGTGCCCTCTCTCACAAAACCTACTGATCGCTCGTTTGTGGTTATTTCCTTTTGCGCTCTGGCTACCGAAAGACTAACCGCTTCACGTATGATTTCTAGAACCCTATCGTGACGACGCGAGTATTGACCGCTATCGAGGAGTACCCTACATCCCACTAACAAGTGCCTAGCAGTTCCAACTGCCTTCCCACAGATATAGCAAGTCTTTTCGGTACCTTTACCCCATCTCACTAAATTACTTTGATCTGGGAGAGTCATCTGGAACGCATTGAGATAGAATTTTAGCAATGCTGGCGACCAATCATGGATTAAGGTGCGCCATTTTAGTGCTAATGGGATGCAAAAATCTCCTATGTCTAACCACTCGTTCTGCATTTCTAAACTTATTGCATGGATCTTATATTTATCATTCTCGTCTTGCCGAATAAAAGACTTCAATATATCCGTATCTTGGACCTTCCTACTTGACCCTAACCCTACTCTGTTACTTTGCGCTCCTATCATAAACTGCTTGTGGAATTGAAGCCTTGACTCTAGCTCTGGGGCATCTTTGTCTTTTGGGAGCGATGTAACGACGTCATCCTGGGATTTCCCCAGGATGTATCTCTTGGAAACTCTCAGGTGTTTGTAGAGCTCCGATGGCCTTTTTAGACTCATCCCAAAACTATTGCGATCCCTAAATAAAGCCGATGAATCAGCCGTTAGCGCGAGCCCGAGCCACAACTTCAACATCTTTATGACGCCTGCATCTAACTTTGACAGAAGGGTTTTATTGAAATCATAAACGAGGAAAGGCCAATTTAAACGTGAAGTTAGGTAATTATCGTAGATCCAAGCTTTTTTAACGTTACTGATCTGTTGGCTATCTACCTTGTTGAGATCGTTTAAAAAGCTATCTACTATACCTTCTAAAGATGGAGTACGACCTATATTATCAATCTTCCGACCGAGAAATTTAAATGGTGCATTTTCTGTAACCGTAGAAATGCATTGACCGCCTAACGATAATCCCGGATCGTATGAGGTGTATCTTGTACTCCGCCTACCGAGACACAGACAGTGACATTTACATGGTTTTGTCCTCAATCCATCGGTCCACTCACAGAATCTATCCACTTCATCTAATAGTACTTGACAGTGTTTGGGGTTACGTGTCAGTATTGCGAGATCGTCAGCGAAGGCTAAAATGGATTCCGTGTATTTATTATTAAACTTGAACCGATACCCCCATTTTTTCTCGTTGCTGATTAATTTATCTACTAAGATGTTAATTACAATATTAAATGCAATTGGAGACAAACAGCAACCTTGAAATAGTCCTACATTGTAACTAAAAGTTTTTGAATGGCCTTCTTTAGTTGTTATAGAAAACTTTAATTTTGAGTAGTACGACGCGATCATATCGGTAACTAGGGGCGGAAAGTTGTACCATCTCAGCGCGAATAGCATCAATTCGTGTTGTATCGACCCGAACGCGTTCTCTAAGTCTATCCAACAAACTGTAATTTGCCTCTCGCTTTTCCTAGCATCTTTTAAACTCTCCGACAGCAAAGTGTTGTGTTCTAGGCATCCAGAAATTCCGGGTAAAAACCCTTTCTGGTGATTTGGCCTAAAATACCTGTTGCTGAGCATGAATCGCGTCATTCTCGTTTGTAGAACTGAGAAAAAGATTTTGGATATAGTATTTGTTAAGGCTATCGGTCTAGTATCTTTCGGATCTGTGACTCGATCTTTTTTGGGAATGAGGACAAAAATTGCTTTCCCGAAGCACTCCGGGATTTGCTTCCTTGACCAGATTTTATCGTATATATATGTGAGATGTTTACGAACCGATGGACATTTTTTAAAGACTATATATGGGATACCATCGGGTCCCGGCGCAGATTTAGACGATTTTTTCTTTATCTGAATACTTATCTCATCTAGCGTTGGAGGGATGCCGTGGAAATCGAAACGAGGAATTCCAGGTTTTTGATCGTTGGGATCCGCATAGAGTCTTACACTTTTAGGCACTTCGTATGTGCTCTTAAAATGATCGTAAATTTGTTCATTGGTCAAGAGAAGCTGTCCGCGTTCTTTCTTAAAAATGGTTTTCGAATACTCAAAAGGGTTTTTATCAAAATCTACTTCCTGTTTTGCCCGGTCAAAATTATCGCGATTTTCTGCGGTTTGCGCCGATATTCCTTGAATTAATTTTAGAATTGATCTTAACGCCCTAGCTAGTTGATGACTAAGGTGATTGTCGCCTAGGGCTTTAGCTATACGTAGATTTTTTATTAATTCCCGTTTTTTCCTCCTCATTTTTATCTTGAAAGAATTGTCTTTATTTTTGCGAGCGTAATGATTTCGAGGTGGATATTGCTCGTTAAAGTAGTCGTAAATAGTATTTTGGAAAGTTTCTACTCGCGAGTTCAAATCCTGCTTCGAGCCCGGATGCTCTAACAGGTCCGCTAAATTGTCGTCGTGAACTTTCCAAGTCGATTGTTTCATGTTTGGAATGCTAAGACGTGTCCGGATGTCAATGGACTCCTGGTAGTTTCCAGTTAATGGTTCACCATGGGATACATGAGGGTCAACTCTATCCGCAGTGAAAGTTGAAGAACTTACCGACGATTGTCGTGCTTCAACACCATTATGTGTTTTTAGATGTTTAATGTACCAGGCTCGTCTCTTGTAATTTTTCCCGCACGTAGGGCATTTCAAATCCGTATTCGCGCCGTTTTCGCCGTTTATATCGACCGGTGGACAGATCTTTCGCCCCCCCTCTCGGACTGTCCTAGGGGTATTTTTCTTAATAGGACTTTTAGCTTCGTAAATCCCGGGCTGGGCTTGCTAGGCCGTTACCCTCGGCTGTCTTTCCAGCAGTCATCTGTCTTTCCAGCGCCATCTGTCTTTCCAGCGTCAACTGTCTTTCCAGCGTCAGCCCGACTCTCCGGGCAGTCGTTTTAAATGAGACGAAACCTCTTAGCATTCAATGGATTCACCGTGCGGGTGCCGGGTCCATTGCGTTGCAGGGAGTGGAGCTTCAACAGTGCCTGGGACTTGCGACCCAGGTGTAGGTTTAAGGGGCCCCTAACTAACGCGCGTTAAACGCTCACCTCCACTGTCCAAGCTCCTCTCCCTACCTAACCATATTTGAAAAGAACCTACTAGGGCTGCCTTCGAAGTACGTTCCAAGAACGAATTGATGTGAGTTCTGGACAGGCCCAAGTCTTTTAGCAGGTTGTAGAGAGATTTAGCCGTTATACCTCTCGCTCCCACTTCTACCGCGTATAAATCCGCAACGAACCTATTTCGAGTGAGTTCGTTTGTGAGCTCGTAATATTTGTTGACCTTGATGGTATGGTCTTTGGGGATGTTGGTTTCCCAAGGAACCGTAAGCTCTATCATCACAACGCGCTTTAAGATTCGCGAATACATAAATATGTCTGGTCTGGAGGCCGACGCACAAATATCCTCGGGGATTTTGTATTGTTTTTCATACGTATCCATCATTATAGTCCAATCCGTAGCCGCTTTAAGGATGGAGTAAGGCTTAACATTTGTTTTTATAGCCCTAGTGCCCTCTCTCACAAAACCTACTGATCGCTCGTTTGTGGTTATTTCCTTTTGCGCTCTGGCTACCGAAAGACTAACCGCTTCACGTATGATTTCTAGAACCCTATCGTGACGACGCGAGTATTGACCGCTATCGAGGAGTACCCTACATCCCACTAACAAGTGCCTAGCAGTTCCAACTGCCTTCCCACAGATATAGCAAGTCTTTTCGGTACCTTTACCCCATCTCACTAAATTACTTTGATCTGGGAGAGTCATCTGGAACGCATTGAGATAGAATTTTAGCAATGCTGGCGACCAATCATGGATTAAGGTGCGCCATTTTAGTGCTAATGGGATGCAAAAATCTCCTATGTCTAACCACTCGTTCTGCATTTCTAAACTTATTGCATGGATCTTATATTTATCATTCTCGTCTTGCCGAATAAAAGACTTCAATATATCCGTATCTTGGACCTTCCTACTTGACCCTAACCCTACTCTGTTACTTTGCGCTCCTATCATAAACTGCTTGTGGAATTGAAGCCTTGACTCTAGCTCTGGGGCATCTTTGTCTTTTGGGAGCGATGTAACGACGTCATCCTGGGATTTCCCCAGGATGTATCTCTTGGAAACTCTC
Source organism: Danaus plexippus (assembly GCF_018135715.1). Lineage (NCBI taxonomy): Eukaryota > Metazoa > Arthropoda > Insecta > Lepidoptera > Nymphalidae > Danaus > Danaus plexippus. The sequence goes on from NC_083538.1 coordinate 5,402,203, forward strand.
AGGTGTTTGTAGAGCTCCGATGGCCTTTTTAGACTCATCCCAAAACTATTGCGATCCCTAAATAAAGCCGATGAATCAGCCGTTAGCGCGAGCCCGAGCCACAACTTCAACATCTTTATGACGCCTGCATCTAACTTTGACAGAAGGGTTTTATTGAAATCATAAACGAGGAAAGGCCAATTTAAACGTGAAGTTAGGTAATTATCGTAGATCCAAGCTTTTTTAACGTTACTGATCTGTTGGCTATCTACCTTGTTGAGATCGTTAAAAAGCTATCTACTATACCTTCTAAAGATGGAGTACGACCTATATTATCAATCTTCCGACCGAGAAATTTAAATGGTGCATTTTCTGTAACCGTAGAAATGCATTGACCGCCTAACGATAATCCCGGATCGTATGAGGTGTATCTTGTACTCCGCCTACCGAGACACAGACAGTGACATTTACATGGTTTTGTCCTCAATCCATCGGTCCACTCACAGAATCTATCCACTTCATCTAATAGTACTTGACAGTGTTTGGGGTTACGTGTCAGTATTGCGAGATCGTCAGCGAAGGCTAAAATGGATTCCGTGTATTTATTATTAAACTTGAACCGATACCCCCATTTTTTCTCGTTGCTGATTAATTTATCTACTAAGATGTTAATTACAATATTAAATGCAATTGGAGACAAACAGCAACCTTGAAATAGTCCTACATTGTAACTAAAAGTTTTTGAATGGCCTTCTTTAGTTGTTATAGAAAACTTTAATTTTGAGTAGTACGACGCGATCATATCGGTAACTAGGGGCGGAAAGTTGTACCATCTCAGCGCGAATAGCATCAATTCGTGTTGTATCGACCCGAACGCGTTTTTTAAGTTTATCCAACAGACTGTAATTTGCAACTCGCTTTTCCTAGCATCTTTTAAACTCTCTGACAGCAAAGTGTTATGCTCTAGGCATCCAGAAATACCGGATAGAACCCTTTCTGGTCATTTGGCCTTAAATACTTGTTGCAGAGCATGAATCGCGTCATGCTCGTTTGTAGAACTGCAGAAAAAGATTTTGGATATAGTATTTGTTAAGGCTATCGGTCTAGTATCTTTCGGATCTGTGACTCGATCTTTTTTGGGAATGAGGACAAAAATTGCTTTCCCGAAGCACTCCGGGATTTGCTTCCTTGACCAGATTTTATCGTATATATTTATGAGATGTTTACGAACCGAAGGACATTTTTTGAAGACTATATATGGGATACCATCGGGTCCCGGTGCAAATTTATACGATTTTTTCTTTCTCTGACTACTAATTTCTTCTAGCGTTGGAGGGATGCCGTGGAAATCGAAACGAGGAATTCCAGGTTTTTGATCGTTGGGATCCGCATAGAGTCTTACACTTTTAGGCACTTCGTATGTGCTCTTAAAATGATCGTAAATTTGTTCATTGGTCAAGAGAAGCTGTCCGCGTTCTTTCTTAAAAATGGTTTTCGAATACTCAAAAGGGTTTTTATCAAAATCTACTTCCTGTTTTGCCCGGTCAAAATTATCGCGATTTTCTGCGGTTTGCGCCGATATTCCTTGAATTAATTTTAGAATTGATCTTAACGCCCTAGCTAGTTGATGACTAAGGTGATTGTCGCCTAGGGCTTTAGCTATACGTAGATTTTTTATTAATTCCCGTTTTTTCCTCCTCATTTTTATCTTGAAAGAATTGTCTTTATTTTTGCGAGCGTAATGATTTCGAGGTGGATATTGCTCGTTAAAGTAGTCGTAAATAGTATTTTGGAAAGTTTCTACTCGCGAGTTCAAATCCTGCTTCGAGCCCGGATGCTCTAACAGGTCCGCTAAATTGTCGTCGTGAACTTTCCAAGTCGATTGTTTCATGTTTGGAATGCTAAGACGTGTCCGGATGTCAATGGACTCCTGGTAGTTTCCAGTTAATGGTTCACCATGGGATACATGAGGGTCAACTCTATCCGCAGTGAAAGTTGAAGAACTTACCGACGATTGTCGTGCTTCAACACCATTATGTGTTTTTAGATGTTTAATGTACCAGGCTCGTCTCTTGTAATTTTTCCCGCACGTAGGGCATTTCAAATCCGTATTCGCGCCGTTTTCGCCGTTTATATCGACCGGTGGACAGATCTTTCGCCCCCCCTCTCGGACTGTCCTAGGGGTATTTTTCTTAATAGGACTTTTAGCTTCGTAAATCCCGGGCTGGGCTTGCTAGGCCGTTACCCTCGGCTGTCTTTCCAGCAGTCATCTGTCTTTCCAGCGCCATCTGTCTTTCCAGCGTCAACTGTCTTTCCAGCGTCAGCCCGACTCTCCGGGCAGTCGTTTTAAATGAGACGAAACCTCTTAGCATTCAATGGATTCACCGTGCGGGTGCCGGGTCCATTGCGTTGCAGGGAGTGGAGCTTCAACAGTGCCTGGGACTTGCGACCCAGGTGTAGGTTTAAGGGGCCCCTAACTAACGCGCGTTAAACGCTCACCTCCACTGTCCAAGCTCCTCTCCCTACCTAACCATATTTGAAAAGAACCTACTAGGGCTGCCTTCGAAGTACGTTCCAAGAACGAATTGATGTGAGTTCTGGACAGGCCCAAGTCTTTTAGCAGGTTGTAGAGAGATTTAGCCGTTATACCTCTCGCTCCCACTTCTACCGCGTATAAATCCGCAACGAACCTATTTCGAGTGAGTTCGTTTGTGAGCTCGTAATATTTGTTGACCTTGATGGTATGGTCTTTGGGGATGTTGGTTTCCCAAGGAACCGTAAGCTCTATCATCACAACGCGCTTTAAGATTCGCGAATACATAAATATGTCTGGTCTGGAGGCCGACGCACAAATCATTAATATTAATAGTTAGAACAATTATTAATTCAAGGGAATAAGGTAATGGATATAAAATGATAGACAATAATCAGCTTACAAGTTTAATGTCCTTATATTTCGTCCGGTACGACAGTAGTTTTCTCAGACACATAGAGACCGTCCAAGAACTTTCTGATATCCTTGTTTTTGACAGTCGTGGATTGTTGTATAAGGGCGGCCGAGCTGGAGACATCTTCAATAGAATTGCCTTCAATGATCAGCTCGTCCTTTTGTTTTGTGGAGTTGACAACAGTTACCCCTGGTGCCATCTTTACCCTCCTGATGTATTTCTCTCCCAAGAAATTACGGATCTCAATTACAGAGTTGCCTTCCGTTGTGACACAGTTGATGGGGAAATGGGCATATACAGCACGCATTTTGTATTGGAAACCCTTTGTCACACCTGAAAAATTATATGGAAGTTATATCATAAATGGATAAAGACTTCAATAAACAGAAACATTGATATATTGTAAGAAATCCCTTGTTATTTACTGAGACCTGGTTTTAATAGTAATTCTTCTCCTTCTGACTTCATAACAGAAGTTAAAATCATACATAAGATAGAATATCCTCTTCACAGTATAGAAATGTAAACTATTAACAGCTTGACAACGGATTTATAAAGCTGACGCACACTCAAGACACAAATTAAATGCTAAACACTATTAATATACTTTTTATACCTATCTGTAACAGGTTCATGAAATAGAAACATTTAAAGAAAACATGGTCAACAATCGTACACGTTAATTTGAAATTTACCCTTGATCATGTTGTCAACATGAGAGCATACAGTTCTTACTGCGGCGAGCTCTTTCTTGGAACCAAACCATTTCTCAACCTTCAATAACCGAGGGTTTACCATGCGAATGTCAACTGCCAAGTGTTTGAAATTCCTTTTTAAAACACCTCGGGGACCTTTCACTGTCACTAGACGAGATTTCACATGAACAGTCAACCCCTCAGGGATTTTCACTTTTTGATTAGCAACGATTTGCTTCATCTTGAGGCCTAAAAATAAATTAAACGAATCAACATAACCTGACTTAACTTTGACAATGCACAAACATAACTTTATGACAAAAATAATGTAAAATATATTTAGAAACGTGTAAACGACGTTGAGGAGCACTTAAAATAATTTTCACACACTATAAATATAATAAATTCTTATGATTCTTTCGGATTTTTGTTTAACAAACAAATTTGTAGCTTACTTCAATGACACCGAGAGCCGGAAAAGAGCGAGAGGTGTTGCCACTTGTGGATACAACGATGACATATATTTAGTTTAATAACTTTTAGCACAGTTTATGAAACTTTAATTATAATAATTTATATATATTTAAAAAGTATAATACTTATATAAAGAAGTAAATCAAAAGTATATTGACTTGCAATAATATTTTTTTTATTTTACTATATATTTTTTATATAATTAGTCTTAATTGTGGTGCTAATATAATAAACATTGAATTAAAAGTACATATCGTTGTTCTTACGCTGATTAATTTATTTTATTTTTTAAATCAAGTATAATATGGTTTAAATATATCTCTACACTATTTTATAAAACTTACGTAAAGTAATTCAATAAACTCCAATTTTTAACACATTTTATATGGCGCTTTTGGAATATATAGATCGGATCCTACAAGATTGAATATAGAAAATTTTTAAGTCATGTAAAAACTTCATGTTCTTTATATTTTTGTGTATTTGAGAAAAAGATTTATTTTAAAATTATGAATAAATGATATAGCCAAATTCCGTGTTTCTAAATCAAATAGTCCTTGTCAATGTCAAAATCTTAGGTTATAATATTCAAACATTACCTAAATAGTTGTCATTGAAATAATCTTACTATAATGTTACTGAGAAAATTAATTTTCAATAATGGGCCTATAGGCAGCACTATATTTCAGAGAGGTATAATATTACTATGAGATATATTAAAAATAATTATCCTGTTTGTACTGAAAAGTAATTAATTTCCAATAAACTACATTATAGGTAGGTCTTCTTGGGATATAGTAACAAGTGTGTGTGTCGAACGACTACCAGTTGTAACGCCACCCCTAAATGATATACAAAAGAGATTTAAAGAATTATTGTGGACAGTGGAAGTTGAAAAGAGTCTCAAATCAGATCACGAATTAAGACACGAAAATGACAAGTAAGTTGCATTGTTGTTGTAAAGAAAATTTATTTCTTACTTTGTCGATAAAGACACAAAAACGATAAAAACACAAAACTTTAATCTACGCCGGGGCTGCAAGTCCCAGGCACTGTTAAAGCTTCTATCCTTGCAACGCGATGGACCCGTCACTCGCACAGTGAATGCATGGAATACTGAGGTTTCATTGCTATAATAAAAAAAAAATTATATAAGTATATAGCTTTAAGGATGTGTTTTCACTCTATGTAATTTCTATTATTTAGCTCAACACTATTAGTAACAGGTTTACACATACGATATGTATAATTACAAAAAAAAAATTTTCATTTTAAAAGTACTTATGTCTATTTTGCATCAAACAATTTTTTCTGAGGTTTGTTGTATTTGTGTTACAGGGTGCAAGCTGAGCTTCTGAAAAATGAATCTATAGAAGTAGATTTGGATGCTGTAAGTAAAATAACTGCCCAAGACTTTGAAGACGCTTCACAAGAAGAATTATCTAAATTTAAATTTGCTGATATAATAACCGGTAATATATAGATATTTTATTTTTCACAGTGAGATATCTTCCAGAAATATATGTTAGAAAGGTTACTAAAAATCATCCTTATATATCTCGTTATAAGGCATATAATAGAATAAATTATTTTTTACAGAAGCCGATAAGAATGGTGATAAAGGGACATATGAAAGATGCTTACAAAGACACTTGGTTTTGGTGACTGATGTCAAATTAGGTAATAAGGTTTGGAAATTAATGCCTCAAGGCTTATGGAAGGAGGGTGAATCATTGAGACAGGTAATATATTCTATGGAGACATCAACTTCTTAGTGACTTATTTACTTTAATAACCTTTAAAAGTCTTATATATATATATATATATATATATACACACATATATAAGACTTTTAAAGGTATATATATATATATAAATTTTTGTTTATATGAAAACTAAAATAATAGTAGAACTACATAATTTGAACCAAAAACTTAATACATACAAATGGATTTAAAGAACAAGAATAAGCTTAAAGAAAGTAATTGATATTGTGTTTGTTATGTATTTAATATATAATGTAAAACATATTTCAGACTGCAGAGAGAGTAATATCTGAACAATGTGGACCAGAGTTTAAAGTAAAATTCTTATCAAATGCTCCTTGTGGGTTTTACAAATACAAATATCCAAATGATATTGATGGGAAAATCGGTGCTAAAGTAAGTTGAGCATAACTTACAACCATATACTGTTTATATCAACATTTAAAAATTACCTTTGTCACATTTATTTAATTGTAAATAAAATTTCAAGGTATTCTTCTACTATGCAAATCACAATAATGGTGAAGTAAGTAAAAAATTAAATCCCAATTGGCTGACAAGAAAGGAAATGGTTGAAGCATTACCAGATAGATACAACAAGTCCGTACAAAGTTTCCTGATAGAAGAAAATTTTTGATTATTTTGTAATTAGACCTACCATAAGTGTAATTTAATAAAAATAGTATTAGTTAACAAAGAGTTTTTAATTCAAATCTTTTTTGAACCTGTCGATGTGCAATTTTAATGTCATTGCAAAAGCAAAATTGCTAACTTTGTAGGTGAAAACTCCTATGTCTATTGCCTAAGCTTATGGAACCACGAAACAAATAATGGGATTGTGGTAGAGAGAAAAATTACAAATTGGATTGCGGGAAAACAAATAGAAGGGTGATTGACTTCTATATCTTAACCCTCACCCAATATATGAAAACAATTAAAATAACTATTTGTAATATGATGTTAAGGTATTGGTAAGTAATAGGTAATATTTGGTAACTGAAACTTTTGGTATCAATTTTAAATTATATATGTGGCGGTTACAGTTGTTTTGACCATTTTTTTTTTTTTATTTGGTCTGAGAGACTAGCCAGTAGTAAGGATTCTTATAATTATTTTTAATAAATTGATTCTTTGATAATTTATTGTTTTAATTAAATTGTTTAATATATCAGAAATTATCAAATACCAAAAAAGTTACTAAAATTAACGAATTATTTCAAATACCACCCAGTAACGTCAGATATTGCTATTATAAATGTTTCAATATTTTTTTACGCAATTTTTTTCTTTAAGTATTTCAAATAAATAATCGACTTCATTCCTAGGTCCCGGAGCATTTGATACAAAAATAATAATCTCTTTTTTATTCTTGATTTAATTACAAATAATAATTACACTGTCACTTATAGTTGTAATTTCATTTTGTGTTATTTTATGCCCTTTCAAATAAAAAAAAATACTTTTCAAATTAAATTCGACTACAATTTTTTAAGTGTATAATTTGTGTAATAATAAATAAAGTTTATTCCACCAAAATCTCATACAAGTGGCGGTTCTTCTTGTTTTAATAAAGTATGTAGATATATATATATATGTAAAGCAATAGGTATAATAACTGAAGTATTTGTCTTTTAATGGTATATACATTTTATTTATTATATTATTAAAAGTATAATCGAAATCAATTCAAAACAACGAAAGCGTGATTACGTAGATATGAAATGTTTCGATATGTATGAGTTTCTAGTTGAAATTTGTAAAATAAAGTCTGAATTAAATACGAATTCTTTCTTTTGCAAATAATTATATTAAAAAAGTTGATTTAATTTAAAATTTTCTCGAGAATATCTTAAAAGTGATTTATAATAGTGCTGAATTATATAAGAGAAATAAATAAAGAATATAACATAATGTATCTCTAATAGGTTATTTAACAGTTTTTTTAGTTCTGTATAAAAAATATAGAATTATGATTAGACTGAAAAATGTTTATCAAACTTATATTAAAATATTCCTTTTTCAATGAAATTATAGACTATACAAAGGACACGCTAATTTTTCTGCCACATTTTTTTAATTTTGTATTAATAATATAATATTAAAATAAATTTACATTTCATGTTACGATATAATACCCTTTTAAATAATGTTTGGGGTTACCATATAAAATAAATAATCGTATTATACATTACGTAAGTCAAATAATAATTTTACTGCATGTTTTAGTTGAGAAATCCTTTTAACAATAATAATAAATTATGTTATTATTCGGAAGCTATTCTTTGAGGCGCAGTTAGTGGCTACTTCCCACGTTTACATTGAAACAACTTTTAGCGCGAATCCCGCGGAAAATGCTTCACGGTAATGATTCGAAATAGAAATTGTTCAAACAATGAGCGTGATTTACGAGTAAACAGATTAAGGTGCCCAATCTCGAAGCTTCCAAACCCAGATATAAGATTTTGATGCTGAATTCAACCTTATGTTTATAATTATAAGGCTGACGATTTTTGTCTTACCCTTATAATTAGGTAGGAATGGATAAATAATTGGTTTTGAAATTTGAGTTTACCGCTGTGGAATGAAAGTTTAATTTACCCTGCATACGTATGAGGATGGAACATGTTGGCTGCACTTCTCAAGGCTCCTCGCAGTCTTTTAGCGTTCGTTTACAAACATTGGAGTGTACTGCTTTTCGTTTAAACCGGTGTAAGATTAAATAATTTTCATAAATAAACAAATTTGTATATCAGATTTGACGTTAATAAGGCACATTGTATTATTTGAGCAAGTTGTTCGTTTTGTTGGCACGAGGAAGGGTATAAATAGTTTGGACGCAATATTTGTTTCTCACATCTAAATATTTATTACGTAATCGGTAATCTCATTATATAAGATTGTATTTCTAATGCTTCGGCGACATGTGAACAAACTTGACTTAATTTATTTGGGCTACGAAGGGCTGCAATATGGCGGACGGCGACCTGCTGTGGTGAATCGCTGCCTCCCGCGGCTTCGGACTAACATAATTGATAAAATTCTTACACTAAGCAATAATTATATCTTCCACGCATTCCTTTATTTTACGGTATATTTTTTATTTATTTATATCATGTGAATTGAAATCCGATTACGGTTAGACGGTGAGAAACATCCATTGATGTCAAATATAACATAAACCCTTGCACCTATATTTATCAAGACTATGTATGCTTAGGACAGTTAATTGCTTAATTATGAAAAACAATAATTAACAAACAATACTGCTGAAAGAAAAGTAAACGAATAAAAGAAGATACATATCGTTAGTTTCATAATCGAGACTAATCTAACCTCTATTAACTATGTAAGTTATTATTACGCATATGATGACAAAGTTATGATTTGCATGAATGTCATAGAGCATGAAGATTCTTTTCATAGCAATTTTCTTTCCTAAATAAAGATATATAATCGTCGGTTTTTCAAGCAGTGGAATGTAGGTAAACAGAAAAAAATACATATTATGTATATATACACTGATCCAAATTGATAAATTCAATGTTAATGAAATAATTTATTAATAAAATATTATAAACTTAAGCTTTTTATAAATAATTTATTTTTTATAAAAAGCTTAAGTTTTCATGCAGGAACTGGTCATATATCTAACGTCAGTCGCTATAACACTTCTGTACTTTTATTTATTATTTAAGAAAAATATTATAAATGTACAAAAACATAAAAACTTTTTAGAAAGAAATTGTTTATATAACAAATGATTTTCATGTTCATTTGGGTTCATTAGATTTAGTATTGTAAGAATGTAAGGAGAAAATTTTGACTATTTTCACTATTGATGTTGTTTTGATTATTTGGGTCTATCTGAATTGATAGTTTAAACGTTTGGGCATTTTCAGTTATTGCTATTATTGTGTTAATATTATAAGACGAGTTATGTTCGTCCAAATAACTGAAAAATGTTGTGATATGAGAGGACTAGTGTTTAATGTTTTTCTTCATATTTAGAATGACTAATACGCGGTCATTTTGATACTGGCAACTTCGTGGTGAGTTTATGGTTTTAAAATGCTTTAAGATGATTCTTTACTTAAAAAAATAAAATAAAATACACTCTTATTTTTCTTGCATCATTCTTTACACGTAACGATAATATTTTTTTAATGTATCATTTTTATCTCGTTGCGTTCGGTACTTATATTAAAATCCAATGCATTCATCATTCAGCCGAAATTTGCAAAATTGTACATAATTAGAACTCACTTAGACTACACTACTGCTACGTCTTTGTAAATGTATTGTTATTTCAGTATTGTTTTATATTATTGCGCTGCAACCATTCCGTATTTTAATGAATATTTTACAATAAAACTTAATGTTCTATATTTGCCTTACATAAGATACTAAAATTGGCCTAACTTTTAAAATATTCCTCGTGGTATCTGGAATAAATTATCTATATGATTCTATACAGCATCCTTACTTCATAAAGAATTGCTCCCGCATTTCGGTCCCTTTTTCCTATAAAGAGTTTAAACCGAACTTATTAAAAGTCAAACAAGCAAAAATGTTGAAAACAGTTATTTATAAATTTCTTGAAAAACCAAAGAAACATAAAATCACAAACATATAACTCCTATTTTATTTGTCCCAATAATTATTAAAAAATATATATTTTTCTACCTTGACATTTTAAATGTCATAGGTATGGAAGTTTTTCTTTTATATCTTCTATATCAGATGATATCTATAGCAAGTATAATAGATGGAAAAATAGTTTCTTTTTAAATAATTAAACAATATTAAGTAACACTTTACATACTTCCTATTGTTTAACAGCAGTCTTCTCTATCTGGCTACTATTTTAATGGTAGTGTTTGTTAAAATGTAAAAGAATATAAGTAATAAAATATATATTAGCGCCATCTATGAGTATGTTTATGTTTTTATCCGTGTTTTCTTTATAAGAGTAAAATAAAAGTTTAGTCTGTTGCGAAACTTCACACGAGTTTTAATAAAACCTAATAGGTTATGGGCCCAGACTCAAAATGACTTTCGGTGTGTTTTAACAGTATCAGTGCTAAAAATGTCTATCTCGAGCTATGCAGTAAATGTTCCTAAACACAAAGGATGTGAAAACTATGATGAGTGGGCATTTGCAGTGGGCATTTGCAACGGAGTTATCGGATTCAGAAAACAAGAAGGCGAGAGCAAAGATGATCATGGCCATCGATCTATCGTTATTTGTCCACATCAAGACCGAAGACACAATTTTAATTATCTGATATTTCCATAAATACACATTCATCTATGTGACCATTCAAGAAGGGAATTGGTACAAAGCAGCCTCAAGGTAAAAAGTTTCGTTTTAGTCAGTGCCTTCCACTTGGGTGAATCCCTTTGAAACAAGCTGGAGTCTGTAGCATACATTACCTTCAATGTCACACTTTTTCTTGAATACCTACTTATTTTTCACTACCCTGGGTAGTGAAAACGGTCTGGGTCTGTCCACTAATTCCCAAGTGCCATTGCTTTTAAAATATTCAGGCTCTTGTCGCATTGCACTACACCACTGCTCTTTTTCAGGTCCCTTAAGAGGATCCTGTAGGTATATTTGTTCAATGGTGAAGTCTTCAACACACACATTTAAAAAACCTGTCGGCACTGGCTTTTAAAAATGTGTCTGGTGCTCGCCGAACACGTTTTTGCTGTTGAATAACTTCATTGCTCTAAGTGCTCTGAGAGCTCTGAGTGCTCTGAGAGCTTTCTTTATATCATCTGGTGTTAAACACTCATTATAGGCTTCATCTTGATCACTTGAAGACTCACTAGCAATATATGATGGATCTCTGCCCACCCTTTCATGTTCTTCAATTCTCATTGAACTTTCCTCCTCTGTTGTATTCTATCTCTGAATAGTCACGTTTTTATGTGACAGTAGAGTCAACATGTCATTCATTGGACCATGGGCTTCGACAAAAGTCAAATTAATAGAGGTTATCTTATGATGTATTTTCTCTATTTAATTAAGTCAGTTTTGATTCCCCTCTCTAGAAAACTCTTTCATCTTGAAGCGATATTTCATCTCAGCCAATACAATGTAAACTCTGCTATTCAAGGCTTGGATATATCTGTATCGTCCTTCGACGGTATCATCATCAGGGAATTGGATTTCTTGAAGTCTGGATCTTGCTCCGTTGTTCTGGATGTCAATCAGCTGAAATCCTAATAAGTTGGCATTTGGCTTCAACTGTCCAGGAATTAATTTTTCTGGTAAAGGACTATAAACGGAAGTGTTCACTATTAATGCTAAACCTCTATTTATAATAGGCAATAAAGATCTCTTTGACCTTCGGTTCGTAACATATGTTTCTCAACATGGTTTTGTTAGACTCGCGCCAGAGTCGACCTACCAGTCGTTTTAGACATATCTCCAAAACATATAAAAGAGAGAGATGAATAATCCAAATTGTGGAAACACGCGTGGCAGAGGCCGGCATCCCGGCGGTAACCGCAGAGCAGCTCGTGACACACAACGCGTTTATCAACGGTTAAATGATGCTCGTCAAGTTAATGACCGAAGCTACGTTCCGGAGCCATATGACCCATCAAGGGCGAAGAACCGTGCACCAACGGCGCCTTCTCATAGCTACTGGAATAAGAAGAAGGAGACGCCCATTCCAAGTAAAGTGCAGGAAGTAAAACCCAACACAACTGAAGACCATGAGATCTAAGACTTTCGCGTGTTTTATTCATTTAAATGAAACTAATATTATTCGGATATACTACGCGTGCTTTATTTTTCGTCTCGTCTGCCCGTGATCACGGTTGCTGAAAAGTAAGCGAAACGTCGGGAGTATGTGGTTTTAACGAAATATAAAGCACGCGTAGTATATCCGAAAAATATTAGTTCCATTTAAATGAATAAAACTCGCGAAAGTCTTAGATCTCATCATTCTATTAAATTAGCTTATAACCATATATAAGTTCCATAAACGTACAAAGCATATTGATGTACGGAATCATTTTACTAGAGAATGTGTTGACTATAGACAAATTAAATTAAATTATTTGCAAACTTCTTCTATGCGAGCAGATGTACCTATTTACTAAAGGACTTTGTGCACATAAACATTATACATTTTTAAATCTGATGGGAATTGGGGAAGTTTATTAACAACTTAGATCTCATTAAGTTAATTAACAAGTTTTCTGTAAAGTTTCAAATTAAAGATGTTTTTAAGATGTAGACAATTATTGACTGTGTAATTTGGTGGGATATTTTGTTAAGAGAGGGTGTTAAAATGTAATAGAACATAAGTAATAAAATTTATATTAGCGCCCTCTATGACAATATTTGTGTCAACATAATGTGTTTTGTTTTTATCTGTGGTTACCTTACAAGAGTAAAATAAAAGTTTAGTCTGTTGCGAAAGTTCACACGAGTTTTAATAAAACCTAATAGTGCTATAAAAAATATATTTAAGACACTACTTTTATGGATACTGATATATTTGTTAGTTATGAAAAACAATTGTCGTTGTTTAAATGTCATACATATTATTACAATTTGTATTATTTTGCAGCATAACAACTACGTTAATTCCAAAGAAATAATGTTATGCAGGTATTCAATAAAATAATTAAGAAAAAACGGTAATTGCGTTATCACATATCGATGTTGGATAATATTATACAAAAGCTGCAAGAAATATTTTAAAATACACACTTAATTTTTATTTATTTCATCACTACAGATTTAATTCGTAAACTATCTTTTTATTCATTATCGTTATAGCTTATTTAGATAAATTAATATATTTTTTCTTAATATTTTTTTCCTATACATGTAGACGAAATCAGTTTCGATTTCATTTTATGACCTTGATAAGACTAGAGCAAAAGAAACAAAAGTTCACAGCTAGCTACCATTAGCCACGTCGAAACATTATACTCCTAATGACTGCCTACACGTTGTTAGTTGGACTTGTAAAAAACACCGACAAAATTCACATAAGCTGCGTTAAATGTAGATAAAATTGGTAATAGAAACTGAGTGGGCCATTGTTCCAGTTTTAATGGACCACCCGACAGTTTTGAGGTGGAATCTTCGCAAAAACTATTCTGAAATGTCGAATCTCAAAAAAGAATGAGAAAAACCGTAGTCCGATTTAGTCCCTCGAAGAATTTCGTAAAGTATTTTATCTTTACCTTTCACAGTTCGATAGCGGTCTCAGTGTCAAACTGTTAAACAATAGAGTTATCGCTTTTAAGTGATACTATTCTTAAAAATATTAAAACTCGCTAAGTACCTATTTTAAATACATTGCTCACGGTTAGGAATGTTTGTTTGTTTGTAGGGAAATTTAACATTATTATCAGGACATTATAACAGGATTTAATTTTGTTATATTGAGTTGCAATTTTTTAATAACATCAGGTATATCAATATAGTGGATTTGAAGATGCATGTAACTGGATTTAATGTAACTCTACAGTCATTTAAATTAGGTTATACTTATGTAATGTGATCTAAGACTTTTGCGAGTATTCATTTAAATGAAACTAATATTTTCGGATTAGTACGCGTAACTATTTTCGGATTTATACTCATGTATATTCAAATACGGACATAAAGCAGACTATTTCTGTTATTCTACGAATGTCACTTTTATAGAAAATAATATTTTGGTGTGCAGTAATAAATTAACTTTATTTGTTCCTTATGAATTCGAGTTTGAATTAATTATTTGTCATTCCTGGTAAAGGGAATTCTTTATTGTTTTAGAAATAAAAATTACACTATAGACGTACTTAATTATGGTTATGTATTGTACTTAGTTCTCGGTTTGTTTTAAAATCAATTAAATGATAAATTGTAAAAGAAAAAAAAATATATTTCCGGCGATGCGGATCTAAAAAAAATAATCTCATACTTATGATGTTAGTTGATTTATCCATTACATCTGAGTGTGCGTGAAAAATTGTTAATATCAGCTAGTTGTTTATATAAAATAAATGGAAATTATACAGTTTAAATAGTAACAAAACTGTGAAGATGGACTGCATTTGAATTAAGGTGTAATAAAAGTGTGTTGGATTATAGTCCGTGCATATTTAAGTAATGATATTGAGAAGCATTATCCCTTTAACGATAAGAACTGATGTTTTCTGACTAAAGTACCGTAAAAATCCCCGTGTACCCTAGATTATGTAACATTCCTCAGATAAAATAGCGGCCATCTTAAATGACAGACGGATAGAAAAGAAAGCTTTTTTTCTTCCATTCATTATTAGTTGTTTCTCCGGGGATATGTAGGTAGGGTCGTTTAAGAACTGTTATCGTGTCGACTAGAACAGTTTAGTTGTGTTGCTAACTGTACTTTGGGATACATAAAAATTACCTTTCCATTACTAAGAACCTGGATAACTAGAGGATTAATTAAAACTTAAAAGATCTTTAATAGCAACCAATCAAGAATCAAACAAAAATATATAAATATAATTTATTTTTTGTGTTTGCAATATTGAATACATTTTATATGCTTTAATAATATTCCGATTTAGGTTCCGATGAGGACATTCCCATAGGACCTTTCATAGTTCTTAACTTCAAGGCAAAATCTCCTTACGAAAGTAGAGCACATACTAAACTTCGTTAACATCATACTATATGATTTAATTTTAAAAGCTCTAATTAAAGTTACATTCAAATTGCATTCATCAAAAGCTTCTTACTAAATAGAGTCGAATGTTCCATTCACCTCCGTTCTAATCCCTCTCCTTTATTTAGTTTATCAATAATTATTATTTGGTTGTGATGTCGGTGTTCAGGAGATGACTCGCCCGTACCAGCGGCTGCGGGGTAGTGGAATGTGTGAGCGTGTATGAACGGTGCGGGCCGGGGGCGCAGTGCCAGGTGGCCTCCCATTAGCAGCGAGGCTCGAGCGGTCGCTCTTCATCTTTATGATAATTATTTTCTGTTTGTTTTCGTCGAAGAATCGGCCCGCCTCGACCGACGCTTCTCAGAACCTACTTCCATTGTGGTAAATTAAAGCCGCTCGGACCCCTGCCACGAAGAGAGATAATTCGACAGGATGCCGTATATTATTAATTGCACTATGACTTGTGGAAATGGAGCTTCGAGTTCAGTGAGTCATTCATTCTGGTGGAAGCGACGCAACGTCGCGTGGGAACGACTAGCACTCATCATATACTCCCGCGTCCATTTAAGAGCTTTTTAAATTCTATCTAAAATAGACTTAACCCGACTTTTCCTTTTTGGATTCCATAAAGCGACGGGAAAGTTTATAACGCAGTGAACTTTAACAATCACTTATCTTGCAATTGCGGGAGTAATGTAACAACTTTTCCAATTAACTTCGCAGCCAGTGAATTGGTAACGAAGCATCAGTTCGTTAACTATACTTAACAAGGTAATAAATAGGGCAGCTGGATCCAAAAAGAATTAAAACAGTAAATAAGTAAAAAGCCCGCAATAAAAAAGAGCGACCTCGTAATGTTTACAATCTTGTGGCTTTATTCACTTTGTGTTCCAATTTCATGCTAAATCGAGCGGATAAAATCCTCTTTTATCAAGCAGACTCACCGTCTCGAGCCGTTCCTCCTACCCTGCCCCTTCCTGAGCCCCTCAGACCCCTCCAGCCCCCTCCTCTGTTCCGCGACCGCCTTGGATCTAATCAGTCCGCAGCCGCTATTAAATACGAATTTAAGATCCACCCTGAATGAAGAATAGCGCGTTGAAAGGATCCATTTGTGATAATTCAATTTGTGGGAACCGAATAGATATTTTTATGTTTTGCCATTAATTAAGAATGATATTTCATTTTTATTTTATAACATTGTGACTTTATTAATTATAAATATAGAAGTTAAGATTCTGCAATCTTGACATTATATCAGATTGCACAGCGGATGCTTTGAGCGGAATTAACTAAAAAAAACTATATATAAAAAATCAATTACATTCTGTATAATACAGAGACATAACTCCGAGAACGCAGTAACTTAAACAATTCGTTAAGACTTAAAAGCCTTTTCATACTCCAGGACGAATTTGACTTTGATATATTATTTTCTTTGATACGTGTAAATTGTAAAAATTACAAGAAATCGAATACATTACAATAAGCATTTATTCTCAAAAAGGTACTGTAAATTTTGTGATAACAAAATATTAACGTTGGCTTATATTTTATTTTTATTGAAACGACCACTAGCATAAACACTAATCTACAGTTATTTATAAAAACTGTACAGTCCGTGTCTATGGGTAAAACGTGCGTTTTCATTTCAAGTGTGAAGTGCACATGGGACTGCATTGGTTAGGAGGCTCGACGGGTTATTAATTTTATGGTGTCGATGGCCGCACGCACCTGGCTGGAGCGGTCACTGCCGCGTCTCCCCCTCCCCCCACACCCCCCAGAATCAATCACGTATTTGTATGTACACATGTTTTGTTATTGTCAGACGTGTAAACGTTTAGACAAGAACCTCTCTCCTTAAGAAGCTTACCTAAACCTCCATCATTCCCCTCCCGCCGTGGGAACTGTTCTGGTATACAAATTAATTTAATGGTGTTAAGTATTTTATTGCCTGGATGTTTAATATTTATGTAATTAGCATCTCGAGTGCGTTTAATGTTTATCAATCCATGAATTTTGTTTTAATTGATTCTATTTAGCAACTCTGCGTAATGCTAAGTCGCTTGTGAGAAATAAATGTTAAGTACCTACGTTTTAAAGAATCACGCACTAACAAATGTTTATCATATACGATGTTCGGTAAATATATGAACAGCATTCCCGTCCTAATCGAACTGGTTGTAGGCATAGCATTGTACCAGCATTACAATGTAAATGGCACATTCGTCTACAGGTGCTCCAAACTCGGATGATAATGTACCGCTAAACATAACCTTTCGTATGATAGCGAACCATTGCTGGTCGTGTACGGTTATACAACCAGCAAGTGTATTATCAGACAGCGCTGTGATGAGAAGTATAAAAGTAATAGACTTTATGAAATTTCAAGTTTGTTCGGCGACGTGTTTCGTACGAGACAAGCAGGCGACTATCGAGATGATGTGGAAACAGCAGCTGCTTACTGTATAATTTGCTTTAACACTTGACACTTATTCACCTTTTTAACACATTTTCGTTATTGCATGTGAACATCTAACTTCGGCATGTATTTAAAGGAATGTTTGTATATAAAATATTATTATACTAACACATCAATGTATTTAATCAACCAGAAGTCATTTTAATTTGTGACCTCACTACGTCACTGATACATTTCAAGACTTAATATCAAGGATATTTTTGTTACAATTTAATTGGCAACCAAATGACCAAGTTTTAGATCTCGGTGTTATATGTATTGTTATTTTAATTTATTATTAACGTTTTAAAATATACAACACATAAAATGTTATTTCAAATGAACGTGTTTTCTAACCTCGATATGCAAAACAGTTGTATTAGATGTTTGCAGAAAACTATATTCTATTTATCATTTGAGTTATTTATTATACAATTGCAATCACAATTATAATATTTCCCATTGCGTTCCTATATGCCATTAATGAGTTGTCACTGCTGTTGTAACGTAGGTATACCTGATTAATCGTAACGGCGTCACAACACTAGGCATTTATCAAGGTTTTTCTTATAAAAGATTCCATTAACTGTGGTTTTCCGTGATTTCCGAACGTAACAACTTGTCTGATAGTCTTTACGGAATAATTTAATTGGGTTAAATTTAGTGAGACATATGTATATTTTATTTTATTTATACATATATAATATTATTGGTAATTTATTACTAATATAGAATTTAAGCTAAGAATTATCGGTGTTGGATAACCTGAAAAACTACAATATAACAAGTGTCGCTCTAAATAGAGATGCCATTTTTT
Organism: Danaus plexippus; assembly: GCF_018135715.1. Lineage (NCBI taxonomy): Eukaryota > Metazoa > Arthropoda > Insecta > Lepidoptera > Nymphalidae > Danaus > Danaus plexippus. The sequence goes on from NC_083538.1 coordinate 5,421,005, forward strand.
TCCGTGCTAACAATAAAATTTGTGCAAGCGTTTAAAAACAAAGAATCGTGATGAAGAACGTTTTAGCACTTCAATAAAAACCAAAGCGAGGCTATGGTCAATAAATTAATAAGTCATCGTCAAATGCCTCCAATTACCGTAAAATATAAAGAGAAGTGAAGCAGGTAAACAAAATAGAGATGTTATAAATTTTACAAGAGCGGTCGGCCCACACTGGCTCGACCGCATTATGCAGTTTTTTTTGTCAAGTTTTTGCTCGTTGGCATTTGCTTTGTGTGCTTACTTCCGTCGGTACATTTTTTATGGTGGCGCTTGTTTTGGACAAAGGCTGTAATATACGAGTGGAAATGTTAGCGCCACGAGTGACTTAACTCAGCACTGACGGCTGCGCGGGCGCATCTAGTGTCACATATACCTGCCTTACTGGACTGCGTCATTGCATCGGCATGCGTTTTGAATTTGATTTTGGATTTATGTTTTAATTATTGATCCCACTTTGCTATATTAATAATAAATATTTACTGTATGACATGTACATATATTATTATATGACGTACCTAAATGTAATTTTTTTAAATAATAAATATTACACATTATTTAAAAACAATTAAATGTTTAGGGTTATAATTGTCAATAAGAGAGAATCCAGATCTGTAATCCAATAATAAAATCGACATCAATAAGCAGTTAAAAGTAACAGTAAAACTTATTTATCTGGAGCGTAAGGTATGGTGTATTCGTATTACGATAAAAATATACCGTAAGATGCATATTTCCCGAAATCTGTGTCCATATTATCTTGAAAACTCGCATCTTTGTGCGTCTGCCAACTTTCTCTGAGTAATTTTTTTTTCATTTCAACGATATGACGAGTCTTGTTTGTGTTTTGTCTCGGAGTTAGATAATAATCGCCATTGTCCTTTAAGCGCCAGCGGCAGGCTTGAGAGCTCCCGTACTAAGAACCATTAGCCATTGTTTACTTATTTAAAAAGAATTGTTTTACGTATTTCATATAATACGTAATCTAAATCCTCATGAGATACTTTCGGTCGTTTATTTATATAATACGGTGTCCTTTCTGACGGACAATTGCTGTACTTTTAAGTAATGTTATCTTACTTACTGAAACGTTAGAAGGTAGCCGTTATGTATTGTGATTCATTCTTTCTTTTTAAGTGACTCATTGGTTTTTTTTTTATTATTTTAAACCCCTGGGCAGATTCCTTGCGAGATATAATTTGTAAGGATAGGCACCTTTTGGCTTTGAAGATACGCATTCCTTATCTAAGTTTCTCAAAAATGTGTTGCTCGCGTGTTTGGTCTTGATGAGGCAGCAGATGGAGGTTAATCTCACACAGATAATAATAAACATAACAGATTAAAATCAGAACATTTGAAATCATCTTTAAAAATGAAATTGTTTAAATTATTTAATACTAGTTAAATTAGATAACATTAGACATTAACATTCAATTATTATTATTTATATTTTTCAGAACCAATCATGCCGCCTTACAAGTACCTACCTCAGGTTATACGATAAAATTAGTAACGTAAAATGAGATATTAAAAAATATATACATACTCATTAAATGTCAATGCACCAGATTAACAAAGTAACAAGGATCAAAAATGACCAAATTCAAATCCAAGATGTTTCACACGATTTTATTGATACTGTATGAGATCATCATTAATTTTCAACGCATTTCTGAGTGGAACGTATAAATGAATCAGGGTTTCGGCAGGGTACCAATTAGACCGGGGCTCGTTAGTTGGGAAGATAATTTCTTTATCGAGAGGACTGCGTGCGGTCCATCTCTTTGCTGTGCCGACTACCCTACACTTGTTTGACCTATACGTTTTAAGACAATACTTATAATGTTTTCTATTATATCGCAATACTTAAAATATACGAAGACAATTTTCTAATAAATACGTATTAACCTGTTCATATCTCATTCGGTAATTAGTTACTTAAGCATGTATTGTTTCCAACTTATATATATGTATATAAGGAATGTAGATTAACAATCATAGCATTATACTTTACTTGAAACAACAAACTATTCCTCTATCTGAGTTATAGTTTATAATTTATAGCTTAAGTCAATAGGCGACAGGTCTCGCAGAATTTTATGAAGATTTACCAAGTAATTAAATATTAAACAAAATAAGAATTTAATAAATACGGTAAAAGTCATGTTACTTCACAAAATAATAAAATATAATTGTCTCGATTAATCGGCTTTGTTGGTGAACATCACCAAGCTTGCTTCAAATTTTCTTTAATATATAATAAGTCACTTAAAAATATAGATTTTTAGAAATCGGTCTTGTATTTAAGCAACAACACCCTTGTGGTATTACTGAAATGATGAAAACTCATCCGCGGGTCTCAAAACAAGATATCCTTATTTTTGACACAATGCCGTTCTAAAAGAAAAAATGGAAAAATCTTCTTTATAAAAAACTCATCGTCGAGGCGTACATATATACATATATTAAAATTTTTTAACGCCAGCAAAATATTTTTCTTAAATATGATACGATCTTAAGTTAAGAAAAGGCATGTTTGCTTTCGATTTTTTTTTTATTTTACATTGTTTTCTCCGACATTTTAGGCTGCCTTAGGAAAATTTGTTAACGATTTCAATTTCTCAATGCCTGATAGACTGCTTAGTCGAAAGCAAGTAAACACGCAAGGAGATAAGTACAACATCATTAAAAAAATATATAAACAAAAGTCTCTCATATTATAAAAGCATTATGTATGTAATCCTTAATATTATGTATGGTTTATTTTTTCTTATCCCTATTTACTGCGATAAATCAAGATTATAGAGAGTTAGGTAATATTTCCTACAAAAATTGCTACTGTTTTCTGTTGTAAATGACAAAAAGGAAATGTAAACTGTTAAAAAACAGGCTCGCTCTATATTTATTTTATTACTATTTTAAATATTATCTAGTTCCGCTTTATAGATTTTTCCTATATTGTAGTTATAGTTATTTTTCTATCACAACTAACGAATCTTTTGCCGGTCCATATCATTTTAAGAACCTACATCTGTGTTTTACGTAAAATAGCCTTTAATATTACAACTATAACTACAACAGGTTCTTGTAAGGATTTAATTTGTCAATAATTTACTAAATGTTCCGCAACCTATTTACTATTAACAGTGCTACTTCATTGTTATCTAAGAACGGGTTCGTCTTAAACTGTGTACATCCCAAACGAATCATCATCCGACCAAGAAGGTTGTATGATAATAAGATTTTTAAAATCGTGAGTAAATATTTGCCTGCCTGACCATTTCTTAAAGCGAGATGAGAGGAACAAAAAATACCTTAACAAGAAGGTCCTGTGGGAGCGGCCAAGGCAGAAACAGACATACGGATGTTCCAGGAGTTGGAGCAGGATGGTAGATGCCACGCCCACAACCACCCACGAAGTCGTAAACAGTCCAAATCCTTTGCACGCATTCATGTTTCCCAAATCGAAATCGCTCCAAGCATCATATTTATCTCCCACAAACGATTGGTAATTTTCAAACCTCCCCTATAAAGTCTATATTCCTATGATACAAATGAATAAGTTATTTCATATCTTTTTTCTTTTATGATGGTGATCATAATGATAAATAACCTATAGCATAAATTCGATTCGAGAATAATAATCGAATTTGATGTCTTAAGCACGGCTTTGTGTTTGTTTGTAAATAGTGAAGTAAAAAGTTTAAGATACCGTCCATTATATTAGATGACGAAATACTTTTGACTACATAAGGTTTTGTTCGTGTTTCGCAGTAATGGAAAGCTAAATACATTAGAAGAAACCAACAAAGAATTACAGTTAAAGAAATCCACATGACAATTGGCCTTCAGGTGAACATGTCATCGGGACGGTTCAAAGAATCAGCTAAAACCTTCTTTTGTCTAAATCCGCCAACAGAACACTAGCATTAAATAAAAAAAATCACTTCTAAAAGACTCACATTAAGCTTAACCCGTAACACATACAAAGTAATTGGCCGAAAAGGTACAAAAAGTCTGACCAAAGCCGACATCGGAAAGCTATAATTTGTTCATCCACATCGATGTAAATAATTAAGGGGGGCGGTGGCGTGACGCAATACACATTCCCATATGGTGGCAAGGACAACTCATAATTTAGACCCATTACAGTAACCGCAAAGTGCCCTCACAGTGGTAGCCCTAACATCAAATCGAAGAATATAATAGTTTTTATTAATTTTAATTTACTATATTACATTTATCTGATCAGATAAAAATTAATTTTACAACTCCAATATTGTGATTAGAAATTAAAAAAAAAAAAATGTTCCGAATACGTTGAAGTGAAGCTTGTAAAAATGATAATAGAAATACGATATTGGACACAAGTGAATATTATGAGGATAACTTAAAGCTGGTTTTAAAAATCGTATTGCGAAAATTATATAAAATAACTAATTTATTGGTAGCTTCAAAACTGAATAACATTTTTTTTAGTATTGTCTTATTTTTCTAAGTATACCTTGCATTTCATTGTAAAAAAAATCTCCTATAAAATAGTGTGATTTTAAGATGCTAACACAATACAGCGTATTGAAACCAAATGTAGCGGTCTAGCAGTTTGGTGACAAGAGCAGAAATTGAGGTGAGGTGAAAATGAATTAATAGGTGCTTGGTTTAAATTTGCTTAAAGATTATAATTAGCGTCATTTACATTCTAATTTGATTTATTCTCAAACATGGTCTATATTTTATATGAAATTTTATAAAAAACATGTTTTAAAAGACTATAAACAGCTCATTAATATTCAAATAAAGATATCTTTAAAAAAGTCCTTATCGTATTCGGGTAATAAATCTAAGAAACAAATCGCAATTTCAAGTTTATCATTTTATAACGGTCGTGAGATATTACCTGCTAAATAAAATTACGGCAAAAAAACAAGTCAAATAAGAGGCCGACGTTCCGTCTGGTTCGCTCGCATAAAACAAATAAAATGTAAAAAGGTGAGCGATGCATTAAGTGCATATAAACATGTTGCTGCAGTGTCAATATTTGCGGACCTTTTCCCATGGGAACAGCCGTACAGCGCCCGCGAAGACGCGCTAAATCATTGCCACTCTCGCCATCGCGACTCTTTACTTTTTTTACCATTGAAATGTCAATTTCTTTACAATATCCCGAGAGCTCGTTCGCCTAAAATCAATTAAGAGTCACCTTTGATTTGGTTTCGCGGTGGCCCTGCGGTTTTGCTTTTTTCCTAGTCCTTTTATTGTGGACCATAATGAGTTTCAGCAGGACTCGGACTTGTATTTCATTTTACTTTAACATTTTATTTCATTTTAATTGGTAATGGAAGTTTATCTTTTTATTGGTTCCCGTATTATTTAATGATTTCTGAATACGACCTATACACTTAAGATCCAACGATTAAGTTCATATATTCATAATTGTTGAAGACAGGATTTTCATGTTTGAATTAAGCCTAATCATAACAAATTTAAAGGGTCGTTTGACCTTGTTTAATTTTTATTAAACTTAGATTTTACACTAATTTTTTCTTTGACTCGTACAATGTATTGCAATATATTTATATATTATAACAAAGAGAATCATTAATGGTAGTACTATTAAAATTTAAACCAAAAGTAATCATTCTATTAATTAACATCACTTACTTAAAGGTTGTTATGTCATTTTTATGCATCATTCTGTTATTAAATATTCCTTTTATAACAAATATCACTCAAATAAACACTGAATCAATATATGAAATTGTTAAATTATGAAGTTATATTTTTAATGAATGTAATACGAGGAAACAACAAACTTTACAAAAAAAAAAAAAAAATAACTTTGATTTTTAGTTGTGATTAATTCCACAAAACGCAGATGGTACGATCACGAATACTTGTTGCGTGATGCAAGAAGGCGAGTTGTAGGAGATAACGTAATTGTAAATGCTTGTAGCTGTCTCTTCAATGTACAGCCTGAAATCAGGTCGATTCCAGCTAACTTGATATCGGAGGCAACAATGTTGTTTTACGTTTTTATAACCGAAGTTACATTCCTCTTATATTTTTTTCGTAAATTTTTTTACATATTGATACAAATAAGGCGGTTAATGAGAGTATTAAGATTGATTCTGTGTATAGCGACAGTGTCTTCTAACTATGCGAAGAGAATACGTTTTTTATTCAAATTAACCAAATCATTAGCTTTAGAGTTTTGTATCAGAACATTGATACGTCCCAACATGTATCTTTCGCTGAGATGCAGGTACCTGAGATGGAATGTCCAACACGCTGCTATAATGATGTTAAAACAAACTTTTAGGCTGTCATTAACACGGCTCGGACTCCAAATGGGGGAGGCCCATTATAAAAATTTGTCCCATCCGTTTCGGCCCAAATTTATGGTAATCGTGCTCCTTCGTTTTTCTTCCATCGAAATTTTATTGTCCCGTGATTTGAGTGGGATTTAGATAACGATGTTTTAGTATTGGTATTTGGTGTTTAATGATGTACATGAATGAGCTTGCATGGCATTCGAATCCTGCTCTTGTCGTCTGAACGAAGAATTATACATGTGCCATATTAGCTGTCTTTTCATTACGAAATTAACGGAAGTTACATCTTAAACTTGGTTTGAGGTTACAAGACTCATAATTAATTTGATTGTTTATTTAGCATTCACAAAAATAACTTTTCACTATATAGATTTAAGTTTCAATATGTCTCTTTTGTGATATTTGAAATACGACATCAATTCTCATATAAAATATTTATATAATTCCGAGAATTTCAGATTTACTATAGTATGGAGTAAAATATTCGTAAATCAGGCTTAACATCATTTAATTGACATATTGCGAAAGCTGAAAACCGGAATTTATATTTAATATTCGTATATTGATTCGAGATTTAACAATTTATCAATCAGATTATAACAAAAAGCGCGAACGTAATACGGGAGCCGCTGTTATAGCTAGTAATGTGCAGTATTTTATAGTCATGACCTGCGGTATTAAACGATAATCCAATGTGAAAACCTGCTCCACTTTGCTCTCCACGATTTAATTTTAAACCATACAATATCACAAGGCTGGTACGTAGCCTTGGTGAGGTTATTTAAATTGGCTTACACTCCAAATTCATATGTCATTTTAAACTGTAGCAGGTCTTGTTGTTTATACTTTAGTATGTATGGACTTCTTATTGTGTTATCTTAGATATTTTTTGCTTACACACATTTTGTTCATGTTGTAATCGTTCTTTTGGTCGTGAAGTAGGAACGAAGAGGTAAGTTGGGTAAATGTTTACGTCGATGGTAAGGTGAGGGTAAGTATAAGGTGGTAGGTAGGTTTAGATAAGTATGGTGAATCAATAGCGACATGAACCCATCACTGTTATCGCGCGGTCACTTTGATTGTTTCGTCGTGCGCTGTCCCAATGACAGAATGACGAATGGTCTGATTCAACTTAGATAACCAAAACTTGTCCCCCACTAGCCGCTTCGTGTCTTGTCACCGTCAAAAACAAATAAATTCTAATGATCGATCGTCAGAGATCCGTTCTGGAACCCTTTAAAATTTCTGTTATCTCAGACTTAGACTGGTCAGTACCTACCTACCTACCTGTTTCTGAACGATTTTAATGGTTGACCCTCAATTCTTATAAGTAATTTATATTCGCTTTATATTTATAACATATTTCATTTTCTATACACGCAATTTACGATCAATACATAAATACACGTACGAATAGTGTTCCATGTTAGAAAGTAAAGTAATTAAGACAGTGTCAGTGGCCATAACGAACCTCTTGAACTAATTTAAGATCAGCTCATAAAAATGATGTTTTACTCTGGGCAACAATACCGCGAAAGCTCATTTCACATTATTTATCACTTGCGGTCCACCAACAAGTGCAACGATCGCGATCTAAAAATAGTATAACAAGATCATATTACGGCTATTATCGCGAACTGCTATTTATAATATGTTATGATGATCTATAAGATTTATAGCGTACTTTGATTGACATAATTATCTCATTTGACAATAGATGTTCCTTAATTATCAATTTGCTTGTTGAAATAGTTGTAGGTACATATTTGATAATGAATTCATGCAAACAATGCTAGAAGCTGGTCAATTTGTTTATTCAGGTGCCAGTCGACAGCTTCTCTTTGAAATCAATTTTTGGTAATACATTGGCATTAGTTGATCTAATCGTTCGAGAATTTATCTCTGCATTGCAAATATAAAACATATTGAACATGGTTTGAGTAGATTAAGTGGTTAAATGTATTTGCAATTTGCGCAAGTTATGTGGAATATCAATAAGGCACTGGCCGTCAGTTGCCAATAAGAATGGAATGTTGGAAGTTCTATTATTGTCGTAGTGTGTGTTGCTTTTATATCTGGAATCACTCCTTAATATAATAATACATTTAAATAGATATATGAAACTAAATATAGATAAATATCCCATGTTATAAAATGTTTATATTTAAATATCTCCTGTTTTATAAACACATAAATAAATTGTTTCGATCAGAAACACGTAAATTAGTGGATACTTAGATGTACTAAATTTTTAATGTTATGTTTGTTTTTAAAATCCGTGTGAAGAATTCACCCGGCTCACTTTCTCTATATTTATTCATAGAATTCTTTTTAATAGGTCAATGTACTATCAAACCATTCGATGTGATCCAAATCTACATTTATTGTAACATATATTTCAATGTCTTCATATAAGTAAAACAAAGTAGAAAGTTCAGAAATATCGTCTGTTGTTTCTTAAAATGACAGCGTATTATAATTATAAAAAATCACATTTGTAATTAATATGTATAATTTGTTGAAACTATTAAAAAGTCATACTAATAAAAATGATTCCTTTTTATTTCAATAAAGCTCAAATAAAAATTCGATTTTGGTTTAGATTCCTAGTTTATATTTTTCAAACAATATACATAATATTGTAATTTTGTTGTAATTTGCTCAGCAGATACCAATTGACTTGTCACGACAGTCACTCGGGAAATGGTATCACAGACTTGAATAAGGCAGATGTTTTGTAAATGTATTTGTATTGTGCTTACAATGCGTGAAACCTCACAGATTCCTCTACAGTTAGATACATTGGCTGAGCTCGATGCTCTCCAGCTATGTGGAGAGTGTATCAAGTAGTCGGGCTATCGAATGTTGGGGGCATTCCTTGGCAATTGAACCGCACGCGCGGTGGAGGCGAGCGGCAGAATGTGGGTGCAATCTGACACCAACTGGTCTTCGGAGCAAGGTCGCTACTGCGCTGCGCATGCGCCCATGTATCACCATAACCCATACAGAGGAAAGTTTAGCATTACTTACATGAATCAAAAGTTATATTACAATTTTGTATACCTTTTGCTCAAGAATAATGTTTAATGTAAACTGTTTTTTTTTTACTGGGTACTTTAATCTTTAGTTTTTTTTTTGTTTGGGAGGATATTTCTTTGTAGTTATGTAATCAAAAAAGTTTTAAGTATGTACAAGTATAGTTATCTATTACATACTTAACATATATTCTGTCTAGGAAACTGCTAATGGCAAAAAGATTTAGTTTTCCAACAACCCATTTCGGCCATTGTGAGGAGCAGTATGTAGTAAAAAAAAATATATATTGATAGTTAAGGTTTTACGCATAAGACATGTTTCAATAAAATTATTAACTATACATTAAAAATACTACCTTTTTCGGTACTACCTTTTTTTTTAATACGCGGTTAAACTAAGAAATGGTTTGCGGTAGGTAACTATCAACAAGACTTACTGGCATACACTATTATCTAATTTAAGGTAAATGTAAGGAACTCAAAAAGATGATTTTAATAGTAAAACAAATGTTCGTGAATTAAAAAAAAAACTATTGATACAAGTGGGTCATTTTTTTAAACCGATATTTCACACTTCATTTAAATAATTTAATTCTACTACTGTAGTTGAGAATTTTTGAACGACGTTTAATAATTTTTATACAATCATACAGTTACTATGTGTACATTTTATTAAATATTTTTGGTTGGAAATATTTATACAAAGAGAGCTTCATGACCCGAGAGGCAAGAGATTCTTTTCTGGGCAAGTTAAATAGAACTGAAATTATTAGAATTAATAAAAAAAAAATTAAATTCACAAAATGCTGAAATAATCCTCTTTTATTATCCTATTTTCTTATTGCAATGGCTGCTATTCATTGCTTATAGCTGTGAAATATTAAAAAAAAAACTTTTTACAACGTTTGAGTATGCCAAATTGTCCTTCAATCATCTTATATAAGTTACGTAATTATTGTTTCTATTAGGTGTATATGTATAAATCACACAAAATTTATATTTAGTTTCAATAATATGTTTTTGGACTGTAATTTTTTGTCATAATTATAGTCATTACATCTTGATCTTATGAATAAAACTTAAAGTTGCTCCGTACATATAAATATTTATGTTAATACGTCGTACCGCGCTAGTATCACCGTGTTGATTTTATTGCAAAATTGAAACGCACCGCGGAGCTTAGGTATGTCGTGTTTGGTGCATATTATTACCATCGGCTCCTATATACAAATGTATTATATTGATGCACAAATTTACAACGAAGCTTACGAAGTGGACGTTTAACTGACAGCAGCTTTGGAATTACGATGTGAGCTTTCGTTAATTGTATAAAGTACTCGATGAGATTAAACAACTTAGATTTCGTGGTTTTTCTTGCTTTCCGTCCTGTGGTTTATAATATATTTGTTTATTCAGTATACACACATACATTGATATAAAAGTTAAAGAAATTGATAATAAGAACAAAGTATCAAGTGGTTTATGTAATTGTATTAAATGAATTTTGATCTCATGTATATAGTAGTGTCAGTCGGTCAACAGATAATAATTTACGATCGTAATCTCTGTACTGGCTGGCAGACACGTTGTCGTTCTGTTTTATACAGGGACATTTGGCCTGTGCGGGTCGCGGCACCTGCAACATACGATAATGTTTAGATTTATGTGGATGAATCAAAATGAAATGTCACATAATTTAATCATCTCCCCGCTCCTCGTTCCCCTTTAACAGAGTAAACGTGGATGAATCACTTTGTTTTGCTGTTAGTTCTCAGAATCGATCAATAATTATAATAATAAATTTATGTATTCAATAAACTAATAATTAAGAGTCGGTAGTCATACGAGACGTCGTATAAATTTTCTAATGTGAAACCTAGTGTAATGTGATACTGACATCGAACCGGTTGCTGCTACACCTGCGAGGTTCACGTCAACTCTGCTAATAGACCACTCAAATAATTAGCATTATGTCTTCTAATACCATTTAATAATTATATCATCGGCGCACAATTAAAATAGACTCAGTAGACAGAACAAGCGTTTAATGGCTGTTTGAATTAAGAACATGACAATGTTCGGTGAAAATATCAATAAAGGTTTTAAACTGTGGTGCACCTCTTTGCACCTTCGTTTGCAGCTTCATCATAATATGTCGCCTTCGCGTTGACTCTACCAAATAAGGGCAGGTCGTTGCACCGAGCTCTTTGTTTAAAAAAAACACATGTCTCTTGTATACGTGTACGGAAAGCCAACTAAGGCTGAATAATGAGTCAAAAGACTACATTTGTATTTAAAGAATGCAAGGAATTGAAATCCTCGTCAGAGGTATATTAATTTACAGGTGGACGTTCTGTATAACAAAGGAGACCATGGACGACATCTAAAATAAAAATTAAAAAAATTAAAAAATTTAACGTAATATTTATTAATAGTCTTGGTTATACTCGTATTATTTTGATCGATCTGACTAGTTGTAACTTAATAGCCATGTAAAAAGTATGATTCACATAATAAAACGTCTGAATGTAATTTGAGATGGTGTTTATCTGGTACCGAAAATCGATATAGTCGTCTTTATGTATTGTGTATGATATTAAAAGTTATTGATTTATAAATGTTAAAGGTTTATAATTTTGCTAATATATTCATAATTGTTACAACGTCGGCTATTATTCGAGCATCAGTCCGCGGCGGTGTCAAATGTCCTATCAGCACGGGGTCTACCAGGTGTGTGCTTATAACATTTACCATCCATCCACAAAGTTATAGATTACAATCGGAACCTGTTTATTTATTTTAAAAGTTGTAAATGACGCAAGTGTTTCTCTCAGGTACGGTAACACGATATGTGAGACACACTGACGCCGAGGACGGCTAACACCTGGAATGGTTAACTCATCGAATATTCACATTAACATTATGAATTCTGACATCGTATTTACCTAGAACATAAATCTGTTTTAATCGTTACCAGATGTCGTCTTATCCTTGTTTTGCTTTTGTAATTTGTCGGCAAACGTTTGTACCGAGTAATGCGTAATATTGACGTAAATAAGTTGATGTGTGCAGCGACTAGGATAGGTCAAAGTGCTCCGCGTGGCTCCCGATAAAGAACATTTCTGCTTTAATATTGAGGTCGCCTTTAAATATAAAAATCAAAGCAATTATAATAATATAAAATAATAATACTATAGCTATACTTTGTCACGATGATTACGATTTTTTTTTATATTAATCATATTTTTCAAAATTTTAAATGAAATATCATACTGACAAGACAAAAGTCAGGAAATTGACACTTGAATGCCTTATAAATTTAATTACAGCTAAAATCGGCGTACTGTTTGACATTGGAGAGTATTTTGCATGGTTCGTAATGATGAAGGTCACAATTCATAGTAGTGTGATGGTTTATTATCATAAAAACATTGATTTAGGAAATATATTGGTGGTAGCTGTATGTGTGAGGCCTCAGTATTACCAAGCCGCGCGGCGCCCTGTCGTCTACCAGCCTCACATTATTCCCACCCGAATATGTACGATATTATCCTACCGAATACGGCCGAATACCGAAAGTTAACATTTAAATTCTTGCCTCGTAACAAACACGGCCATACTAACGCCTAGATTCAAAACATCCATGTAGTTGTACTGTACATTCTTTTAATTCCGTTTACATCACGAACCTGACCCTTCACAATGCTTATAAGGATTGTGAATGATTGCTACAGTTTACTTTGACTATTATATATTGTGTTCATAAAAGAGGTAACTTGTTTTGGACCTGGGAGCGGCTAGCGTCATGTGTATTTTTTACAATTGACAGTTTAAAGTATCGGATAAATTATTTCAAAATCAAACTAGTATCATTAAATAATGATATTTTGTCTTATAATTATCAGTTCTCCATACGTTTTTTATCATAGATTTTCTGTGTGTACTAGTTGCCAAAGCTAATTTTATAATGTGTTGTCTAGTAAAAACGTTGTAATCAACAATTCAACCCTCAATTATTTAAAAAGCGCTTCCTTCTTATTTTGATGAATCACGTATCATCCTTACGGTAAAAACCAGATAACTAGCGTCTAGATATACATATATATAAGTCAGCTATATTTATAAACTTAATTGTAAAACATAGAGCAAAAAGTACCTGTTATTTAAGCAATATATGGGAAGTTTACAAAGAATACTTCTCTGTAGCGACTCGCTACTTAATAGGTGGTGGATAAAACAAGCTATTGGGATGCCATTTATATGTGGCTCAGTTTTCCTGTTGCTGGGACCTGTGCCCGAGAATGAAGTGTAGCCACATTGCAAATTATCCACATCTCGTTTCTTTGGTATCGATCTTAATGTGTTTAATTTATTTGTAAGTATAGCATCATCACAATATTATGTTCCCACAAAAAGATTTTAAAGATGACTGACAGATTTTTTTTTCACATTCCTAAGTAAAATATAATTTTCCAATGAAATAACACAAAAGCATTATTCGTTTTCCATGAGCTGTATCTTGTCTGTATTCTTAACACGCGGCGTTAATATATACTTTATTTACTTACATTGCTCAACAAACGCTGTAATTAGCTAGCCAAGGTAATCTATGTTGGAATACCAGCCGGGTTTCTTAAGAGCTGGTGAGATTCTTTCAGCTTAGTTGTTTGTAGTATTCGCGGAAGCATGGCGTCCTTTCGTCTGCCTTCGCCGCACCTGCTTACCGCAGGCTATTTATAAACCAGACCATTCCTACTTGGATCCAAGTATACTGTTACTTAAATTTGTATTATAATAATGCTTCATGAACACTAAAATGTTGCATTCTTATTTTTCAAATGCATTTTAAGTCATAATTTATGATGGGAAAAAATCGAATTTAAAGTTTTTTATTTAATTAGTACAAAACGAAGAAAATAAAAATGTGTTTCATGTAACGGTAAATATACGTTGTTTATAAATTAAAACAATACCAATACCTATTTTCCTTTACCTCTATATCAATGAATTAGAAATATTAAAAGGAGATTACACTTAAAAAGTTATCTCCTGTTTACTAATTAAATGAATATATCTGTAAACATTGTATAATAAGAACGTTTTTAAAACTTTAAATGAACATCATTTATAAGTCCGCAACAACGCAATTAATGTGAATAAATAAAACAGTACAGTCAGATGTAAATATGTTCGAGTATTTGATTTATATAGCAACAATTTGGGTGAACACGCGATAATGTTTGGACAATACAGAAAAGTGTTTCGTTGGTTCTAAAAAGCGTTGGTTCGCGGTAGCTGATTAAATATTATTTTTAACGATCAGTGCAGCCGCTGGCCGGTGTTTGCGGTATGTTCAACATGTTTACGTAACACGACTAGGAGTTTACGCGGCTCGGGCAAATACGAGACGGCTTCCGAACCGCCCGGGCCCCGTTTGACCGTTTGATCATTTGCTCACACCATTTACAACTGTTAAGGACATTAAACGTAACTTATACTTTGTCACGATTGTTATTTAATTAAACTTCGAAGAAATGACGGCTTCATCTCTCATATGCATGGTAAACAGTAAACACTTAGTTATTTGTTTTGATAGCTATAATGGATTTCTCACGAACCTATTATTAATTTACCTCCGCGATGGTGGCGTTATAATATGACTATTTTGTTATATTGAGAAAAACACGTTTTATATCACACAATGTATGAAATATCTCAAACTTTCCATTAACGTAACTCAAATGTTTATCATATTATACTAATAATCGTAACGCAGAGGATTACAGAGGCCTATGTAAAAGACTCAAAAATAACGCATCACAATGTAATAACTCAATACAATATGTTTTTTATCGTAACATACCTATTGCTAATCAAAAGTATTAGCTACTTAGTAATTTAAGGATAACTTATTAAGATTTATTCACTTGATATATAAATTTATTTATTATCGATCTGAGCGAAGGAAGTTGATATCCATTATAATATGTGTCTATAGGTCAGTGGAGTTATCACGCAACAATCCGTATACGCAACGTTTAGCGCCAAAAGGGACGCGTCCTCTGTCCGAAGGTTGAACGAGACGATCAGCATTTAAAATCCACGTAAAAACCTGACAAGGTGAACTGTTAGAGTTTAGACAAAGGCTTCGTACTGGTCTAATTATGTTTAGCATCGGAATGCCCCGCCGGCTATAGGTAATTGCTCGCCGATACGCGTTCATTGCCGACGGAGCTTCATGTCTATATATCCGGATGCTATAAGTATTCCACAAATTTAATTTACTTTTATTCGGTAACCGCTACTCGTGTTCCGTCTATTCCAATTAAGGCGACCCGAAACATATTTTGGCATTTATTTTATTTCACAGACATACAAATTGTGAACGGTTAATTTTATAATGATTTATCTTTTTAATTCATGTGATATAATTTATTAAAATAGAATTACGAACGCGCAGATATGAATAGGCGTCAGTTATGTAAAGGAACATAGAAATTGTTGTTTTTGTGTGGCTTAAGTTCTCAATTTCATAATTTGTTTACAAATTAGTTTAAGAAATTTCCGTTGGGTTATTTAAAATTATTTGAAGTTATTTATTCCCTATATTTATTCCATTAGTTCCATTTATATATTATTAAATATATGTAAAAGAGTACACCAGCAGTTTAAGTTACCACAAATGTAAGAGACAGTACCATTTATATTCTAAGAATAATGTTTAATAATTTGTTTAAAATAAATCCTATATATATAAGGAAGCATCCTAACCTACACTTATCTTATCCATCGATGTTTTTATGTCATCGAAGCTTTCTTCGATGTCCAACGCATAATGATTATAAAAAAAAAAAGTTACGTATGTGAATAGCGTTTAACAGTTAAACCAGCTTTCGTACATGAGTGTCCGTAACGTAAGAATCGAAGCAATAGAGTATTCCGAGTTGGTTCGTAAACTGTTTGGTTTATTATTGACGGAGTGACGTGCGGTCGGCCTTCGCCCGCTGAGAGCAAAGGCTTGCTGCCAGCCTGCCACTTTCACTCTGCCATAGCGATGCAACCACGAAAATATGGATACGGCATACATATCCTTCTGTTACTTAGAATGGAATGGAAATTTACTCAGATTTCTTACATGAATTCATCTAAGAATTAATTCATAAAATTATTCTTAGATGAATTCATGTTAATTACTCTCTAAATTTTTATATATTCTATAATAATAATTTATGCATTAAAATATATTTTAATAAGAAATATATGAGTAACGACCGAATTAAGGAAAAATATTGTAAATGTCTCACAATCTACAATATTATGCTAATGAGGATAAAACAGAATATCTATTCAATTATTTGTTTCTTGATTCCATGTTCTGGAAAACGTTTCTTCCTTTATATTAGAGAATAGTTTGGTATTATTATAAATACAAATTATCTTTATAAATAAACAAGGTACGCGTCTTGCCTGTATTAGGTACGCATTAAATTTACGTTACTTGTGTATTTTATGTACAAAATACATTTCGAAAATTATGTGTTAAGTGATATTTATCAATATATCAAATCAAAATATGTTTGTTGCATTTCAGGCGAATATGCCGACCAATAAATAATAATTTGCATATATTTATCCTATTTAAGGACGGGTATTAAATATTATATTTAATTATTTTAAAAGGTTGTCCATATATATTTGAATTAATAACATTAAAGTTGTGTGTTTTCATATATTAAAGTTCCCTACCGAAGAGCTTGTTAGCGTTTAGCTTTAATTTGTAAGAATCGTTTGAGTTATACATACTTACTTCTACCCACAATACAGTCGAAATCAACAGACATACAGACGCCGAAGACCTGCAGTCCATAAACGTTCAAACCACAACTAGTTTTAGAGATCAAAGTCCAATATTAATTACATTAATATATTCCAACCGCTTAAACAAGGTTCTTGTAAACATTTCAAACACGGCGCAGACATTACGTTCACCAATAAAATAAGAATACGTATTTTAAACGAATACAATACAGTATTTACAGCATACAATAATGACATACAAATTGTTGTATCACAATTTACATGGATATAGCAAATCATTTAAGTAACAGCGTGCTAGATCGTGCGTGTGCGCATTTTGAAACCATTGCGCAATATAAGGTCGACGCCAAGGACGCGGGTTCGTTGCCAGAAATACATTTCTGTTTACGTCTATCTAGTGTATACTCGAGCTGGGCTAAGTTGTTGACTATAAGATCTGATTTCTTCCTACACGTCTGCCACTAAAGTGGAACACTTTTTTGTGAGTATTCTTGAGTCATATGTATGAAATGATATTATGTAAAAATTAACTAACTTTATTTAAATTTATATAATGAAAATTATTTTTACTATCATATTATCCAAAAATATTAAAACATAAAATATTTTCTTGAAAGTTATTCACCTTAAATAAGTTATTGTAAATGCGACTTATGTAATACGTACATTGATACAGAAGATTTGTAAGTTATGGTATATTATGTTATGTTCTATGTAAACCGTCTAGCAAATGGCAGAGAACTCGGGGTCAGCTGGTACATCGGACAGAGAGAATCTGTAGCCGGTTAAATATGTCGCCACCGTTATACGGCCACGACACGTGACCGACAAGTCGCATAACCTGCCACAATCATAACACTGCTATATTTATATCACATCTATTAAACATACTTAAACCCTCTACTTCTCCCATATAACCTAGCTTAATTCAAACTCGGTTAGTGTCTAAAATATGTTTCAACATTTTTACTTGTAAACCTGACGTAAACTTATCTTTTTATAGATATTTTCACACAGTCTAGTAGTATTTTAATGTTCGTTAATCTTGTATGTTAATTGATACACGATATTGAATATATAAATGAGATGGGCTCGCTGAATTTTTAAGAGGGTACAGATTTTCTATGTTCAAGTTAATGATAGGTTTCAATGGCGACAATAAACGGAATTTTCCGCTGTTCGTCTAACGAATTACCTGATGTGATGACGCCCTTACGGTGAAAGTAGATTGTTATTGAGGTGCGTATTGAATAAGCACGTGGCGTGCGTGCGTGGCAAGCGAACGCCTACAATTTTATTATTTTTTTTTATTTGCCAATCGCTAACCCCAAGCTTGGATTCACCGTTAATGGGTTCAGTATTTTCATTATTCATAATGCAATTTTTTTATATATATAAATATAGAAAACTATCTATAAAATTATTCTACGCAGTTAAAAAACTATAACTTGAAGCAGAGTATCAGTTTACATTGTAATTATACTAAAGAGGTAGGCAGTCATATATCATCTGAGGTCAAAAGGATAACAATTTAAATGTCGTGTAATTTTTCGTTAACATGCTCGTATATGAAAAGTATTAATATATTTTTTATTCTCTATCAAAAACCCGTTTTGACAATTTTGAAGAGTCTGTAAAAGATAAATTGATACAATATATATAGGTATCTTATGACACGTAAATTGTGTCTTCTTAAAAAAAATACGTAAACAAGTAATAAAGTCTAAAACGACATATTTAGTGACATATTTTATAAAAATACACAAATTAATAAAATTTAATAATGGGTTTCTATTTCATAATTAAATCATAGTATCGTTGTTTAATGTAAAAGTTCAGTTGTAACTCTCCTTAAAAACCAAAATAAACACGCAAACGGCATGACCATATTTATCATGTATTTTCCTATTTCTCTACAACTCAGATCAATCTTGAATAAAAATACTACGAAGACCTGTTTATTAAGAAAAATGCACTAGACGTCTCAATTATTCAAATTGAACAGCATTCTTTATGCATTCATAAAGTGTTTAAATAACAAATCATGTCTGGCAATATTAAACCTATCTGAGGTGATATCAAAAAAGTTTTGATCATCTTATTTTTATATTTGATATAGGTTGGGATTGTCTAGCTTATTTAATCCATATTTTAACTAAGAGTAATAAAGTAATCCAAAGAAAAACCAGTTTAATTTGTGCATACTTGGAATATTTTAAGAGGAGTTTTGAGTTCGATGGCCGCGCTCGTCTCTGCCCCGCGCTTTATAATACGCGAGTGA
This sequence comes from Danaus plexippus, assembly GCF_018135715.1. Taxonomy (NCBI): domain Eukaryota; kingdom Metazoa; phylum Arthropoda; class Insecta; order Lepidoptera; family Nymphalidae; genus Danaus; species Danaus plexippus. Next base: position 5,440,510 of record NC_083538.1, read on the forward strand.
CAACTAATTATGCATTACCCACATAGGATTATGAACAAAACATTAAAACGACTGCTACGGTTGATTTCAAAGAAATTTTAATAGACTTCTTCAAATAAGCACCTCATCTGTATAACGTAACATTCCCCCCACTTGTATATATTGTTCTGAAGTTCGGATGTTTAATGGAAATTAAAACGCCAAGACAATAAACGTATAAAATTTTTAAGATATAAAAACTGAATACCAAAACCATAAATTTAATTTAATTCTTGTGTAAAATTCTTTTGAGGGTCTTATTGGTATTCCTACTTATTTATTTTAATTTGTGCAACAATGTCGTCGGTTGTGACAGCTATAATGTATTGTAGTATATGTATTGTACGGTATTTAACTGATCAAGTCCCGAAGGTCTAAGCTGGAGCTTACCCTCTACGGTTCATTTGTAGCTTTTTGTGAGTAGAGAATGCGAGTCGTCAGACTTTAGTCTGGTCTGTAAGACCAACAGCGCGGGGGGCCGTACCTCGCCCTTTTGTTTTTATACCCGTGCAAGAATGCAAAACAATTATAACTCCCTCAGGGATAAGTCGCCGCGCTCATCGAGAACCGAGCCTAGTGCAATAGCGAAACGCTCTCTTTCCTCGGCAATCTTATTCGTATTGCGGTTTTGAAAAATATAGGCTAAATTGAATGAGACTAGATTACCGCGAAATGTGCTCACCACACAAAAGTGAAACGGCTAATCATATGGTCTCGGAGGGACAAGGACACCCGAACAATCAGAGACACCGACTTCGGCCAATCCATTTACGTTAATTACGGCGAGATGGGGATAAATCGGCGTCCAGCCGTCCAACGCCGAGTTACGAGCGAGCCGACTATAAAATAAATTATACCCACTTCGTTCGCCTCCACTCAGTTTTTTGTTAGTCGTTCAAGGTAAAAAAAAACAAAAGCAATTCCTCGAGAGGACGAAATACGAGGCAAAGACAAAACTTAAATTTATCTACTGATAATATAGACGTAGGGCGAGCTCGCCAGACGCGGAGTTGCCGGGTGGCCACTGGCCGGCCAAATTATACAGGCGGGCATTCCTGCGTCCCGAGCAAAAACATGATATATCGCCGGCTTGTGACGAAATATTTGAAATTTGGAGACCTGCCACACTTTAAATGGAATTCACTTTAAATATTATCCGAAACATTCCTTTTGAACGACTTTATAAACGATTGCGTAAAATTAATATTACTTAGATTTTTCTGCTGTTTCAAATTTATGTTAGTGTATAAATTTATACTCAAAAGGTTTCTTTACTAATATGAATATTATGGTTATACATCACAGATGACATTTCCCAATGCAGATTTAAGTTCTCTATTATCACGAATGTAAATGAAAGAACTTTGAACTTCATTTAAACAGCATAGCCGTTCCTATGAGTAGGTATGGTGTATATAATATTTGGGTTAATTTCTTGGAACGGCAAATGTTTTGGCGGACTAGGAACAATAAGCCGTTCAGAACTTTGTCTGGCAATTTTAATTGCTTTCACCTTAGTAATGTAATGAGTTAAAAAATCTACACTACCTCTGTAAGTATAAAAATTAGCCTTGTTGTTATTACCGTTAATAAATCTTCAATCGTTAGTTACTATTTACTAAATAAATTGATGATTAATTTCAGATCTAATATATTTCATGATTATTAACTCTAGACATTCGTATTAAAAAAAAATATTTAAAATATTAAATTAAATAAAATTACATATTTAATATTTATATCTTTTATTACATCATTATTCTTTCAATAAAATAATAATTACAAGATTATATATACAAATACATTATTTACAATTGTCGAGGCCACTACTATATATACACTGGGTCCACGATTTATCACTATGTCCGCTCGAGGCCGGGGCGCCTTCGTCATCGGCAACCACAACCCACAACCATCATATCTTGATAATTTTTAAGCACCACATTGTTCACTTCGTCCATATATAACATAGATATAGAGGAGAGTTGCGTGGGAACGCAGCACGCTTTGGGCACCGCCGCAGGGTTCACTGAGTTGACCAGAGTTTGCACGATCGCATGATTCGTGCCGTTCAGATGATCCGCTAGCGGAAAAGGACAGTCGCCTTGGCAATAGTATGCGTCGTAGCCGTGAGGTGCGACGATCCAATCGCTCCAGCCAACGTCCGCGAAATCTACGAACAGAGGCCGACGCTGGCATATTTCTCTCGCTTCCTTACGTCTGTGATGCGCGCGGTGGCCTCTTCTCTGAGCCGCACGCTTGTTTCTTGTCAACTTTGTTTCTCCACGTTCTCTGGCAGCCCTCGCTCTCTCATCCTCCGTGTAGAGCATCAATAATGGCTGTAAAGATCGCCATTCCTCCTCAGCGTCCGTCGCACGTCTCCTTACACGCACATGTGGAAACTTAGCGTCCGTACTACCCGATCCCTCTTCTAAAACACGCACTAGAAGTCCATGATTATGTTTAGGCTCTTTGAGCCATCTCCGCGCAGCACCGAGAGCGTCCGCATTCACCGTACCCTCGGCAGCTCTGAGTGGTATCGAATCTAGTAACCTCAGTATGGGCTCGCTCTTACCCTTACGTCCCGGTCTAACGACGTCGTATAATAACAGTCTCTGATTGCCGGTCGTTCCAACAGCCCTCTGGAACGTGAGGTCCGCACCCCTCGCTATCTCATCAGCCGGCACGCCACTTATGTTAAAGTATAGTCGGAACCGGTGCTCGCCAGGGAAGCGATCGTCCAGCTCGGTGGGAGTGTGGTAGAAAGAGCGAGCCGTGTTGGCGGCTGCCGCTGGGATGGCGCTCTCGTCGTATAGGAGTCGCATGGCTCGAGGCACGGGCGGCGGAGGGCGGTGTGTGTGCGGCGGCCTACGGGGCAGCCCCAGGAGTGCCAGCAGCTGCCTCTCGGCGGCGGCGCGGGTCCCTTCGTCCAGCCCCGCAGCCGCGCACAACGCCACCAACGCGCACACCACCGCGCACGCGCACGCCCCACGCATAATTCTCCTCGACCCACCTGTTGACAATACAATCATCACATTAGACTATCACATAAACAAATACACTTATTAAAGGAACCTTGAGAATACAGCGAACTTCCCGTCTGACATAAAATTGAATTACCTAATACAGTTTCTATTAGTAGAGAAAGAACATTGAAAATTATAATCAAATGTGACTCTACATCACAGTATCTTAGTTATTTTCACTATTAATGTGGTCGAATTTCCAGAAGGCGAGTTTTATTCTTATTATACGTTATGTATAACAAAGGTCTACATTGTGCCGGACCGGTAGTAGATTGACGTTTTATCTTATTTCTCATTATAAATAAATACGTCGTCATACACATTGTAATACTATTAAAATGCGTGATGAATTGACGTTTGGATAAAAAATTCAATATATATATATTTATATATATATATATATATATATTATAGATAAAATTACTCTATAAATATTTTTTTTTATGTCTATAATAGAATAAAATTTAACAAACAAACAAACAATTAGTACAATGTATTTAAGTACAAAACATAATTTACAATTCAGTAGACAACGGATTGACAACCTCTGAATTAATAAGTGATGACATTACAATTACATCATACCTGCCGCACATATATTTTTTCCTCGCGGTTCATCTAGATCACTCCTTATAAGGTATTTTAACGACTCTGACATAATTATTCCGTATACGTACAAACAACAATAGAATAGATAGTATTGTGAATATAGTATACTTGAATACTTGAAATCTCCTATATATTTTGTTATATATTATAAAACTTCACTCCTCTAACTGTCTCTGATACTGTGTCTGATACTCACAATGAGTTATTAGAGCGTTCGTTTTATTGATATATTATAAGAATTCATAATTTAATTACAGTTGACATATTTTTTTATTTTTTTTAAAAAGGTTTTAATTTTATACAATATATATAGCATCCGAAGTTTTGATCTGTGCTGACTATTGGTTGGCTTAAAGATAAACGCGTCTTGTTTATTTCAACGGCACATGTATAATTTGTTTATTAACATAAGTACATTTTAATATAATAATTCTATAAAATTTTGATTTTTGTGAGTATAATAATAAAATATTAAATTTATTTTTTGAATATTATATTTATATTTTCTTGGTTTTTAATATATAAGTGAATAATTATGTTTCTATTTGAAATGTAGCGAATTTAAAAAAAATGGTTACACACAACGATATTAGACAAACTGTGCACCTGCAATGTGTTAGAGGCGACATTCCTATGTTAACACTTTAATTTATAGTATATTGAACCGTCTAAAGATGAGATGATCATTCTAAAAAGCAGAAGATTATTTTTGATGTGATATTAAGAGCACTTTCGAACATTCTTAAGTAAAAGACATCAACGAGTCACAAATCATTGGTCACGGTGAAAACATTCAAAATTTCCAGCGTCCGTTAACATCTACAAATAAATACATAAATAAATATATGTATCATTAATATAAATATAATTTATTATATATAAGTTTTATATATATACATTAATTAGAACTCCGTTCCGACATTAATAAAGCTCTATCTTAAGAACTTGCTAAATAAATAAAAGCACCGAAGCTGCTCCAAGTAAAATGTTTACAAAATACATAAAGTACGATATTATTTATAATATTGTTATTATAATGTTTTGATATCGGACCGGATCGCGGCTTACGTACGTTAATAATGCGGTCACACAAGCCGCTCTCTCACTCACCCGAAATTTAAAACGCATCCAACGTTGTAACAGTAATGTATCCGAGGGACGTTAGTATCACGTATTGTATCAACGTTTTGGTAACAACGGAACACGTACACTCAAGCTGCACATGACTGACGGTAGCATCACTTGCGTACGATCGTGACGCCTCCAGGTGTGACTTTCATGACGTGCACGCGGCTTCGCGTCCGCGGTCGGAATGAGAGGCCGTGGCTGTTCCAGACGCGGCGGCGTCGTGGGCGTCGTGGGCGTCGTGGTCGTGATCGTGATCACCGTGATCGCCCCGCCCCCCGCCCCTGATACCACTGAGCCTACCATAGCCAGCCAGATATACCATTATCGCCTCCCCGTATAAGATTTTTCTTTACGTTATGTATTTCATATTGTTAGAAATGTATTGCATATACGTGTTCCCTGGTTTTATATGTTTTTATTTTATTTCGTTAATTGTATATGTAAAGTGTATATGAACATTAATATTATTATAGATAATTACGAATTTTATATCGTCATTTGTAAATTAATTAAAAAAAGGTTCAGTCAAAATAAGTATTTAAAATTTTAATAAAAATTTATATATATATATAGATTCGTCTATATTAATTTTACGTAGGGCCTAATTATTTGCCAAATAACCGTAATAAATTATATACTTTTAATATTTCTAAAAAATATTTTTATTTTTTATACATATGTATATTATTTCAAACATTCGAAACAGTTATGAATTGCAAGTTAAGGTGAAGTAATATTATATGAAGTAATTAATTTATTAATTTTTTTCGTATATATTAAAATATCACATGATTATACTTTAATTTTTTATTTAAATGCTTAAAATGTCATGAAATTGTCCTTTAATTTTTTTTTTATTTTATGTCATGGATGCATTTAAAATAAAATGAATTTAAAGAAACACTTTTTTCCTAAATTTTAAGGTCTTCTTTTAAATTAATAAAATCAAAAAACAATTAAAAAAAAGGTGGTAGGTATACTTTCATTACAATATATGTGTAAGTATTTTCGAAATATACATATTACAATTTATCACCACTAAAATATTTTCAGAAATACATACATATAAATTATTTAAAAAAAAAGAAATTTATTTGATATTTTTATATATAAAAAAAAACTAAAATCTAATTTTTAAAACTAAAATTTAAATTAGAGAATTTGGGTGTTTATAAAAAAAATCCTTACCTTATTACGAAAAAAAAAATTAAAAGTCAGAATCCAATGCTTAGCACTCAACACGATATCTCACTATTAGGACCACGGTGTTATATTAAAGGCACTCTGAATTACTGAGCTCGTCTTAAACAAATATGTAATTATAAAGCTAGACTTCGCGGCCCCGGCTCATCTGAGCGGGGTGGGAGAACGAGATGCGCCATTTAAGCATTGTTTTCAAACTCCCCACCGTTATAACCCCAAGGGAAGATTCGAGTAGTCAACAGCAACTGAATAGGAAGCTGAAGTAGTAAGGGACAGCTATATTCTATTTTACATTATATTATTTTTTCGTTTAGGAAATTGTATATATTTTTTTGGCATTGTACTTTGAAATTTTGCGTGTCTATTAATGTAACAATATGTTAGTGGTTATAAATGTGTTATTTTTATGTTTGTGTGAGTATTTAGGTCGAGAATTGCACAACTGACCGTTTCGTTACAGCTCTACTAATATGATATTAAAATGTATTCATATCAGTTTATTAATAAAAAATTGCATTATATTTGTTTGATATATTCAAGTTGTAACAGGTCTAATGACAGTGAAGTCATTCTCCTGCACCCGTTATTTGTTTTTTCCACAAAACTATTACTCACAGCGTCCGATAAGGGCAACAAAAGTTAAAATTTTTATCTCATAATACATTCCCTTTAAATGTAATACCTTTGTTGTTAATATTTTCACGTTCGCAACTTTAAATGTTAACGCTTGTTTTAAGCTTATATCATTTAAACAGGTGGTTTAAATGATAAGCGATGTTGGGGCAATAACATATAGAATTTTCGTATTAACTAGTTTAGTTGTTCATTATTATTTGTAGGTTTGTATGAGACGTGTCTAGAGTGAAAATGTTATACTATCAGGTGGGTAATTTTATTTTGATAAAGATCTACAACACATGCACGTGCTCAAGTCGGTAGCGTCGAGTGTTCACAATACGGTTCATAAAAAATTCATAACAAATACCTACTGTTATTGTAACAATTTTTATATAAATAATGACATAATAACTTTTTTTCCTTTCAGAACATTTATCATATTTAATTTTTTTTATTATTTAATAATCAAAATATTCAGGTAGGTACATTTTTGTAAAGAAATAATATTTTTTTATAAATACTCAATAATTGTGTAAATCAATATCATGACTTTTTTTTCTGTTACATTTCTTAAATTATATAAGAAAGGTGAATAACCAAAATATTTTTTTATAATATATTTTTCATTTCGAAAATTGTCTATGGTGAGATCACATTTTTTATAAATTTATTGTAACATTAATCGAAAAATCTTTTTCTTTTGGTATATTTTTTTTCTGTATTTTGGAGTTGCCGATCAAGGATATTTTATATAAAAAATATTTAAAAAATCAAAACAGGAAGGTCAGAGGTTCGTATACTTGGTTATGATGTGAAAATGCATATTGATCTCTCATTCAATCAACTTTAATTCATTGTAAATAATTTTCTTACTAACCAGTCCCGTAAATATCTACGTTTATTTATAGCATGAAATACTTACATTATTAGATATGCGTAGAAAACTTTCTATGCGACTAAAATCTCATAAAAATTTTCATCTCAAAGCGACTTGTCCGTAAACCTAACAACGATGTCATTGCTTAAAAACTTTTATCCTTACCGAATATAATAAGTCTCTACAAAGATTTGACCAATTTTATATTGAAACTTAATAAAATATACAAGGAAAGTCGGTGTTTATAGCTAGCATAAATGAAATCACACTAAGTTGTCATAAAGCGTCCATTAAATGAGTTAGTTTTGTTATCACTCTTATAGCCGGCTACCGGAGCCGTTACGCGCGAATAATAAACTGTTGCTCTTGTTTCTTAATACTTTTTTTGGCTCGTGTCTTTTGCGATCCGTTATACGAACAGCCAGCGAAAGTTAGATGTTGTTCGGATTTTTATACCTGTTTTTCTTGCGGTTATAGAATTTTGGTTACTTATAACAAACTCGATATCCGCTGCGTCATCCCAACAGATGATTACGACTATTTAATGATTCTAATGTACGCTTTTCATCGTGTTTCTTTTTTTATATTAATTGCCAAATATTTGGCGAAAGTGACTTTGTCTGTTTGTCAGTTGAGATTTCACGACTGAGATGCCAGAGCGATTTTATTAAGATTTGATGGTAGATAAAACCTCTGAAGAGAGTCTACTTCTGCTAGCCAGGGAAGGTTAGCTCATATTTTCTATCAACGATAATAATTTAATAGGTAATATTGCTTGAGAATACATTAAGACGCTTTCAAAGCAAACGCATTTTAATAGATTTTATTATCTTACTTTCTGAATATGATAGAGTAACTTATATATACGTATTGTATAATACGCTTAATAAAAAAACTGTAATACTACGTGTTCAAAATACATTTAAAATCAATATTGTAAAGACTCAGAGCAGTGGTAAGATATTGTTTCACGTAAACTTAGGTCCCTTCGGGCCCGAATTGTACGGGTAGGCCCCATCGGGCCACCCACCCCTCCCGGTAACGCTGTAAAAGCCAATAGGGCTAACAGCAACAGAGAAGTCGCAGCTAAAAAAAAACGTAAACTTGGAATCTTTGTTTTAAAACTGATTTCAAAGTTTAATGTATGTCTTACCTACATATGTCTAGCAGTAGTGAAAATCTTGTTTATTAAGTAAAAGTCACTAATAGTTAATGAATTATTTGAAATAAAAATTTTCGTAACTCAAAACCACTATGAAAAAAAAAACTTATGCTAATAGCCGGAATGGATTCGGATCCGAGTCTTGTTCCTAACTTATCATCTTTAGTTAATTTTCTGCTAAGAATCTCTGCTTATATCTGAAATTTACCAACTTTATAGAATGCAAATCTTAATATAAAATTTGTTTGGTTTTATACGTAACTTATATAATATGTTAATAATTTATTTTACCTCAAATAAGTATAACTTGACGGGAGCGGGAATAATGTTTTAAAGTATGAACTCAATTTTTTTTTATATCATATGTGTTTTATTTCAAGGAACATTCAACAACATTATACTTTCTAAAAATCTAACAGAAGTGGAGGTTTCTGTAAATGTATATGTGAAGTTACTATTTAACACTTTATATTACTTATGTTTAAGACATTGGTAATCAACCAAGGACTTGATTGAAGAGACCAGAAGATTATACGACTTGAACTACAGATATCTATAGATTAGTCCTAAATTTGAATTTTGTAATAAATAGTCTTTTACTTTACTAGTCTTGATATTATATCGATGAAAAAATCACCCACTTACAAAACCTGTGGCACATATAAAAATATATATTACTTTGATGCTGATGTATATTTTTCTTTAACATAGACATATGATAAAAATCCCCACAACCTTATAAAACATTCTACAAATATGTTGCCATATATGATAGTATTCTTCATTTTACAGTAAGTATGTGTTGGAGCCATGCCGTCTACCTCCCACGTTACGTTACTCACCAATTCTCTCATGTACGTAATTAGCCCATTAGCACGCACGAGCAAGTCAAATGCTCAATTAGATCAACGACCGTCGGGAATGGCTGACAGGATTACATTCCCCGGTTTCAATGAAACGTTGGATAAAATCTAACAATTGACAGATATTTTCAACCACTGATAACAGATTACTGATGATAATCATTTAATTTAGTTGTTGAAATGCCAGCTTGACGGCCACCCTTAGTCATTTTCCACTCATCCTGACAGGTGTTCGGCTAATGAATAGCCATTTCATAGAAGTAATAGTTAGCCAATCTCTCCCAGCCCACTTACGTCTGTCTTCATAAGAGACGTAACCTAAAGGAAATCTGGGTCTTAGAAATTTGTTTTGTTTACTAATGGTACGGTTTAGTTTCGGTATGTATAGGTCAAGTTATTTTGTTTGTTTGAACAGCTCTTCGGATTTATTGTTTATAAAAGATGGTCAGTTATATTTAGAAGCAGCGCAGAGCGTTACAGCATCATACATTGGAATTCCGTTACCGCAAGTAATTTAAGATGCCAATACAATCAATTATCTGTTGTCGATAATAAATACTTTGAATATAAAATTGCATCATTTATTATGTCTTTTTGCGTCCTGCCGTACATTATTTTGGGATATATAAAAGGAAGGTATCAAATTTAGGCAACCCATTAGTTGTGTAATTATTTCAATTTCTCGGACACTAACACAAACAATATCATGAACTTATTATGTTTGTACATATTTTTAGAATTTTTTTCAAACAGAAAGAGAATGTTTTGGAGGAAGGTGGGGGAAGTTCTAACTAGCCATATGTAAATGTTGAAGTAAATAAGTATAGTATATCAATCACTCCCTGGCACCGCAGCTTGTGCTACTTTTACAATACACGTGTACAGTCAACGCAATCTAAATTACAGAGAACAACTGAGATTCATATTTCTACTAATTTGGATTATATTTCACTTCCCTGTAAGAATATACACTAGGGCTTCCGATATGTACTTTATTTAATTAGAAATAAAGTTCTTTTTTTATTGTGTGTATTACACTTCACTGCAGGTTCCGATTGCATTGGCAGAAGCCTACGAGTGCAGTGATTGCTGTCATAACGCGATAGTGTCAGCTCCTCGTGTCAAATTGAAGGTCACGAATGCATTCCGAAAGATCTGCATAGAGATACATGACAATTATGTTAGAACTAATCTAGAACTATATGTAGAATACAAATCAATTACAAATACTCAAATAATGTAAGTCAATTAAATACACTTTTGATAAATTATCTTATAGATTTTATCAATAGGGACTAAAGTTTGTTTCAACGAATGGATGTATGTAAGTATTCCATTTTGTTCATTTTTAATACTGAATGGTTTGTAAAAATCAAAATGACATGGACTTTAATTTAAACAATTTTTTTGTCAATATTGTTATATCGTTTTGTTTGTCATTGTGACATTATATAGAAGTACAAGTTCTACACAATATCCTTGTTGAAAGATACACATATTCCTATGTAAGGATGATATGTATGCTCTACTTGTAATGTGCCCCTAGCTTTATTAGCTTGGATGTAAATGAGATATTAGTCATGCCTTTTGGTTTATTTCTTGTATAATATTAACATTATAATATATTGCTTCAGTCTATATTACGGTACTAATTGAGTAAGGATGTTCTTCTATACAAAATACTTATTAACGAATATTATATATTATCAAATTATTATATATACATTTTTCTTAAATATAATTCGTAAACAGTCTATATTTAGGTAGGTATTGTTCTAAATGCTATTGAAATATATTCTTTGTGAATGTAATGTTATCCATGGGAATCCAATATGTCATTGTTAACATAATGGGTATTGTTTTCTTAAATAGATTACTTAGAAAATATCTTTTGAACTTATATTGGAAGCTTGGATAATTGCACTAATTACATCTACCTACGCAGGAACGCCGCTGCTTGCGGGCACTACATTGCTTAATTACCGTAATGAGTTATTAGTTCGCACGTTGTACTTGTAAAAGGATATTCCAATTATAGCGAAATACCCTTATAATAGTGTTACCATTGTACCTTAAAACTTAGGTTCGTTTAGCACGACAGTCAATTTGTTTTTGGATAGACCTTAAAGGAAAACTTTCATTTAAAAAAATACATCATTGAAGTAGCAATTCGTAATAATCATAAATGTATTTATGAAATTTTTGAAATCGATTATTAAAATTATATACGTTACTTTAAAAAAATAAAAGAGAGTTCAGTAATGTAAATGTATTAGGTGCGACATATCTTTAAAGTAATTTATGTTAAGATTTCCCAAATTTTTCCTCTGTTTGTTATAGAGATAAAATATATCCCATGATTAAAAGTAAAAATGTGACGCTAACAAGGGAAGTTATATAACATTCTTAAGAAAGCAGTCACTTAATTTATTTAATAGAATTATAAAAATATATATATAAAACTATTCCAGAACTTTTTCTAGATCTACAACCTTAATACAATTTATATTCTCAAATATGGTCTCATCTGAGGTTATTTTCTGCAAATTCTTCTTTGAGTTTCTGCTTCTGCAATATTTATTTGAAATAATGTATGCCTTAACAATCCCTGTATGACGTTTATTCAGACATTTTTAATTAGTTATTAAATCATTCCTACACTATTGGACTGGGTTGGTTGGTCTTAGCCTAGTTTTTAACATCAAAATCAATACATTATTTTAAAAATGATTTCAAACCGTTATTATTATTATATCTATGATGAATTAAAGTTTTTCGAGAACATTACCATCAAAATTGGTTATATTGATGAACCATTACAATTAAATTTATTGCCTTATAAATTTTCATAAATATTCCGACGTCCACAGAGCTGGAGGGAGTCAACCATATTAAACACCATGTAACCTTGGAAAACATGTTATGCTAAACAAATATCACGAACGAAAAACAAGTGTCTTCTAATATTAAATTTATTGAAACATTGGGATTTATTTGGAAATTGTTTACCCCTAAATATTTAATGAGATTCACCTATATGTACGTCTCCCTTATTTCTTTATAATGTATAGGTAATAGCTTGTATCTCTATTCAAATTTTTGGATCGAATTTTGCTATGGAAAAGGAGACTCGTTACATCAAGTAGCTATTTATATTATTTGTATGGAAATATCGCTCTTATTTTCATTCGCAATGGAATTTTCTTTGCATCGCGATCAATTCCTGACTGCATATTAATACTATAACCTATTCCAAGACTAAGAATTTGAATAATACGATCGTATAATATGGCTATTTGTTGAGACCGGTTCATTTTTACAGATACATATAAGTATTCAACTAAGCAAGTCAGTATAATCGAGGTAAAAAAATAAAGCCATATTCAGACAAACGCTTTAAATATTAGTTGTACTTGCACACTTTGTGTAGTTCAAATTGTTGACAAAAGCATCACTCATTTGGATAAAATTGTATTTTAACTTCAGAACAGTTTTCAGCGTTTCTTTCTCTTATTTCCTGGTATTCATTTGTTATAATTTAGGCTAGATAAATTAAGAAGTTTATAAAAACATCATGTAAATAAAAATCCATTATGCAACAGTATTTCCGATAAGATCTTTATCTTTAATGTGAAATTTAAAATAATCTTGTTGTACGAACTTTGTCCTACTTTCCTAGTACCTGATAATGTTCTTAGAAGAATTGAATTGGAATTTTGAACTTTCTAATCAGAATGAATAAGGCTCTTATTAGAACTTATTGACGATATCTCTTTGAATTTTAAATTAAAAATAATTCCAAGTGTAAAAAGAAAAAAAAACACGTTATTTTCATGAAAACAACCTCTTTACTTATGTGTTCTCACATAAAAATATAAGAATAAGGCCGTCCAATGTATAAATAGGTTTCTATGACAGCAGTCTTTGCATGTATTTCCTTGTAATTCACAATTCCATCAATGTGTGGAGACTAAGATTCAGTGAATAGCCTACCTTTGTTTTTGCTACTAAGTTCCATTATTCCACTTCGATCATTTATAGTATTGTAATTTATTAGGAAATAACACAAAAATAGCCTTAGAAGCTAAGCTTCAAAATAGGGATTTGTATTTCAGGCAGACACAGCAATAGCACACATGGGCGGAGCCACCGTGGTCACTGTACCGTGAAATCCATGCTTTGTTAATCACCAATCCAAGTAAAGGAAAACCTTTGCAAAGTATATGTGATTAAAACCAAAAATATAAAGATATAGGAATAATCTATAACTGTTCCGGTCTATACCGAATTGTTTGCAAAATCACTCAGACACGAAATTTTGTTTCTCTATTGCAAAGCAATCATTCCATTAAGGATATACACAGTGCATTTATGCAATTGCATATTAATTATAATGTTTGACGTACAACATAATGAGATTTCAGAATAGTGTCATAATATAAGACGCTTCCTTTTTCCTCAAACTAATAAACCACGCTATTGAAAATGATGCTCCGGTGCTTGTATTAAACGCTTAATTAATGACACAATAATGTCGTGGTGGCCTCTGCATGCTAACCAGTAAACCTCGGAGGTCAAGTCTACAATATAATACCATATGACTGACCACATTTGAAACTAACAATATGTAACAGAATTTTTTTATATTTGTCCTATTATCTGTTACATACATTTAACATAAAATTGAAAGGTATCATATTAAATAAGTTGTATCACTTGGGTTGCCTCTAAAACAGTATTTCTAGTAACAAATTATCAAATCTAAGTAGTTGATATTTATGAGTAAAAATAAACGAGAACGCGATCGTTTGACGTCGTTAGGTTAGCTGATACATAACAGGTTAGACTAGTTAACTTAAGATAGAGCAAAGAAACAGTTTTAGCACTACTGTCAGATATTTTTAAATATTTGCAATAATTGAGATTTTTTTTTTTCATGAATAGGTCTCGTATGATTGAAGCATATCTAGCAAAGTAGTAATGGGTCGTGTATTTATTATTGTTAAGCACAATTTAATGACACCTCTAGTTCCCAGATTTCTCCATTACTGATACTTAAAGTTGCATAAACTTTCAAAGTTTCCGGTCAGTTGATTGTTTATGAAGGACGGTAAAAGCTTTCAATGTCGTAGAAAATTGATTTTCTAAAAAACATATAAAATAGTAACAAAAGTTTTTATTTACACTTAATGGCTATATAATAAAACTTTTTTGCAAGAGCTAGACTCTATTTTAAAATCGCTGGCGTTTGATTACGCAAGTAGAAATTTTATGTAAACTGGTTAAGACGACATAAGTAGGTAGTTAAACTTTTATTATAGCACGAAGAGAAACGTTTATGAAAACTTTACTGTATATTTAAAATTGTAATAGGTGACGTACGTGGATCATCGCACGTAGTGCAGGAGATGAGCGCGCTGGGGCGGCGGCGACGGCGCAGGCGCTGGCGCAGCGGCCTGCTCGGGTACAGTTGTGCTACGGACGCAGAACGAAAGTCCGATGCAAGATCGACTGCGCATATGTAAATATCGGCACATTTACAAGCGAAAGGGTTCACCAGAGCGGCGCACTAACGCGTTGCGCGGGAACCAGTCCGGTGAGATTCCTTCGACGTCCGATAGAATAATGTCGAATGAACTTCAGGTCCATCGCTTGACGTGAGTGTCTGATGCGCGACGCGGTCGCCACTCGACTGCGGCCCTCCGCTCGCCGCCACTCTGTTGGTATATTTATGGCTTAATTATTGAACTCGTCTCTATAACAATTGTAAGGCAAGTAGCAATCGCTGGAGTCTGGCCGAGGACGTACACCGATGGCGCTACCGCGTCTGAGATCTACCGTTGCGGGCTGTGACGCAATGTGAATCCTCTGCTTAGTCGTTTTCTCCGTAGCCTCCAGGTTTTGCTTAAATAAGTCCTAAGAAGTTGTCGTTTTTCAAAAAATCTTCTTTAGTACCTTCAAATTTTTTCATGAACATTTTAGAAAATCTGTAACATATCTTAGACTTTTAATTTGATGCGAGGGTATACAAAGATTTCAAAGCAATCACAGTTAATGTTTGTTATGTTAAATGATTTCATATTTTATATATTTACTAATAAGTTCGGAGGTTCCTTCGAACCACCCACTTGAAATAGATTTTATAATAACCCTAAAAAATCCAATAATTATTATTACCTTGTTCAATATCAGGAACAATATAGATACGATCGACACCAAACATAACTAATAGTCAATGAATGAACTTTCTCAGTACTATGTTCTCTAGTTCGTATTAATGCTTACATATTTCTGTACACATAGTTTGCCAGTTATATAGGGCTTTATTTCTATTCCATTGAATTATTTATACTAGGCTTTATTGACCTGAATTCAATGCGTTTAAAAATATACAAAAGTCAGCTGTGACTTGTAATTATGCACATAGGCGAATTGTCATTCTTCCTTATGTCACCCTTAAATACAAATTAGATAATTATCATCCAAAAAAAAAACATGTTGTTTTCTATAAAATAGTGCGCAATTCAATGAAATCGAATAAAACCCTATATTTCTTTTAAAATGTATAGCAAAATCAAAATACGGTAATACAATATACCTTAAAATAAATATTAATTTCATGTTTAACAGAAGGCTCATGGGAAATATGTTTTTAGATGTGGTCGTCTTATAGGAATTATAAGTAGAAATTTAAGTTCTGCTGAAATATCTACTGCTCTAAGACCCTTCTACTTTAGTGTTCACCCTGATCTTTTTGGGAAGTACCCAGAACAAAGAGTAAGTAATTCTAAAGTAAAAATTTTAAAAAATATTTCCTTTAGCTACATATATGTATTATTTTAGATTTAAAATATCTTATACATGGATTCATAATGGTTCAAGCACAAATATTAAGGCAAATGCAAGTGATAAATTATTTATTGTCAACTGTTGCATTATCATTTAACCAGTCTGAATATAAACTCTTGCTTCAGTATCCATTATTATTTTGTAGAAAACAAATGAACATTCTCTCCAACAACTGAGTGCTTTGTTGGAAGCACAGCAATCTAATCGTAATATGACAATGTCAACACTACCATTTTATTTACGTCAAAAGGATATGCCAGAAGGTATGTCATGTAACAATATTATATTCATTTTAATATCATAACTAAATAGAATTGTTTCTTTTAAGGTAACTTCAAATTAGTTAACATTAATCTTAATAGTAAAAATGTGAGAGAAACCGTAGTGAAGATCTTAAATGCTTGTGATATATCAACTAACTATGTAGACAAAATACCAAGGAGCGCACCCAAATCTATCAACAGGTAATTATGTATACTTTTTTGAGAGGTACATCATAAAAAACGAAATTATAATAATTATAGTGCAGTAATAAGAATTTGAACAGTAAATATGATTTATTTTATGACATATTTATACAATTTTAGGGATATAGATTTCACAAAGGCTTATAAAGAATATGATACGGAATTTGAAAAAACTGTACGAATGAAAAGAAAAGTGGAGGAAAAGAAAGCTATAACTAACATAATGTATGTTAATTTATTAAATAAATAAATTATACATATAATTATGTGTAATTGAATTGAGATAATTTCCAGTGACTGGATATCTGATAATAGTCTACATGGCAGAGAAAAGTATGAACTGACGAGTGCAACACGCGAGCAAGTGAAGTCTCTTATAAATGAGCTCTGCAATATTTATGGTATAAAAGAAGTTGGTAAAGCATATTTTTTAAACAACTTTTTACTCTATATACTTTGGCTGTTTTCTCATATTTTTATTTATACAAATTCAGGTAAAGTATGACAGTGGTTGGAATATCAGTCACATTAGAGGTGCCTTGCAGAGTCTAGTGTCTATGGCCTCACAGCATTCAAAGCACATGAAGAATTTGAAAGGTTTTCAATCTTACTATATTTATACTTATATTTAATTATGTATGTATGGATGTCTGGGAAAGCTACAAGTATGAGTGTATACAAATGCATCTACCCTTGATTAAATTTTGTTTATGACTAACAAAATATAGGGATGGAAAATTATTATATATATATATATATATATAATTGTAACCATAAATATATACATATATATATATATTTTTAATACGTAATCTTTAAAATTTCTTTAAGAAATCTTAATATTACAGGTAGAACTATTGCATTGGGACAATTCACGGGTGTCAGTTTAGACGGTGACGTTTTTCTTAATATAATTGATGTTAGAAACGAATGGCTCTCGGTATGTTCAATTTAATACAATTCTTTTGTAATTTATATTGTACTAAAATTTATATATTCCTTTAAGCTTATCAAAAAAGTCAGTCAAGAAGATGGTGCCTTAACTGAAATTCCCAATTATGAGAAAGCCCTGTCTAGTATTTTAAGAGATATTCACATATGTAGAAGGTAATTTATCTTTTATTTCGTACACTATCAAAGTTCACTATCACTATAATTGTTCACAAATGCTTTCAGAAAGTTTATGCCCAAAGTATCAGCAGCCCAATACTGCAGTCATCTACGTCAATTGATCACATCTATTGGGGATTTCTATGGAAGTGGCAAGAAATTTCCGGAATCTGTGCCGGAATCACTCAGCAAATATGAGATAGTAGTAGAGCCGTATGTATATAAATAATATATAAAAACAACTAGAACATTATTTTGGAGGTTACAGGTGTGAATCCTGCTCGAGGTAGTACACGTATTTTAATTCCACAATTAGCCAAACATTGCTGACATTGTAAAAGCAATACTATAGGAATATCTTAAGTAGTACACAAATAAATGTGGCAATACATGAAAAATGCATGTTTATATCTCAGTAAGTTTAATAACAGCGAGCGTAACTATGTTGAATAATTTCAGTGAAGCGGGTCCATTGATGGTGTCCCCCACTGGTCAGTTCATCACCCCATCATCGTGCCCAGCTGATGAACTCATAACATTCATCACTCATCATTTAGATGAAGCCACTTTGTTACTTACTGAATATAGCATGTAAGTTCAAAAGCCTTAATTGAAATATTTTCTATGCAGTCTATATTTAAGACCCGTGTAATAAGTCATCTATATTGAAACCGTACCATAGACAAAAAACCCTCTATAAGTAGTCGTTGAATTCTATAATCTACCCTATTTTCAAGTGTTTTTTTAAATGACATATTTGTATTTTGTACTTTAATGAAGAGTGTTAAATTAACTATTGTTAAATACTTTTTAACCAATTAGGTTAATTTTTAAACTGTTTAAGAAATAAAAATTTTACATGAAAAAATGCTAATAAATTCATGTACATATAAAAAATTTCAGCAATAAACACGTTGAGAAAAAGCTATGTAAAGAGGTCAAGGAACGCTTTGGTCTCATAGATTTGAATAAAGATGACAGCATCACCCCTGGTCTCATGATAATGTGTTGTCAGAGACTTCTCACGAGAATAGATAAACTTGATACGGTAAATAATTAACAATTTACTTTAATAATAAAATTAAGTGATGTAAATATATAATTTTTTTGTTTTACTAAAAAAAAACAATACACTATAGGGAAAAAGTAGTTGAATTATACATGCAAATAAAAACCACAAAAAAATACTATTTCATATAATATTTTAATGTTTATTTTTTTTTTCAGAAATTAAAAGGGAACATTCTTTATGTGACACATTACTACTCAGTTTTATCCGAGGGTGTGTTATGCATACCGTGGAATTTCAAATGACAAAAAATTTCTAAATAGGGTAAAAGCTCATTTAATGATATCTTAAAAAATATAAAATATTTACATTATGTCTATATACTTGTATTTGTTATAACAAATCATTACAGGTTTTCTAGCACTATCTATACAAATGTGATGTAATTTAAGAAAATGAAAATGATCTTGTAACGCTCGAATTAAAATATATAATCAGTCCTCTTGTCTTTTATTAATATAATCTCAATACTTATTGTTATTTTTTGTGACATTTAAAACATATTTTGTACTAAATCAATCTTATTCAATGAGCAATAATCACATGATTTTAGCCGCGTCTAACGTTCTTAAATTGAAAAGATTTAATTTAAAACACTTATACATATAAAAATTATTTGCAATTTTATAACATCACTCTACGTTCTAACTAATTAAAATTGTAAACCAACCTATGAGTAGTTGAGATCATTACTGAAAGAAAAATCTATTAAGCCAGATTCTAACTATAATCCAATCCCATTAATTGGCACAAATTTGCATAAAAACACTAAGAATTTGTTATCTATTAAAGACTCGTATATCTCTAGGAAAATTATTAATACAGACAACACTTGTATCTATTACATTGTCAATCTCAGATATAAATGATTATAAAATTTGCCAATGTAAACCCTTACCAGCGCTATAAAGTGAATGTCCAATGCTATAATATTCATTGTGCTCATATTATTCTTTCATCACTCACAAATAAAAAATTTGATAATTTTGTAGTTCATAAAAAGTAGCATAAACTATTGACTGTATCAATAAATATATAATGAGAACAAAAAATATATTGAGCGGTATAAATAAAAAAATCTCCCAATATCATTTCTTCTTGTTCTGTTGTATTATCACAAGTTTGTTCTTTTCCTTTGTTACTTTTGCTATGGGGAGGTTCGTTGCTGGCATTAATTGTCTCAGATTCTGACTTGGAATTACTGGAGGGGCCTGGAAATAATTTATTTAACAGATGTAATTAAAAAAAATAGAAATAGTCTTAGTTTTTTTTATATAGAAAAACTAAGACCTTAAAAATTATTTCTTTGCATCAAATACCAAAAAAAAGTTAGTTACCCACAACCCAAATATAATTCCTATAAGGATTAACTACCAATCAATTGTTTTTTATTTGTTAGAACAAAATTTATACAAATGTATAGCATGAAAAATTATATAAATTATGATTTCATTTTATTCAAAACTGTTAAAGAAAGTTGAATGCATTTTAATCAGACCTTTAAACTTTGATTTTAAATGTATGTGCTTAGTATAGGTATTAAAATTAATGTTTAGAGAATTGACTAGTGTAAAAAGATCTCCCAAAGTATTACAAAATTGATATGTACTATGATGCCAATTTATGTTTGTATGAACTCACCGGTGGATTCCTGGCCAGTTGTCTAACCCGATCTACAAGTCTGAGGGCGTCATCAGAGGTCTCTGAATCGGTGGTCAGGCCAAAGGAAAGAGCTCGGTCAGCGTTACAACCATCAAAGAAACTGAAATATTAATGTCATCTATAAATAAATATTTAATTTAATGACATAATATCTTCAATAATTAGTGAAGAATATAGTAGAGAGAACATAAACTAAGAATCTACTTTGAGTATTAGAGACATGTTAAAGGAAAGTACTCATTTAAATTTAAGAACATTTTTATTATACAAGAATACTTAGATGTACAAAAATAAAAAACTTTGCTATTAAAAAATAGATGGCGTTGTTCAAGCAACATTAAAAACAAAATAGTAGTCTCAAAGATGATTTACCAACAAAAAAAGGTATTGAGATCCAAGATTTTCGCGAGTTTTATTCATAAAAAAAAAGGTATGTAATTCTTTATAAATTATGTAGCGATTATATATATACCGCGTGTGTTGAACAGGTTTATATCTGTGTGCGTGTCTCCAGGCGGCTGCGGCTCGGCTACGCCACACTGCGGCCTCTTCAGAGGCAGCTGCTGCACCTGCCTCTAAAGCAGCACAAGCACCTCGGAGGTCCACCACCTGGTGGATAGCATACAGACTTTTAAGATGCACAATTTAAGTTTGAGCTGTGGAATTAATACAAATTAGTTCATTAGAAACTGTATTAAGGAAAATGTATTATTATCTATACATTTTTTTTGCTTAATAAAATTTTTAAGATTCCAGGACAATTTTGAGTTTATTGTGCTTTTGTTAGGACAATATTTAATCTCAATTTAAAGCATTCAAAACAACGTTTATTAGTTTCAACTCCTGAGTATCCATAATTCAAATAATACAGCTAAAATTTTTAGCTTTCAAAATTTCCTTAGTTGAATAAAAAATACATATTTCTTATACATACATATGTATTTAGATTTGATTTAATAAAATTAAATCAATAATTTACCTTTTGAAAATATCTATATAGCAATGTTTTCATTTCATCATGTGATAACTTATCCAGTCTAGCCATTAGCATTTGCTCCCCTCTGCTCCTTGAGTCCTTATTGTCTTGTGAATCTGACAGAGAGGCCGAAGGTGATTTCCCACATATCAGATTGTTTTTATACTCTATAGCCGTGTCTATCGCTTCTATAGCCTCTTCACATTCTAGTAACTTCCGTTCCTAAAAAAAATATACTTTATATTTTATGTCTTTTATGTAATAGGACTTTAAATTGCTTGTTCAACTTACCTCGGAATCTGACAATGATTTATATATTTTTCTTTTATGGCCCAAACTGCAGCGCTGTTCGTGTAAGCATTCTCTTGTTTTACGTAAATTCTTTATCTCCTTCCTTAGAAGGAGTTCCTTATCTTTTGATAGTTCCAAGTTAGCCAGGTCATTAGTCTTTTCTTTTAAGATACTATCCAGTTGAGTAATTCTGTTGGTGAAATGTTTGATCGAATGCGATTTTTTATCTTTCACGTCGACTGAAGATTCTGAGAGTTCGTCTAATTTCAACTTGTCCTTCATTAATTCGACGTCCAAAGTGTTTTTACGCTTCTCGTCCTTCTTAATTTGCCTCTTGATCTGGTCTATCTGTTTCTTGTATGTTTTTAAATTGTTCTCATGTCTCTTTATTTCCTTTATGGTATCTAGATCGACGAGTCCTGACTCCAGTTTATCCACGTATGGTTTGTTACCACTGTTATAAGATACGGCTTTCGATAGATCATCTATCAACCTCTGCTTTGATATACAAATGTTTATTAATTCTTTCAACTGTGTCTGACTGCTGCTTATTTCTTTCGATAACTTTCTTGCCAGTATTTGTTTCTGCGTATACTTCTCTTTTGAGTTTTTATATTTTTTACATATTTCGCTAGTCTTTGGGGAGTCGATCATTTTGAGCAATTCCCTTTCTATTAACTTAGGCTCGGGATCAATATCTTTTTTGTGAGATTCAATTAAAATTTTCTGAGATTCTGGTGATATGGCTTTAGCTGCCACTTTCCTTAACAATTCCAATTGTGCCCCTGAAATGCTCTCCCCTGGTTGAATGGTCCTTCGTCTTCCTGAGTTAGACTGTGATGTCATAACCGGAAGTGACAAGGAACCACTCGTCTCCGATATGGTTATATCATCAGAATCAATATGATTCAAATACTCCTCACATCTATCAGCATATAGCTGATCATTTTTTTCCCTAAAATATTCCATTAATTTTTCAAGTTTGTCCTGGAACACGGTTTCTGAATTGCTGTCTTCGGAATCCGATTCATCATCTGACTCACTTGGCTCACTAGGTTCAGTGTCTTCAGCTATCCTTGGTAAACCCTGTTTCATATTTGTCTCTTTATTGTCTGTCACCATATCATTATTCAAACACTCATCACATTCAGCCTTCAAGAATAGCCATTCGCTAACTTGATTCATATCTGTTTCCGATATTGATTTCGATTGTAATATTCTATTGAATAATCCTTCAGCATTAGACACTAGTTTTATCCATTGAGCTGTAGCAAATTGTAAATTAAATGCATTGTCCGCTTGGACCGGATTTTTATCTGCATATACAGGAGTATTATTGTCAGCGAACAAGTTAACAGTAACAAAGTTTTTAATGCCTCGACAGCATAGGCATAGGTTTAAAATCTTGAGTGTGTCTTGATATTCATCAGGCTCGGTGCTAATACAACCTATAACCCAAGTGAAAGCTCTCCCACCAAATGAGTCCCTTAACATGGCAGTTAATATACAGCTATCGTAATTAATTTGCTTTGGAGGATTGCCAGCTATCAATTCCTTGATTATATTCTCCAATGCATATAGCCCAGGCTCTGGGTATGCTGCTAAGTCACAGAAACTGGCAGTAGACATTCTGTGGTTAAGAACCCCATTTGTTCCCACCCATTTTTGCTCCATACTGACGGTGAACACTGTATGATTGTTTCCAAGACACTTTTGACGCCATCCCAATTGCAAATATTGGAAGGCTTCTTCAACATTTGTACATCTTACTAAACCAGCTCCCAACACATCAAAAATGTTATTATTGACGACTTGCATCCAAGTAATGTGCAAAATGTACTCTCTCTCGGGCATCTGACCAAGTCTATGGAATATTTCTGACAAAAATCTTGGGACAATGCCTTGGTCACATTCACTGTGAATGACTTCAAAACCTGAATTTGTTTTAAAATACTTTTAGTTTGTAGGTAAATCATTATAAAACATGATAAAACTAAAAAATCTTTCATCTAATATGTAAATTACTATATTAATTTAAATTTTTTAAAGTACTCACCAGGTCCAAATAATGTATATGTTTTTCCAGATTTAGGTTGACCAAATACAACTACAGATGTGTCACATCCATCTAAGAAACAATTTATCTGGGGTATCATAAATGAGTTGAAAAGGTGGGCCTGCGTGCAGTCTACTGGCAATGCTCTATTTACATGAAAAGTCTGGCCACTCTCTGTGATTACAATCTGAGTTACAGGATTACTAAAAATACATTGAAGAGAGTCCGCAATACTGGGAGGCTTTAGCCGAATAGCTATTTGAACAGGAATATCCATCTTAGGCTATTGTTTAGAATACAACAATACTAAATCTCCCTAGAATGCTTGTAAGTCTTAATCATTGTTTTTAGCACTTATTATGATACCACATTTGTGATGATATGTGATTATCATTCACATTATCATAAGTTATTAAATCAGATTAAATTATCATTTTATAAAATATGGTTATATTTCAATTGACAAAAATAACACTAATATCTAGCAGAAATAAAAAAATAAACGCATAATACATCTGAGTGAACCGTCAAAAGTCAAAAGTCAAAACTATTAACAGGCTAGTAAAATACAGATAGTTATTAAAATTAACACAACGAATCAAAAGTTTTTACTAACTTAACAAAAGTTTTTTTTATATAATTTCTATGTAATAAATGAACAGCCGTATTCCTAATTTTTTGTTCAAATATATATATTTTTTATTATTACAAAATTTTACTTTTGATTTTATGTTCTTAATGTGCCAATGTCAATGTCATTTTGATCAATTTGACATTTTATAATTAGCATTCGAGATTCAGATCTCTACACGATTATTCAGATTTCAGCTTCTGATTCAGAAGTTGACTTTTTAATTTACATTTCAATTCCCGAGCTTCAATTCTGAAATACTAGTTTTAATTCAATTAACTTATAACAACGTCTATGCATGCGAACGATTTATTTACTGTATCGGGATTTTACAAACATTTTAATTGTGTATTGTTAATATATGACAAATTTGTGATTATTGTACATCATTTATATTAAATTACTAAATTTAAAGCAGGAATTAAATTGTAACCTGTGTCGCTTAATATTTAAATCGGCTTTAAAATATGGAAACCGAAAAGATTGGAGACATTTATGAAAATGATGAACCTCCGAAATATGGCCTTAAACTCCTCTTAAACCATGAATTTCCTTTAAAAAGTAAACAACTCCTTATACCAAGGCCCAAACAAATTTTTGATATCATGCCCCTCACAGCAAGGTAAGTGAACAATTTTAGAATTACATGTTCTATTTTGTTATAGTATCTTTCTTATCTTTTAAAACTATTCCATATTGCAGATATTTTAAATACTACCTGGAAAGAAAATTTCAAAAAAGACGGCCCATAATGGATTATATTAATATAATCTCAGCTCAACGTATGTATGGTGAGTCTGGAGAAAACATGATATTTATGTATATATAAACTTTATATCCTTCCTTCCTTTTCATGTTTCTTTAAATTTGAATTTGCTGATAATTTTGTATTTTCCATAATATTCCAAATTTAAATTTTTGTCGAAAGGTTGTCCTATTGGAGGCATTGGGGGTGGCACAATCGGCAGGGGATTTAAAGGGGAATTCTGTAGATTCCAACTGTATCCCGGCTTGTATGAATATGTCACAGTGCCTGAATGCCAATTCATTGTCAATATTAGGGATGCCAAGAAGGAAACTATTTTTCAATCTGTCCTATCCACTTACAGGTGAGCTATTTTCTCATTTCATTTGCTTTAGTGTTTTATTTTAAGAATATGACATCAACATTCAAAAATTGTGGTCGATTATCATATTCTAGTCTAGTTATATGATGTTATAAACAAATGTAATTTTTTTTAATAATTTTATGTAAAATTTACACATTTTTATAATTATTCTAACTTATTTAGTACAAAACATCTTTATATATTTGATTTCTCAATCATGTCATGCAATTAATATATTACTCTCCAGCAAACCAAAGAAAGTACTTCCTTCATGGGAATGGAATATAAAGGGAGCGGATTGTGAATACACAGCCTTATATCCAAGAGCATGGACTACCTATGATTTAACTAAGTATGGCATCAAATTGATATGTCGACAGATTTCACCCGTAATACCTCACAATTATAAGGTAAAATATTGATAACAACTTATCTTTTATATTTATATACCATACAATAAGTCATTTCGTAACAAGAAGACTTTGATTTATAAAAACAATTCCATTTAAAGCTATAATGAACAGAAACTCATAAATATTTTAATGTACATTTTTCACTAAAAAGAGGTTATATATAATTTGAGTTACTTTTATGTGTTATTTACTAATAGCGAAATATGTTGGTTTTTGACAAATATCTGAATATTTTAGTAGAATTTTGATTGTTATGAACTAAAATATATAGCAAAGGATTATTAATAATTGTTAAATGTTTTTTAGGACAGCAGCTTGCCCTGTGCTGTGTTTGTATTCTCCGCTAAAAATATCAGCAATGAACCGAGAGATGTCAGTATAACTTTCACATGGACAGAATGTTTGGGTGAATCGAAAAAGAAAGGTGGATGTGAGTTAATTTTATAAGCACTTTATTATTTGATGAGATTTCTTATTAACTCCTAGACTTTATTATGAGGTTTTTCAATTTAATTATATTTTTTAATATGATAGATAGATACACTGATGTTAGTTTTATTACACTAACAAAAGGAATGCGAAAAAAAAAACTATGAAAAGATTATGTAACGACAAAAGAATGATTATAATAATTGTTTATTACTATTATTTTTATTATTATTATTTATATAACATAAGAATTTTATTTAATTGCGCATTTAATACTTAATAACGGAAAAATCTTTGATCGTCCCATATTAATTTCTATCATACGATTGTTTTAAATACAAGTCTTATTAGCTGTAAAACTTATTTTTGTGTGTCCTTGTAAAGAAAATGAGATGCGAAAAAAATTCGTTTCTGAGTAAAATTGGCAGCGTATCAAAGTACAGTCGTGATAACCTTAGCACTTGTCGATTTACAATGTTAATATTATCTAATTGGTTTGCTTGAGTTGTCTATTGTATTCGACGTGCGTAATCGATTGTAGTGCTTATGTTAATGTGATTAGAGTACATAATTAGTGTTATTAAGCGTTTGGTTAATACCGATGTTTCGTTGCGATTAGAATTCGTTGCACACGTGTTTGATTAAGCAATCTACACACGATACGATTATACGAACATAACTATGAAGGAATTAATATAAGTTCATGAGATTATTAATATTCATCAAGATTTACTTGTATTTGATTAATTGTTGGCAATTCACAAGAGTATTTTTTTAAAATATTTATTCCAGATTTGAAATGTAAAAAATATATATATTTTTTTTTAAATTTTAATCAGCTTCCGGCGCATCGTGTACTGACTTAAACATAAATTATAAGAAATATATATATATATATATATTTAATATTCTCCTATAAATATTGTTATCGCCGTTTCATATCATTTATTTTTAATAAAATTTCTAACACAAACCCCTCATAAATATTAAACGAAATTTAAAAATAAAAAAAAATCCTATAAAAGTAATCTACATTTAAATTATATAAATAAAATTATAGATATATAGATGAAAATTAGAGGTTTTAATTTTTTTTCCTAAGGCACATGGTCCTTAACGAAAATAAAATATAAAGGTATTCCCATTTAATATAATTTTAAAACATATATTTTTTAAATCGTCTTATTGTCGTGCGTCGTGTTTTCTCCTATATCTCCATATAAAAACTTTTTTACAGTATAAAAAAAAAACACGACGGAATCGCTTTTATCAGCTAATGATTAATATTATTGTATCTCTAATAAATATTTCCTTTTATTTTCTCAGGTAAATTGGACTTGGAAAGATATTCAGCGGAAAATACCTGCGGTGTTACATTAGAGCAGAAGATAGCGGACACGCCATGTACATTCACCATAGCTAAGAATAAACCGGACAATGAGACCATACACGAGGGGTATTGTCTATGGAACTCGACCAAAACATCCGGCTACGTGTGGGAGTGCCTTAAGAAACATGGCAGGCTTGAACCGGATCCGAGCCAAACACCGCCGCCGCCGAAAGTCGACAAGACTGACAAAGATAACAAGGAGGACAAAGAAAAAGCAAAGAAAATATACAAGAGTGAGCATCTATGTCACATACGTCTATACGTACTACTACTACTACTAATACAACTACTATTAGTTGCCGCCAAATACTCAGTATTCCATATTTGAATTGCGTTAATGATGTAGAATAAAAAAAAAATGTGCGCGGGAGGAGTGAAGCTTTATGTGGAAATGAAAATATTAAGGGATTAAAACAAAGAAACACTAGTGAGCTCATATTGTTTCTTTGCGACAAACTTTATAAATATAGCTTGCAATTCACATCTGACCCACCCATTCACTCTCGGTCTGTCTCTTTCTATTCCCCCTCCCCAGGAGCGCTGACCGTTTAACACAACCTTGTTGGAAGTCGCTTTAGGAGGTTCGCTTAAAAAAAATTGCGAACTGAAGATTATGTTTTCATTCATACATACATACATTCAATAATACATTCATCCATTCATTCGTTCGTTTTCATTCTGCGAATGTTTCATCAACAAACCGATCGAATTCCAGATGATTCCATAGCATTATCGAGCACTATATCCCTGGACCCGAGAGGCAGCGGTTCCACTGAATTCTGTCTCGTATGGGACATGCCTGTCATTAAATACAAAAAAGATAGCAAGGTCCATAAAAGGTAAGATAATATATGAATGAAACGTATTGAAAATTAATATATATATATATATATATATATATAATTTATTATGTTAATTTCAATAATATTTAATTGATTATGTTAATTTCAGGTATTATACTAAATATTTTGGTAGCGATGGCATAGCTGGTGCGAGTATAGCAGCGTACGCGCTCAGGAGTTACAGGAGGTGGGAGAAGCAACTCGCTGAGTGGCAGGATCCCATATTAAATAATAGGTATAACCTAGCATATTTTATTTTTATCATATATTTTTTAACATATAACACGTCTGTGTGTATGTCTTTTCGTTAATGACTCTGTAAATACAAAAGCGACCTTAGTTACATTATATTTTCCTCGCGTGAATACAGATGTATGTGAAAATAAAATATAAATTCAATTGTAGTCGTGATAATTTTTATACCTTAGTTATAAGATCTATGTATTAACACAAGTTTACAGTCACCATGCATGTATAGAAGACGGTGAAACTGTCCGTTTTTAGTATGAAGATGATAACTCGTGCTAAGTCTCCGTATGTAGTATAGAGACGAACATTATTATATTTCAGTTGTATACCAGACTGGTTGAAAAGTGCCTTAATGAATGAGCTTTATTTTGTTGCTGACGGTGGTACTATATGGTTCGACGTTGCCGAAGATTATCCAGATACCGATCCGAGGTATATAAAAACACACACACACACACACACACACACACGCACACACACACACCCACACATATGTATAAGATATAAAAAGTAGGGATAAGATTTCATTGATCCTAATTTTGTGTATGAGATTTAAAAACATATCACTTATCTATATAAAATATATTAAGGAAATGTAGAACAAAAAAAAATAATAATTTGAAACTTTGTATGAGGGTAGTATACGATTACATAAGGCTAAGGCTTTATTTATATATTTTTTTTTCGTTTCATACTATTAATATTATTTTTTTCAGGCACGAATTCGGCGTTTTCGGTTACCTGGAGGGTCACGAGTACAGAATGTACAACACATACGACGTACATTTCTACGCCTCCTTCGCTTTAGCACAGCTGTGGCCTAATTTACAAGTGAGTCGCCAAAAATTCTACGAAACGGACAGTAACTATTGATAAATTACGTAATCCATTGAAATAATACCAAACATATTTAACCAAATACAAAACCTCAATTTGTGTAAGTCGGTTAGTTTTTTTTATTAATATATATTCGTTACTCTTGCAGGTTGTATTACAATACATGTTCAGAGAATCGATATCCGTTGAAATAAACAAACTGCGACCGTCGCTGTACGACGGGAAAAGTTGCAAGTTTAAGACTAAAGACTCGATACCACACGACTTGGGCGAACCAGGTACGTATGATCACAACTAAACTACTGAACCAATTTGCATGAAATTTGGTATGGAGATATTTTGATACTCGAGAAAGGACATAGGCTACTTTTTACCCCGGGAAAATGACGCAAAATTCAGGTGGGCCGATCGCTTTTACGTTTAAACTACTGAACAGATTTAAATGACATTTGGTAAGGAGATAGTTTGAGACTTAAGCAAGGACATGAGTTACTTTTGACCGCAGGAAAACAACACATTCCCATGGGAAAAATTACTTTTCTGGCCAAGGAAGGAAAAACAAAAAACATCGTATATAAAAATGTATTGCAGTAACCTATCTTCTTCTTAAAATGTATTTACCTAACCTATGACAATCACACTCAGTAAGGACTCCTACCATCTCGACATGATTCAAACATACGTACAAAAAAGTACAGCTCAGGTTTTTTCATACTACTATCCAAAAAAAACTATATAATGCGGACCAAGTCGCGGGCAAAAACTAGTATATATATAAGGAGTGAGAAGATATGTATGAATAGATATGACATTATATTACTTTTATCGTTTTTGAGGAATCTTCACGGATAGACGTGTGTGTGTGTGTGTGTGCGTGTGTTTGTGCAAAAAAAAACTCAAAACCTTGATAGTGTGTGTTTCATTCAATTAATTAAATGCATTTATCAAATAGTTCTATAAAGTCTGATTTTTTTTATTCAAAATCCGTCGTTACTTGAAATTCTCTTAAAATATGTATTCATCTAAAGTCGCGTTTCACCCAACAGATGGCGTGCCATTCTCTCATATAAACGCGTACAACATCCACGACGTGTCGGAGTGGCGCGACCTCAACCTGAAGTTCATACTGCAGGTGATGAGGGACTACCGCCTGCTGCGAGGCCACAACGCGCCCTTCAACAACGAGAGGTACCACTCGATGGCGTACATAGACGATATCAGAGACGGTACCGAGGACGATCTGTATTCAAGATCCACCGGCCAGGTCGACGACCCGACGCCCGTCCACTCGCCGGATCTGTCGACCAACTTGTCCACCGACATATCTACCAACCTGTCGAGCGACGCGTCCAACGATCCGTCCGCATCGGAGAGGCCGAGCGGCGTGGCTAATATATTAGAACTGCTGTATCGCAGCACGGAAGTGGTAGAGGATTGTGGGGAGAAATTACAACCGCAAGAATATGCGGCGGTTGTGTGGAACTCTAAGCAGTATCTGTCCGACATGTACCCGTCCTGTGTGACGCTGCTGAGGCGCGGCCTGGACTGGGACAGAGACGGAGACGGCCTCATAGAGAACGGCGGCTTCCCAGACCAGACCTACGACGCTTGGGTGATGACCGGCCCCAGGTACGAGCACGCAATATACATGTCATATTAATATCAAAATGTACGCCTTAAAGAAAAATAGGAGTGATATTGATATTTTTCGGATTTTACTATGCGTATTTCATTATTTTAAAAACTACATACTGCCGACGTTTCGGTTATTTTTCACATTTAAAATCAAAAATAACAATGTTTGTTTTTTAAATTAAAATCACCGCTTTTTACTAAATGCTTTATACATACAGATATGTACAAGGTTACGGGATAAGGATTTATATACGAGGTACAAATTCCAAAATAATGCTTTTATTTTACAAATTGTCTGTCTGTTTGTTACGGACAATCTCTGAAAAGGCTGGACCGGTCTTGATTGGACTTTCAGTTTCAGATGTCTGATGTTATATGGAGTAACTTAGGATACTTGGTTTTAGACATGTTATTTGTTTAATATAAGCAAGGCGGTCGCGGGCGCGGACAGTATATATATGTTATAGTCAATGTATTGCAGTGCGTATTGCGGCGGGCTGTGGGTAGCGTCGGTGAGTGCGGTTCATGCGATGGCAAAAATACTCGGCTTTACTGACGATGAGAAGGAATTCAGCACCTTGTTGGAGAAAGCAAGGGATTCGTACGAGAGGAAGTTATGGAACGGGTCGTACTACAAGTTTGATACAAAGCCCTGTAACAGCGAGGTCGTGATGGCCGATCAGCTCGCTGGCCAATGGTTGGTTACAGTTAATTTAATGTTCTGTTTTTAATTCTCGTCACATACATTGGTAGGTCATAATTTGTTTTGACTGTGAATAAAATTAAAGGTTCCTAAGAGCATCTGGTTGGACGGAGCCTGTGTTTCCTGAGGCGAACGTGAGGAAGGCTCTCCACACTATATACGAGAACAATGTTCAGAGGTTTCTAAATGGACGCATGGGTGCCGTGAACGGGTTCGTTAGGGGTCCGCGACCAGGGATCGATACTACCGCCATACAGAGCGAGGAGGTGTGGACGGGGGTCACCTACGGCCTGGCAGCACTCATGATATACGAAGGTTAGTCTAAGTCAAAGCGATCGGAATGTTAGTTGAGAAAAGGCAGAGACGAAACCTCTCAGCATTCAATGTGTACACCGTGCGGGCGCCGGGGCCATCACGTTGTAGGGAGCTTCAACTTGGAGGACTTGCGACCCATGTGTAGGTTTAAGGGATCCCGTCTAACGCATTTTATTTGTATTGTGTGTACTCGCATATACTATATACAATACTCAAAAATTAAACCAGGTATATTAAGTAAGGAAAATGGAATAAGATAATTTTTGAATCAATAATTTATTTTAACTAGACTTTGTTTTGTTTTTCGTTACTTTTCTCGCAAGTCTTTGCTTACGAGCAATTTATATCTATTGTATCTTGGAAAATATTTATAGGTATGCACGAACAGGCCTTCTCAACAGCGGGCGGTTTATACAACACCCTCATGAAGATGGGCCTCGCGTTTGAAACCCCTGAGGCGCTCTACGAAAACGGCAACCATCGCTCCGTGGCCTACATGAGACCTCTCTCTATATGGTCGATGTATCACGCGATCATAACAAAACCACCCCAACACGTGTCAACTAGTAATGGCCAGCCTCATCAAGCAAAGGAAAATCATTTATAGTGCAATAAATCGTATTAAGTACTTCGTATGATAAGTTTAAATTTTTCAATTGTTCGTTTTAAATGATTGTTTGAATGTGTCGTGCCAAGTTTATTTTATACCAAAATTTTATAATCGTTGCTGTGAAATTAAATTTCAGCAACGGAAACGTGAATATTACTTTATCATAGTTTATTAATTAAGTTATTTTATAATATGAATTCGAGGTTTATGGATGTGGCTGTATGCAAGAATCCTTTGTGTTGACTTGTCAATGGAAGTTGTATTTGAAAACCAAATTTAATTTTTTTAATATTTATTTTGATTTATATATTTTTTAATCAAGTTTAATCGCTAAAATTTGTGTTTATCTGTGAAATATATGAAAATAATGACAGTATTGACATCAGCTTAAAAATATACAGTAGTTATAGTCATAATGAAAAAAAAATGCATTTATTTTTCATACGATTTTTAAAAATCTGTAGCACTCATAACCGTTTGTTAATTATTTGTAGTCATACTATTAATGTTATTGCACAAAGGGTGCTTTGAATAAAAAAATATTTTCAAAATGCTTTGTTTTTGTTCAATATATTTGGTGGTTCAGAAGCTACAAGATTTAAGACGTTAGGTGATAAGCGCTGGTATGTTATAACTTTGCTAATTTTACACATCAGGCGTCATATATTTTTATATTTGCTTTTAATATTTTTTTAAATGTAGAACAAGAAACAAGGACTCAAATGACATCGCCTGTTTGTTTTGTTTATAGAACCGTCTTCACCGTTCCCAAGTAACCACAATTAATTTAAGATAACCTCTTAATTAGATAAGTTTGTGGATTTGTCACCTCTGTCTCATTTCAAGTACTACTAACGTTTCCCTCTCAATTGAAGGATAATGATAGGAATATTTATTCCCTACCTTTGTACATTTTAAAAAGGACATTTAATAAACTGACATTAAATTCAAAATTGCCGCGGTATCTGCTATATAATATGGATTTTAAAATACTTTATTTTTGAAGCTGGTAACATTGTGGTAACTTATAACATAAAATTTAATTATAAATTAAATTAATTTTTGGATGAAAAAAACATCTTTAAATGGGAAAATTTACTGACTTGTTATAATTTTATTGAGATATTATATTTTGAAGAAAATAAAAACAGATTTATTATTTTTTATATCATGTATTTTGTGTATAAATGCATTTCAGTAAAGAAACTTCTAAGTTAAAAAAACATTTTTCTTTATCATTACTGCGAATATCAAACATTCCTAAACAAAATTATATATGCATGCATTTACAATAACTAGCTATAGTTTTTGTACCGTAGTAATATAATCTTGTAAAAATAAATAAAATGCAGTAACTTATCCTAATATATACAAATATTTACACAATCTTCCGTAACGTTGAAATCATTTTTCAGTCTTTGCTCTTAGAGTTGTTGTCACTTCATAAATCTCTCTCAATGAACTCATCAAACATTGTCTTCGCTAATAATTCTTTAATAAAATTCAAGAGTATATTGAAATGTTTTTCCTCATTCCTTAATAATTTAATAATATGCAACTCTGAATCACTCACGACGTCATCTGTATTCTGGCGCCATCTTTAATAACTGACAGCTTATTGATTATTGTCGTTACACATTAACATGGACTCCGAACAAGGTTTATTGTCGTCATTAACTATCGTAATCAACCAAAGCTGTTTACTTGCGTCAAAAAAATAATATTGGAGTCACTTATATAAAACATATTAATTCTACGTTTAGATCTATATTATCTTTACTATGTATGCGCAGCTGAAATATTCATGTACATGTGAGCGCCGTCGCGATCGTCGCACCTGCTCGCGACAGATCTGTCGCGCGAAGAAAAGTTCAGTCGCAGGTGTGTGGAGCTCGTATCGGAGTCGCAATCCAGCCTTTCTCTGGAGGCGGAGGCTTCTCTCTCAACAATAGTTGCCATGTGTTGACTTCTAAAAATAGTTACAACACAATTAAAATATACCGTAAGCACGTATTAATTTAAAAGTGTTGATAAAAATGAATAGGATGGGATCATTGAAGGTATTTTTATTTACCTATTGTCGTGTTTAGGATGTCCGAATGTTGTGAATTGTGGACATCCGTTGAGGGGTCGCGGCGGCGGCGGGATCAAGTAGTCGTCGAGACGATTATCGTCACACGAATTCATTGTCAGAGTACTCGCGGATATCTATAAATAGACGAGACTAATGTTCATACTTCTTGGACGTGGGGTTGTTATGATCGGAGGAATTGTATTTCCTTTGCACTTTAAACCTAGTTATTTAACTACGAAATAATAATGGTTGTACGTATTACATATAGTATCCTTTTCGGTAAGAATTAAAATTAATATAGGTAGTATTTTAAAAGGAATAAAATCACTCACAACTGATCTAGCCTTATCGTCTAACTCAGACTGGCCGCTGTGTGTTTCTCCAACACTTCCGCCGCTGACTGTACTGAGACGACCGGAAGATGACGAACCTTGGAGGAAAACGGAGATAGAGTTATACTTATACTGAATTACGATAGTCGTAATAAATATTACAAATACATTGACATTCTAAAAGTTACTTACTGTCACTTAAACTGCTGTTCGGTCTAGTGTTCCCATTTCTTTTTTCAATTGTTCCAGTGTTTGTTTCGTGATCTAAAAATTGATAAAAATTATTTTTACTTTACTATAAAATTAATTTTAAATTTATATCATTTACTCCACGTACGTTTGTTGCTCTTGCTTTTTGAGAACATCTTTTTAACTCTCTCGAACGGCGTCGGCCTTTTCATGTTGTCTTTAATCTTCTGTTGTATCTTGTCGTACTCTTCTCTCATCTTATTGAGCTGTTCCTGTTTTTCTTTCAGCGACTGCTGTGTTTCGTTTCTGTTCCGCCACTCCATCACGAGTTTTTCAACTTCAGATATTGTGAACACGTTGTTCTTGAAATCATTTATTATTTCTGCCAGCTCCTCTTGGCCGGAGGCATCTTTGCCAGATTTAATGCTCCCACTGTTGCGAACGTTCAAATTTATCTGACTTATATCACTTGTCGGCGTTTCAATGTTGAAAGTCTTCGATTCTTCGGTGGGTGAGTAAAGAAACACGTCAGATTGCTGCGGTAGTAATCTCGAGCTGTTCGCATACAAATTGTTTGGTCGGAATTTTGGGCTTTCGACCTTTATATTGGATGGTTGGAATAAGTAGTCATGTTCAATAGCTTGCTGAACTCTATCAATTTTGTGATCGTGCAGGGGAAAATCGTTTTGGTAAAATTGTTCCTTCACTTTTGGCAGTTTAATAGGATTCGGTCTTTGCTTTTTCTCTTCTTTCCTATCAGGTGATTCTTCTAAGTTCTGTGTGCAGACTTCACTGAAAGGATCCGATGGGGCGCCGCTCGCGTCTTCCTTGTGGTCACAGCTCGGTGAGTCAACAGTGTCTTCCGTCTCCACGATACAAAGTTCTTCAGGATGTTTGTCTTCCTCTTGTGAGTCCTCTTTATCATTGTCGGACATATTCTTCAAATAGTAGTACATGTTTGAGAATTCGTTTATTTTCTGTAACAATAATAATCATTTACAAATTTAAATTTACAGATTGTTTAATCTATGTTACTTATGTAGTTATTCTAATCTGTTTTTTTTTTTTTGTTGAACTAAGTATCAGAGCCTGTGCATGTAAAAGCTAATAATACTAACGAGATGATCAGCCAACATGTCAGCCAGCCTGTGATGGTTGTGGTCGCGGGCGAGGTCGGGCGGCGTCCTGCGGCGGGCGTTCCTGATAGCGACGGCGGCCGCGCCCCCCGGACACTCTAATAGCTGCCAGCACACACTCTCCAGACCAAACCGAGCCGCCCAATGAAGCAACGTCGGGTACTCCTCGCCGCCTTTACAAAAACACACACATTTCTAAACTGCCATAGAACTTCATACAAGGTTATAGTACACACTGATCCTAAGTCGCTTGTACACTGTTTTGATTAAAAACACATTATACAATCAATCTTCGTAAACAAACATAAACATTTTTTTTCATTTATAAATCTCCGCACACGAGACCACGCTACGTGAATAGCAGCCTGTCCGTCCGTATGTAATTCATCGATGTAATCTCCTGGTTAAAGTAAGGTTCAATATTTTTTACAAATGCCAATGTCACAACTCACTGCTCATGTCCGCTTTGGGGTTGTAATGTTCGTTTGAGGCCAGCAAATTAAAGTGCGGTGGAATATTCTTCTGAAAGGCGTTCAACATCCAGCTGTCCAGTTGTTCCTTGCTCGTAGTCTTAAAACCTAAAGTCTGCAATGAGAACATATTTTGAGTAGGTATATATTATGTCCATTGAATTTTGTTCACCCACAAGCGATTGTTGTACCTGGCACATGAACTCCAAAGGATGATCGGATGCTCTTAACAATTGATCCAACTCTCTCAAACGACTCTCGCATTTTATTTGTCTCCTGCCCAGCGATTGTCCATTCTTGCTCACCCTCACCCAAACCAACATCGACACCTCCAGACATGATTCTGTAAATTAAATAACAATCAGTTGCAAATAAAGATTTGTTTTAAAGTATCAGAGTCTATGTATTGCAGTATTATAATGAGCTGTTTACCTGGAATATCAAATTGTAGTGTATACGGATTTCTTTTCTTAAACGTCGGTATGTGAATGACCTCTCCTTTTTTGTCTACCATTATCTTAATACTATCTTCCTCTCGAATGGGGTCGTTGAGGAGCGCTATCACTCGACTTTGACCCTTTGGAAGAAATTACGAAACTTTAATTAAGTAATTACGTGATAATAGACTAATATTACTATCATTGTACTCGGTACGTACAATTTTAACTTTCTTTGGTACAATCGAGAAGCTAGTTCTATCCGCGGCAGTGTCTTTGCAGTCTTTTGTACGCAGGATACCAACAGCGGCCGTAAGGAATGTGTCCACAAAAGACGTATCCTTCTCCCGAACAGACATCATCTTCCATTGGTCTATGTTGGAATAGTCTGGAAAGTTGTATTTCAATTAGAATATTTGGTTGGACGAAAATCAAATCATATTGATTTTTCCTTAGATAGTATAGTTACCTTCGCAGTTGTTAGATATAATTTGGTTCTTCTCAACTCCTAACAACATAACTAGAACTTTGTCGGTTTTGAAAATAGTATCAGCGTTCAGCTCTCTCTTGAGCTCTGACAATTTAGACGCGAGAATTGGACAAAGTATGACTATTTGTAGTTGAGCTTTGCCCAATTTGTCTAGTTTATCTTGAGATTCAGCCGAAACTAATTCTTCTGCGGTGACTGGAGTGACTCTGAAATAATATTTTATTATTATTTACTCCTTAAAATCCTTAAGGTAACAAGTAATAATTATATCTTTTAACAATATATTTGAAACCTCAATCTGCGTATTCTTAGTACTTTAAAATATAACCTTTATGGACATGTATAGTAAACATTTAATTAATTTTATCAGAGTTATAGTTTGCGATATACAATGTTTTTTAGTCAGAAATCCTTAAAATTAAAAAAAAAAGGTTTTATTTATTTCAGAGTAAATTATTGGTAGGTATAATGTTATGGAAGTTTTTTTTTAATATCTTAAACTATAAAGTCATTACAGTAAAATAAATATTGGTAATAAATGAAATACCTATAATGATGTCTGGCTCTTTGCGACATGATCTTGTCAAAGCTGGCCACGAGGTAGTCGGACCACAAGGCGCTCTCTGGAGAACCTGAGCTCCAAAGTATTGCGATGTCTTCCATTTCTAGCACAAAGTAAATAATCATTTAAAAATAATACTAGAGGAATATATGGTAGCATAATAAAATTTTCTAACGAACAGATCTCATTGATTTTTGGTTGCGACAAAATTATTAATGTTTTGTTATATAGAAGCGCCTATCACGCTCCATCATCTTATCCTATATCAATATACAGTCAAATATAAACGATACAACAATATAGTACAACGTTCATTGTCTTCATCATTTCTCGGAACACATTTCGTCCAAGCCGCTACAGTTATCTCTATCTAACAAGGATATACCCTAAACCCGTCATAAGTTGTGTATCAAGTAAGATTGATACAGTGTCGGCTCGGTATCCGCTGGCTTATGTAAAATACTAACTTGAAAGGATGTGTTGTCAAGGGATAATCGAGCCATAAACGATGTCATTCACATGATGTCAGGATCAAAGTTCACGATTCATAGAGCCCTCATAAGTTTTACATTCATTATTTATTTGTCGATCCTGTACGCTTAACACAAGTCCGTTTCACACTACATACATGCGTTAACAGTCTTTTAATCATAAATCGTCGTAACTTTTATTATTAATATAATCTAGTGAATGAGAAACGAGAAACGCTTCGTATTTTTTGCAACTAGTCGATTCAAACTTGTGCTAAGTACATATATGTTTATAGCCAACAATAAAACCAAGCAGAATATGTATATGTATACTTATGTCATATTATGCAATGAAAATATAAAAATTCTTGTTTGAATTTGGCAAAATCATTAAAATAAATATTAATCTGTAAAGAACATTTGAGATGATGAATTGCATCGACATCTGTGCCTACATCTGCAGGCCGAAGTAACCTGACCGCCCGCTAGCCCTTGTCTTGCCATTACCATTAGAGCGTCCATTCTTAATGGCACTCGAGGCTAATTATAACAATTTTAAGCGTTCGTATTATTAATCCTATATCGACCTGAATATATAATTATGAATAACCCAGTAAATATAATTAAGTATGTACGCCAAATAAAGTGACAAACGTTCCAAAAACCCCATTTCTCCGAGCGAGAGGGGAACATACGCAGGCTGTTAAAGTTTTTATTGCTTCCAACGGCTTGCATACGCATCGTCTGCTTACAAAATATGCTATGCACCACGCGCACCGGAAACTCATACGGATTTATACTTACCCACCTCTACCGCCAAATGAAGACCCAACTAAATGTAATATCCGTTTCCTAAATAGACAAACGTCTACCATCGTGGCCAGGAATAACTATGGCCGATTAGATGCAATGGTAAGGCATATAATAAAATGTTATGGAATGTATGTTATAAAGATTAACGGTTATAACACATCAAAAGAGGTCGAATATAAAGTTATCATAAGATGTATTTAGAAATTTTATATATTGTTGTAAATTTACTTAAGCTGAAGCAATTGTAAATAAATATCTCAGGATATATATAAATTACAGTAACATACAGATATATTTAATTCATACAAAGACTTATTTCGTAATTTAAACGTAACGTATTTTAGTTCAACGGCCTATGTCTTTGATAGGCCGAATGAAATAATGCAGCACAAAGGATTCCGATTTCGGTGCCTTTGATGTAATGTTTTCTCACATAAATATTACCAATTCGACCACTATTTACGTATAAATCTAACCATAAACCGGGACGGGCCAGTTTACCTTTCGAAGAAAACATCTGGCAGTGTTCTTTTGACCGTCTCAAAACACACGCTTCGATAATAATTCTTAATAGTAATATATATGTTGAACTCAACATTTCAAAGCATTTGTATAATATAATTATATAAATGTATAAAGGCATGGATGTTTATAATAAGCATATAAAGATTATAACTCAAGCTAATCTTGGCGCCATGCTTAACATGACTAAAACGATAAATTATGATAGTAGTTATGACAAAGAGTTTGTTATGGCAGCGTTTAGCTCGAAACGGGAGCATCACTGTAACTGATTCATGATATTGAAATAAACTTTTCCTTCTTTTTCTGTCTTCGCCGTACTTAATGTTAATTGAATACTCTGACATCATACTGTAATTAGTATCCAAAAATAATTTATTGATCACGCTGCATTTAATGGATTGGCTCTTAAAAAATTCTGTATAATTATCTGTTGTTCTGAATTCATCATTGTTTCTATAACCGAATTGTGTTTGTTTAGAAGTTTCATCAGATTTCATATATTCCGAGTTAAATGACTCAACTTTACACAACTAATGACCGTATCAGCTAGCTAACTCTTTATTTGGTTGTTGTAACAACTTTACGAATTTAAATTGTCTTCATTAAACCGAATACAACAAATGAGAGAACGTTCAAAATATATTAGTTTGAAGGTTGAGACAATTGGTAAGTTTTAACGAATATTTGATTTAATTGTTAACGAGAAATTTAAAAAAAATATAGTTTCCATTCATTCTAGACTTATTCTATGAAAATGATATCGGCTATCTAATGTTTAAAATTTAAAATGTCCGAAAACGGATATTCTATAAACAAGAAGATAGATTAACACAAACAAAATACCGGATGTTCATAAAGTAGTTTAAAAATGTAACACATAATGAATTTTCATTATTCCTATTACCGTCTTCCCACGTATTTGACCTGATTAGTTAACTTATAATACCCAGAACCCAAATCAATCATCTTCAAGTTTTTTGGATAAAGAAAGTAGATCGCCATCATTATATTCTGTTATATCTAATTAAAACAAACAATTCAAAACAATCACCTCAATTATTAACAAAAATAATTTAAACCTGGCAACTATTTTAACATTTAGTCTAGACAATGCACAGATGAGTATAACGTTTTTTTTTTATATATTTTTAACACCGGATGTAATAAAGCATGGAATATAATTTTGCTGCACAGGAGGGATCCTGTGCTTCAAGTTAGAGAAGAAAATAGGCGTCAAAATTTATATTCCTACCACGAGTACATTACGGGAGTAGCTTTGATGCATGTTAAGTATACCATGTTTATTCTGCCACTCCTGCCACCCTGCATTTGTAATGTGTCCAAGTAATAAAAAAGTTGCCATTCGATATTAGCCTCTAAAGTGAGCTCATAATGAACAAATCGGTATATAAAGAACTTTGACAATGCTACAACTGTTTTGATTGGGTGTATCACGGTGTCCCTTTGACATTTCTTTCAAATAAGAACATATTGCCACCGGAAGAACGAGAAATAACTTAATCAATAATAAAATTTAAAATCGGTTAAAACTCTAGAATATCTATGTATCTCGTATTTTTATTAGATTAGAATCATATTTTTTTAACACTAGACAAACTTCGATGTAGGACGAAAAAACTCAAAATACCTAAAGTATTTCCACCCAACATACAGGTATAACAATAGATCCTTTAAGTTATGTATGAAATATTTTATGTCTGTTGAATTATAAATTATATTTTTTTATGTACTTACACAATAATATAATAATGATATCAAACTAAATATTAAAATAAAAAAATATCAATAAAATTAAATGTTTATATTTTATACGAAAATATATATCAATTAACTCACTTATATTTTCATCAGGCGTAGCTTCGTTAATTTTTCCCATTCTTATTAACACAAATAAAACAATCCACGGCGTTACAAACTTAATAAATTTATCATTTCACTGATGAAAGAACACTAGAATGCGCGCGGAATAAGTTAATCAAGTGGGCTTGCAAACAAGAGCGCTGAGAACAGATTGTTGCAAACTGTTTGCAAGCGGAGTCGCGACAAAGCGTAACGCGCCGACGCGACGGTAACACTGGCGTCAGTCAAAGCGCGCGCACGCACTACGCATACTAAGAGCACTAAAGTCTAAACTGAGCTCTTCGCGACAATGATAATCGCAATACCATCTTTGAATGATATCTCGACAAACAAATTTGAAACCATTTTGGGGCTAATGTAAATACACGAACGATATCGTACGCCAAATATGATGCTGTCAACACTGGACACGTTCCGATTGTATTCTATGCTCATCTCGAAGATAAGTCCAACTGTTGCTTCGTAAAAAAATATACAAACAAATATGTTTGATATTGTCATTGAGATTAAGATAG
This sequence comes from Danaus plexippus, assembly GCF_018135715.1. Taxonomy (NCBI): domain Eukaryota; kingdom Metazoa; phylum Arthropoda; class Insecta; order Lepidoptera; family Nymphalidae; genus Danaus; species Danaus plexippus. The sequence continues at coordinate 5,483,551 of NC_083538.1, forward strand.
TAGAGTGTGAATTAAAAGGAATTTAACAAGTAAGATATAAAATATCCGTGTTCTGATATATCGATAAATAAAAGATTTTATAGAATAAAAACCAAAAATTATGAAAAATAATGTTTTTTATAGCGTAGACATTGCTTTCTAAACGTAAATTACGGTGTAATTTTATCAGTATATTTTTGTTTATCATAGGTCAATACAAAGGACAAATCAAAGGGCCATTTGAATGTTTTCTTAAATATAAGTAATTATTAGAAACAATGCATTTCTTATCGCCCTATCACAACGGGTCAAGGAGTTCGAGTGCAACGCTCTTTACTGATACGAGTCCTACGTCTAACGTATTGTTTACGACTTTTTGTCACTATCCATTTCCACATACACCTATAAATAGACACAGTCCACAAAAATCTTCCTCTGTTTAATTGGTTTGTACTAGATATTTCAAAGACAGAAACATTTAACGGACAGTATGAGTTTCGCTATGCTCGGCAATATGTCGTCAATATAATACATAGTTATGTTTATAATTTATATATTTTTTAAGTTTATAAATTACCTTTGAAAGAGAAATTCTTTGGTCGTCTTCTTTTAACAGCCTCTTCTTCTGTTTTATTAATTCTTGGTGGCGGCATCTTCGGAACTTCACTCGGAACAGTCGTAACTTCTCCCGTGCCACCAGAACCAGTGGCTAGGTATCCTCCGACTGAGTGTCGTCTTCGACCTTGCAAGGGAATTGTATAAAACACCTCTTCATGATCCCTTGAACCGTTAGATGTGACAACTTTGGAACTAATTTTGCCCTTTCTGTAAAAAAGTTCTGTTTAAATAAAACTGATTTAAAGTTTTTCTGTAATCAAATGTCTTTTGTGCTTACTTTATACGCGGAGCAGTAAAGGTGTGTTTCATATCTCCGGGTGCACAATCTCCTGGCCGCGGCTGACCTTTGAGAAATGCTTCTGCTTCTTCAGGTTCCTTTGCTGATAGCGATCTGAGAAGTGCTCTGAACTCCTTTCTTCGGGGGCTTTCTGGTTCTCGTCTCCGGGGGGAGCTGAGTGGCCTGGCATTGTCAGCCCAAGCTCGAGCTGGAGCTGATCGGGAAAATTGTTCAGACCCTGAGGCCTGGGGGCCAGCGCTATCCGTGACATCTTTGTCCGGGAACGCGAAGTACGAAGGATTATCTAGAAAAAAACATATGTATATTTATATATTTTTATTTGTAACGTGTAAATGTTAGGTTTCTGTTAAATTTATCCAACCTATGATCACCATCAATTCTTAAATGACGTCCGTAGCTAGAGATAAACTACTGAGCCGCGCTAGAATTATTCAATAACGACAATGAACGAACGGGTCTCGGTAACGTCCAGTGCGGGCTACAGACCAACCTAATTTTGTAGGCCGGAAAATGCGAATTTAAAGCAATCTTTACACAGCCCCAGTACATAATGTCCTTATATAGGACGATGCTCCGTAGATAACTGCGTACTTTGAATTTAAATACATAGTTAGTACATGATGTAATAATTGAAGACAATAGTTAAATTGAATAATCGTGTTACGTACAATGATTTTATTATCATGGCAATATAAATATTATTTATGTACTTAATAACTCAAGATCGATAATATTTATGTAGAGTGCGTGTTTCTCCTTAACTCTAAAAATACTTTATATAATATTAACGTATGTATGTTCCAAGTGTTTTTGAACAGAATGCCACCAAGTGCTTTTATTTTGAAATCAATCCATGTCCTAAAAGAGACTATGATTTATAAAATCTATACATGTAACAGGAAGCAGAAAATATATGTTTAAATGACGGACAGCGTAATAAACATTTCAAAATGGCCAAACTATTCTGGTCAATGGTCCCCATTAATGGATAACAATAAAAATGCACGAATTTCCACGACCCGCATGTGGAATGTATTAGGTTTAACAAATTCCAAAAGCTTTAAAAGAATCCCTTGCAACACATGTCGAGTATACCCAAAAATCACACAATTGACACCCATTCACAAGGGACGCAGCTAATTCTATGTTATTCACAATAATTATACACTAAACGACTGTACGATAATATTATATTAAGTGTAGGATAGGGATCTGTGTTGGAAGATAAATCAACAAAGGTGTAAAGTTTGGCTTCGAAAACTATAGTTTAGATTAAAATGATATGACATCTTGTTTTTATATGCTGTACCTACCTATGAGACTATTATTAAAACGTCTTCATAATTATAATAGTAAAAACATAATTAATTGTATTAAAGAGTTTTATACATTGTAAAGTGACACTTCAAAATTATAGTACACTTTTTGGATTCTTACAGATAAAGAGAAAAAAAATATTAAAGTTCTGTTCTGATACAAGAGCAAATCATTTGCATATTAAATTAATTAATGTTGATAAACAATTATGTCTGTCATAAGGTAATGGATATCTAAGAATAAAATAAGTTTATGAATAATTATTAATTCGGCCTAAATCATCCAGATAAAAAAAAAACTCGCTTCCGTGTATGTACGGATTCAATGATGAATCAATTTAAGTTCTCGGAAAAGAAGTAAAATTAGCGCGAAATTACAAAAAGACGCGGGTGTTACAGTTCCGTAATGAAATTCGTTTTCTTGGTAAAAAAACATTATAAGGGTTATTTAACGATTTTTAATTCAAAACATACTCATTAAATATTTATTCTGTTATATTTCACTTGATTAAATCGTAACAATTACAGTTAGACAAACAAATAAATATGCAAGTCGCGACCACACCAGTATATACACTAAATGAATATTTAAAACCCTAATTAAGTCAAAACAGTTCCTTATTACAATATATCCATAATCAATGCGAGCACTTCATCTGAAGAAATTATTTAGCAAACATCATCTAGGAATTTAGTGTTAATTATATAGCCGATGTTATTTTTGTTCTACCGGGATCGTTTATAGACTAAGAGAATAATAAAAGTTCACTATGTCAGCCATAATAAATATGAATAAATTAAAAAAAAAACTTAAAACTCACTAGTGGCCCGCAGACAATAGTCGAACTGAGGTCCCATGTTTAGACTCTGAACACAAACTAAGCACGACACATCCCGGCGAACGCTTGGCGGGCTATGGCCGTCTATCTCGTAACGCACGCAGGTGAACAAGCAACCAACACGTGCGCTTTCACAGAGGGAAGCTTTCTTAGCACGCGAACAGGAAACGTCCAAGAACAAAATCACGTATACGTTGAAGGGGAGCCAGATTTAATTTTGAGTGTTCGTGCGTGTGCGTCCATTTTGGTAGCACACGCCAGCTTTTATGTTTGTAAATAAACTACGCACATTGTTGATGTTGACGTCCATACATATTTGGTACCAGCTTCGTTGGTTACCTAACAGCTAACAGCTAACCTACTGCTCGGCATTACAAATAAAACATATATTTTGCCTATGTAAAAAATATAGTAAACTATCAGAGCGCCTCTTGTGTTTTATTCAAATTTATTCGTTGTACATATTTAATCATTAAATATGATTGAAATAATAATTATATTGTGTTGTGTCGTTCTTAAAATGAAAACTTTGACAACTGTGACGTCTTATAATCAGTCCCAGCTGCTTCCTATTGCATACGAAATATAAATATCTTAGTTACATTCCAGCAATTATTGTTAACTAGGTTATATGTATAACATTTGTTTTCTACACATGTCATGAGTAACGAGTAATGAAATATTTGACAATAACAAAAGGATAGGAAAACTATTTAAATCACCCCAGCTAGGTATTACTCCGCTGAAGTGCATTTAAAATATTATATCATATCATAGTTAATAGTTTTATATATTAAAGCGACCATTTTAAAATAACCCACTTGTATAGTGGAAGTAAAAAAATAAACCAGATGTCGGTCTCACTGTGTTTACTTGCATCTGCTGTAGAACAAAGCACGTTTTTGTACCACAGAGAATTAATGAAGAAGAACAGGGAAGTTGGTTTTCTTACTGATTTTAGTTCCGAATAAATGGAACGTTGTTTGTCTGTCAGAATATAAGAAAAGAAGTTAATATATTAAATGATCTGTCCCAATGAGAGAGTGACAAGATGAGTTGTGTAGGTAAGAACTATACTACGTAGTAGGTATATTGAAAAACTAAATGTATGAGAAGATTTGATAACTATAATAAAAAAAAGTAAGAAAATATTGCACATATGGTAATATTTTCTTACAAAAAAAAACAACAAAGTAATTTTAATTAAATTAAACGTAATGTTCAATAACTATTCCAATATAAATAAAACAACTAGACAATTCTATTAATTTTTGTTATCGAGAAGCTTTTTTACCAATTACATTTTAAAGTCTATTTCGGTTGGCAATGTATAAGTTTCAATAAAGTATAAATACGTTCCAAATTAAATAACTTAAATACGTTCAAAAGAAGTCAGCTAATAATTGAATTAAAGAAATATACGAGCTTCTTTTGGTAAAATTAAAATTTATTAATGGTTTTTCTTTTAATATCACCTGCTGTCAATGTTGCATTCTGTCAATATTTCTACCAAAATCTGACAGTATTTCGTCAAAAACCCTCTAGCAGCTAATTTTGTTTTTGTAACAATAAAATTAAATAAAATATTTAAACGTTCAAAAAGCTAACAATATTTAAAAATATTACGTACGAAACCATTTTAAACTTCGAAATTAAACGACCAATACCGTTTTTATTAGCGTATTATTTTTAAAAGTCATCTTAATCGCAAAAACCAGATGACAAATTAAGACATCAAAAAAGGATAAAGACATAATTTCGAGTTCAAAATCCTGTGGGTATTTGCGGAATGTCTGCGTGTTTATTTATGTTAGTGCATGTGCTAAAATCTAACATTACTCATCCCTTACTCCGTCGGAATATAACTTAATCTTCCAAGCATTTCGTGTACTAATTCTCTGTGTCTATTTATCTGTTTCGATCGTTAATTTAGAGGAATTTATTTGCAGTAACATTCAACAAACTTTGTGATGCTCAACAGTCAACAGTATACTTTGCATATTTGAGATCTTGTTAATAAAATTATAACTAACACGCGATTTTCATCTTAAAGATTATTTGAATATTATCGTCGGTATAAATATCTTTTCTCTGAATTGTTCTTATTATTATTAAGTGTTTATTAATTACTGGCTGTAACAGCGACTTTGGTTGAGTGGAATACTGACTTTTTTACATACCTTTAGGTTTATTTTGCTTAATAAACACAATGGTTTTGGTATGAAAAAAATATTTTACTATAATGCTTTTCTATTCACGATATTAGAATTTAGACTTATGGCAAATAAGATGCTTCTGCTAAGATTTCTACAGCGGGATAGAGCTGCAATGAGCTACTTAGAGCCACATATTTTTCTCTCCTGTCTTCCAAGTAAAGACAGCGATCCGTTGCAATTTAAATACATCTACATATGAAATTACAAGACGTGTTAATTAACCTAACTTCAAAACAAATTAGCATATACTAAATACATATAATACGCGAATAGTTGAATGCTTAGGACAGCTGTGCGATTGTGGGCTCACTTTATATGCAACGCATTCTGTACAACCTGAAAATGTCCAACCTAAGTTGAGTCCTATTTCGTGTAATTGATTATATAGATTTTAAGTCAACTTACACTGGTTATTGATAGTTTCCGAAAATGATAATTTTTAAGCTACGATTTCCATTATTATTATTTATACTAATATGAAGTTTCAGTCAAAGCTGCTTAACATAGAAATAATAGATAGTACATAAGGTAAATAAATTTAAATGTTCGACATCATTTAAATTGCCATAACCTTTTGTTCGTGAGCCGATTGATGAGAAATAAAGACTAAATATTGAGTGAAACTTACCACAATACATTACTGGAAAATACATCATAATTGAATAAACGGTTTCTGACATTAGAATACACAAAAACACAGACAAATAGACAAACAGAAAAAATTCAAACAATCACGGTTTTGGTTTCAGTTTGCATTAATTAAAGTATCAATAATTTTTTTCTTATACATCTTCCATTTACATACATCGTATAATGACATTTTTATTATATGTATACATTTATGTCTAAATAAAAACACATTACAATGTATAATTTACACGTATGCAAATTTTGCTATCATTTATTCAATGACACGTAATTTTATGCGTAATATATGTTTTGTTTATTACTTTAACAATATATTAACTAACAAGTAACATACTTAGCATCCAGAGGCGGGCAGGCGAAAATTATTGCTATGGTAACATTGGTGGAATATTGAATAAGGGTCAATAGACAAAGATGGGCATTATCATCGACGTACGGCTTAGTTACAATTGGCTGCTTCCGCTTGTGTCGAATTAATTCAATGAGCATACGTTTATGGTGGGTTAATTTCAGACAAATTTCATCGGATACTAGCCCTTAATGATATAGCATTAAGGACTTCTATGGGAAGCTCTTTTATTATATATTTCGTATGTACTTATGTACGTATTTTATTTTTGGTATGTTTTCTGAAGATTATAATTTCCTTAATACAAGTCTTTCTTATTGTGCACAAGCTGTTGTCTGTTTCTCATCTTGGAATTAGTTTTGTTTCGTTAAAGTATATTTATTTATCAGTACGCTTAGCACAGGTTTGTTTGGTCATACTTCATACGTAGTGTCTCCCGTTTTTGTTCAATGCACAATGTAAAAACTATATGACAAGATATATGAATGAAAACCTATTAACTCTCCGTTTGTAAGGTGACAATGTAAACTTGAGGTAAGTACACAGATTTTAATGGTCAAGAATTGTTTTGAAGTAAATCACATTGTTAAATAAAATTTACGTATGAGTGATGTTTTCGTACTGTCAACGCTTAGTCTTAGAGTTAAATTAAGGCAACATATTGCACATTATGTTTAAACCAACGCGTGCTTTCACATTACATTTTAATTGGCCATTATTTCGCAACTCAGATTTAGATGAACAGTTCAACGACATCTCATTAAAGGTTTAATTGCCTAATGAGGAACTCTGGCATTCTGATACAATTCAGATGCATGGATTATGCAGATTATGTACAGGTGAACAAATAAATTTACTACATGTTACATTTTGAGATCAATGTTCTTCAAAAATAACTGTGACATATTAATGATATTTATTCTTAAAGTATTTTATTAATTTATTAAAACCAATTTTACTTCTGGTAACATTCAGATCGAGATATTATTGCAGTGACCTCTTTTTTTAATATTATATAAGTACATACCTACCTACTTATATATATATGTTTTATTTTATCTTCTACCGGTTTTTGTTTATATTAATCGTCTCCTATTTATAATGCCAACATCTTATTTATTAATAGAAGTATTTTATGAAAGTTCACTTTATAATTAGGCGCCAGCAATTAAATAGAAGCGATGAATAAGCATCTATTACACAATCTCTAAAGTCCGGTGGCTACACTTGAAATACGACGTAATATAAGAATAAAGCTACACATTGCCATTGAAACAAAGAATAATAAAGTTTTAATTAATGCATTGTTCAAACGAAACGGTGCCAGATACATCTTTGGAGCGAAGCTAACAGTACCCAACTATCAATGTCATTGGCGTTTGTAGGCTAATAAGATACGAACTACGATTCATTATTTGTTGCTACAACTTACTTTATAATAATAAATTAATGTCAAACTATCAATTAAATTGAATTAATATTATATTTTTTGTAATAATTTAATTATATTTTTTGTAATAAATTAATATTCTATGATTGTTATTTATTTTATGTCGATATAATCTGTGTCATACACTATTCTTAGAAAGTGACAAATTATTTGTTTTATATGGTTATGAATTATTATATATTTCACAATTTACAGTGCATTGTGTCAGTAATGAAATATTCTACCGTCTCCAACCATTTGTGTCAGTTGATATTCGTTTGTATAGTGGACGTGACCCATTTCTACAAGTAATCATTATTGTAGGTTATATTGAAGTGCCTACTTATGTCTTCAAAGTAAAATTGCTGTTATTATAAACAAACAATTGTATGCACTTTAATGGAACTCTGAATGATAGACGAGTTCGTAGAGGAGTATACGAAGGAAAATCATAAATGCATAATCTATTTTTGAGCGAAGTTCAGCACAAATATGAAAATGAAAACATTTTTAATTAGCAAACTTATTGAGGAAATAATTAAACCGACAAGTAAAACCTTCTTGCAAACTCGGATGAACTCTTCTAAACTTTTTAAATAACACTTTTGTTTTATTATAAGAATATCCTCTGTGTTATCTTTAGAAAACAGTTCTTATTGATCTAATTTTTATTTTTACATCTGTACCGGGTCAGACAAATTTATATGGAGGACGTTGTTTTATAACGTATTATGTGTTATAACCGCGACATCAATATTGTCAAAAGAATCACAAACGCTGAGCCTCATAATGTGTACCTCAAAAACATACTCGAAAGACGCACTTCGGACGTTTTAAATAAACACTGACGTTCACGTCTACATATTAAAACTATCTTAACAAAAAATTATTAAGGTTGAACAAACTTTCGGCGGGTACACGGGGCGAATAGAAAATGTGGGAACAAGGCTCAGAGCATTGTTGTTAAGCATTCATATGGCACTCCGCTCACCCATTGAGGGGACATCCGCCTCTACTTCCGCTGCCAAAGATGGTGGATCGTCGACGTCTAGTTCGTTGACAGTCAGCGTCGTAACACCTACAGTGTCATAACACCCCAAACAATATTATTAACAGTAACACTATCGGGACACGAATTTTACATAAACATTACACGCTCCGCACAGCCGTTGTGGCCGATGAGTTCTGTAAACTTGCGTTGGATCTTCTGTAGCTATTTTTGATGCAAAAGCGTGTTGGGAGTTTAAACGCCAATGTCTAGAGCATGCACGGAATATGCAATGTCGTCAGCCTTGATGTTTATATTAGGTTCATAGATTTTCCTAAACTGTCATGTTAGATCACTTTTTGTTTTGAACAATTAATGTTTTAACAGTTATCTATGTACTAAACATTTTTATATTGTATACACATTCCAAATATAACTCCAGCTACAACTTGCGCTTATTTTAACTAAATAAATATTGAATAGATTACAAAAAAAAATTGCAATGTTAGATGATTAAATAGTGATCTTATTGCGATTAATGATTGTAGTAAATAAATTCTAAAACAGTTGTGGTCGGGTCGTCTTAGTGGGGTAGAGTTAATTTTAATAACATGTAATGAGACAACATCATTCTTTACTACCAAAAAACCTTTCTACATTTCAGTTTATTACAACGATACGATTGCGGATTATATTATCAATTCCACCGAATAATATGTTAAGTCATAAGCATGATTATAATAGTGACATAGACGACCTAAAATATTAAATAACCTCTTATACTAATGATGTTTATACATACTACGACATACATTTTACAATAACGGATAAATAAATAGCAAAAAAAATATTTTATGATTATATTGCCACTATCGAAGAAGTCCTATTAGTAAATATAATCCAAAAATGCTTTACATAATTTTCCAAAAGAGCTGATATTCTTACACTGCTGGGCCGATATTAACCAAACATATGAGGAATCACCGAAGGGAAACTGGACGTCCGAGGTAAACGAAACGAAATCATCTGGTCCGTTTAAAAACTACGACACGACAAACACACACACAGGCATCGACGCCAAACATATAACTTCCCTTTTTTCGCGTCGGATTTTAAAAAATATATATATTTTAGCTCAAATATAAGATGAGAAATGAATTAGTACATATACAAAAAAAATATATATACATATATGCTTAGAATTTATTTATTCTCGAAAAATATTTTATGGTGCAAGTGGCTCTTAATTAAATACCGTATAACAGTTTAATACATATTAATTTCAGTTTATTATACTCAGTGAATGACACAGACAAAATATAATAATTATGAGGCGTGGTTAACTATCTTTGATTATGCTTGAAGATGATGTTTAACACATTACAATTCATCCTAAATTTATAAAGATATTTTCGTGTAATGTTCGCATACAAAATCTCTAATGTCAGAATTGTACATAGATTTCGACAATAAACAGTCTATCCCAAAATACCTTAAGGCTTGAAGTATTAAACAGTTATTACAAAAAATGAACGTAATATTTGTATTTTAAAATTTTCTTCAGTAATAAGCAAGTGTATATCTTAAATTACAAAAAAAAAAGCAGATCCATAGTGTACGTACGTACATAAAAAGGTTTTATTACATAAATATTAATAAACTTGGAAACACAATATATTTATATAGAGGGTCGGATTATTGGTATACAAAAAGGGAAAACAGATTCGATATATCATAGTAATCATAACATTCGATTCCACCGGACGTTAATGTTGTGTTTGTACAAAACTAAAAAAATAACCTTGTTGTAAATCCTTTGTCTAATATAAAGTCACCTACAATCGGTATTGAATTATTTTGTTTTGGAAGACAATGTCGGCGTCTCCCAAACTCTTTGAAGAAGGGTAACACGCTTTAAGTTGCTTGCTTCGTCTTACTCCTTGCGATTTAAGTTTTATCTGCCATTTTCATCCTCCGCGCACTCTCTATATAACATTCACCTGTAAGTCAAGACAGATGAATGGTATTCAGATTCAGATGGATTATATTCAAACTACCTAATTATAAAGCGTGATTTGTTTCGTTACAAAGAGTTAATCTTTCAAATCTTCGTCCACTATCGTCTAGCGGCTAGCCTATGGGCTGTCTCATAAGAGATTCGTATTACTGAATCTAATCCCTCATAGATCATATTGGTCTTGCCATAATGTCTTCAGAGCAAGAAGAGCACAGCCAAATGACACTACTTTAATCTCGATCATGAAATTCTGAACCTTGCTGGTGTATAAATTTATGATCGACAGGTTGTCTACTATTACCGCCTCGAAAGTTGACTTCATTCTCAGAATAGGTTCGCGGCTGACCAACTGTCCCTCTGGTAATTCAGCTTCTTAATCGCTTGCTAAGGTTGCTGAGGCAAATTTTGTTCAATGATCTTTGTGTACTCTCTTTGCCTCGAACTCAACCTTGGTCGATAGCAGTAGGGGCACAAATTCCATCACCTCATAATTAAGATACTCTATTCCTGAAATAGGCAACTCGCAGAAGGATATCTTATTACCTGTAAGTCGAGTGTGCCTGATGGCATACTTACAGTGGTGCTCAAAATATGGACTCCGGAGCTATGCCCTATTTTAACGTGAAATGAAATTCACACTTTTTACCAAAGAATTTCCATTTTCGTGGAAGATTGCCAACGAGCACCCTGTCCCCAAAAAGGTGATAGACCACATCCAATGAATTAAAGTCGTTCGACTGATTATATTTTATTATATTTCATACACAGCTCGGTTTCCGCCATTGAGAGTCAGGTTTATCTTTGACATAGCGAAAGCGTTAAATCGGATCTGGCTCCGGGGCCGTCTATCAAAGCTACCATATTACAGGTTGTCCCAGGAACTTTACGAATAAATCGCTAACTTTCTGTCCAGCAGGTGCATAAAGGCTGTTGTTGTTGACTTAAATGCTACCATCTCCGAAGGCTCAGTGTTATCCCTGACGTTGTTTCTGCTACCTATAAATTAGTGACATGTTGTATATTAATGATAGCATTTATGGAAATGAGAATGACAGCACCAGGGATGCCTTCTCATGGTTCCATGCCCATTAGCTAGGTATCTAAATATGTAGAAAAATTTACTATTGAACATATCTAGTTGCAATGTTGATATTGCTTCTTTATTAAGTAATGAGTTATTGTACTTTCCTATAAAAAATAAATGTAAATTGGTCAAGTGATTTTTGAAAACAAAAAAATATTGTGTACTACTTTCTTTAATATAGTTTTGTCGTGGATGATCAAAAAACACATGAGAAGTCTCTAACCTAAATATAAATACCTCTTACAAGTATTGTATTAAATCTAATCCTGTTCTAACACTATAAAATAACGTAAGAGCGTACAAGTTAGATTTCCTTTTGTAAACTTCGTATCTATGGGTTCACAATCAAATAGTTTAAAAGTATATAAAACAAAGTTTAATATGCAAAAAATAATATAAGATTTTATGACATGGCCACATATTTATAAAGCTTTAACATGTTTCGTTATACAATGGATTCAAGTAGTGAATACAGGAGTGCTGTCTGTTTACGTGACATAAAGAAAAACTTTTTTTTTTATACTTTTAATAATTTTGAGATCTAAGATTTTCGCGAGTTTTATTCATTTAAATGAAACTAGTGAAACCGTGATCACGGTTGCTGAAAAGTTTATCCGAAAAATAACCGACACCGAAACCGTAACCGAAACGTCGGGAGTATGTAGTTTTTTACAAAAATAAATCATTTATCCCAAAAAATACTAGTTTCATTTTAATAATTTTTCTTAACATTATATTTATATCTCTCTCTTCCTATACCTAAAATGTACACCTGAATATATACGAATGGTCTTAAATTGTTCTGGATATGTTTTATTTTAAACTATGTGAAATTATTAAAATACATATATAATAATATGTGTAAAGGATTTATAAAGAAATGAAATTTCTAATGTGTTATTAACAATTTTCGTCTTTATTTATGTTAAAAAATAATTTATCTACAAAATATGCAATAAGTATATTTTTTTTAGTTGTTCGGTTTGGCTTCACATTGTTTAAGTTTATATTTATATTAATAATTTTCCTTGGAAAACCCTGTTTTATATAAAGTAAAAATAAAGAAAGACCCTGATTTTTTCCAAATAATGAATTAAATGGATAATAAAATGAAAGCATCTGTGTCGGATTATTGATTGCCCGAGCTGTGACATGCGCATTAAAAGCTCCATTCATGCATAGTACTACCACAGCACTTTACATAGAACGTGTTTTACACTTAATATCTTTTATAATACATTGCTCGTTATTTGTGTTAACATAGGAAAATGTTCTATAAAACTAAGCAATGGTGAATACACTAGAATATATTACCAAAACGCACACAAACGGTGTGCTTGTGAAGTGACTTTATACTAAATGTAAGTGTAGGTGTGGATTGAAGTAGTGTGCGTAAATTGTGAAACTGAGGCAAATATTATGTTGCCTTATTGCTACAACTGCTATCATGCCATTTTAGTCCTTTTCGTATTGTAATAAAGTGCAATAAGATTAAATCTACTGAGTTTTCGTGATTTGCTTTCTGTTTTAGCAAGGTAGTCGAGTACACAGATTCAACGTAGTTTCCACATTGTTGTCGTATACGTTACTCAGAATCACATTGACAAGTTTATCATTATACTTCGGGGTTTTATCAGGGAGGGTCGTGAAAATGACCGGAGTGGACGAAATACTAAATTATCAAAAGAATCCTGATGATGACTTCTATGGTTTACTCGGATGTGATGAAAGTTCCACTGTAAGTACACTTTATACTATATACATTTGGATTTTAATTATACCATTCTAATTTTGTATTGATTTCGAAGTCCTATTTTGACCTCAATTAAAATCCTTGAGCTTGGCTGTTGACCCACATTCAAGTTATTAATTAATGCTTCTATAAATGTATGTAATGATTTGTTATTTCATTCTTTGTATTTATCTTAGTTGTCTCAGTTAAATGGTGCATCTGTTTTCGTTTGTTCAAGGTTCTAAATAATAAGAATATTGATTAATAATACATACTGTTTTCAGGTAGAACAAATAACTGCTGAGTATAAAATACTGGCTTTGCAATATCATCCTGATAAAAATGATGGTGATAAAGATGCTGAAGCAAAGTTCCAAAAACTAAAAGTATATTTTTATTTAAAGGAAATATATATAAGAATCTAATGAAATAATAAATTCTAATGTCTTGTCAATATTTTAGGAGGCAAAGGAAACTCTTTGTGATCCGATGAAGAGGGCCTTGTATGATAAATGGAAGCAGAGCGGTATTTCAATGGGCTATAAACAGTGGCTTGGTATGAAAGATCATGTCCAGCAGTCCATGCACTGGTCCAAGCCCAACACTAAGGATCGCATGTTGGAGGATGAGGCCGGCCGTTCCTCGGGGCCGTCTAGCTTGGGCCCAACCAATGCTGCTGCTCGTCGTGCTTCTGAGGGCGGGGCAGCTCTATGGGGACGTTGGGGCGCCAATCAAGAGCCCCCCTCTGAAGTGATCTCCAAATTCCGCAACTATGAGATCTAATCTCAGCGGTTAATATTTTCTTTCTTTGCAAGAGGTCTATGTGCCCTGAACTCTTGTGTTTTATATTATGTTTATAGGCTGTTAGAAGCTTGCCAAATCTTTTATTTAAATAGTTAAAAATAGGTTATATTATTGTTTAGAATATCTTAAGGGCACAATTTATATTCATCAAGTCGGCTCAAATTAAAATGTTGCTCGAATGTCACTCGATATCTGAATGTTCAATGTTAAATGTTTTAAAACTAATTCAAATATTTCTATGTGTTAGAAGCCCCACTTAGATTTTAATTTTTAGTGTTTGACACAAGTCTAGACATCCTTTAGCTTTAAGATGTGCACATTCCTATAACATGTGAGTCTGATTATAACATTTCTGCTGTATTACAATATTTAAAATTTATATGAATCTCTATGATATTTTGAAGATTTATATTTTGGATCCTCTTTAGACTAATTATATTTTATCTGTGAGTATTACATTACCCACTGATCGGAGAAGGTGTATAACTGGAATTGTTGTGACTTAAGTACAGGGTATTGTTGGTGAAGGAAATATCAGATTTTTATGTTTTTTTTTTCTGTAACCTTAACAAAAATATTATATGATTGTTTTAATGCTATCCTTAATAATCTTCTAAATAAAATGAATGTCTCCCTGATAGGTGTAAGTAGGTATTAATATGTGTTAAATGTTTTCAACAGTATTTAATCTTTATTGGATGTTTTTAAATATATTGATGTTATATTAATAGAGTAGTGATTTTAAATCAAATGTTTTATGTCTATGAGAATCTCTGAATTATTGTGACAATTTTATTTTAATGTTATTTAAATCTAAATGGAACAATAAATAAAGTTTATCAACATGCGAACGATAAAATTTGTGTTTTATTTTATAATATGATAATAGTTCCCCAAGTATAGATATTGGATTTGAGTAAACATATTATGAAAAAAGAGTAGCTATGCTATAAAAACAACATGATGACGTCAATAGAGCAGTAATATCGGGGGTTTCCTAAAATTCTACGTTTATTAAAATCGGTAATACCCATAATCATAATAATTGTGACAAAGATACAAAATACATTTATATGTCATGGAAGTATACTTAAAAATATAAATCATAATGACACCTATTCTATTTAAAAGTTATATATCCTATCTGAACAAAATTTAATTCTTAGATTTTATTCAAATTTAAAGTTTTATCATCATGTATGCTTTTAGTTATACTAATTTTACTGCAAAGATTGTTGTTTGCACATAAAAGTAATCCTATAGTCACTTATAGTGGTGATATATTCGGTTTACTAGATATATGAACCTAGATTTCTGTAAAGGTTACCCAAGTAGTTAAGGTTAGTGCTCCAGTTACACAGATTCCAATCGACATGACATGGGCTACCGCGCACGGGCTACGTGAAAGAATCAATAGGACGGCCCGACAAAGCAATAAACACCCATGCTTGAATACATAGGTGTATTCATATTAGGCTCATATGAAATTCACTCTTGTTTCCAACAGTTACATAACTTGTCACTTTATAATTACAATTTATTATTTCATCTATATTAAAATGTCAGTTTTTTAATAAAATGACGTTAGAATCATATGTTTTTCTCTTTTTAGTTAAGTAGACTAATATTTAAACTAAGTTATATAGGTAATAAATTAAATTACATTTTGCTTTAACGCTATTAATATACAATAAAAACTAAAGCAGCTTATTATATTAATAGATGATTATCTTTTTAAGCCAATTCACCGTGAAAGATAGGTAATAAAAAGTGTAAATCTTGATAATGTATATATTTATAAATATGAGCGCCTTACACCTTAACTTAGCAGAATCTATAAAATTCATAACATCGAAATTGCTAATCGTAGGACGGTAAACTTTAGATTATTTCTTTAGAGAACGGCCGATTAGTTTGCTGTCTCTTGAAAATTATGAATTTCTCTTTCAAAGATATTTATTTAATTTATATGAGTAAAAGAAGTTTTGGTTTTTTAATTACAATTGTATTTCTATGACGTTATAAGACCTTTTTTTTGTATAAACACTCCATTAATTATAACTAAGTAGTAAGTACCACAATATTTCATGTCTTATTAATGCACCGTAACACTTTAATTTTCATACAATTTTTTTGGAAGGAATGTTGAGTGCTTCATTTAGATAATAACACGAGAGAAGAATGAAATGAAATATGTGATTGTTATTCTGATATTATTACGTAAAAATAATATCGGATTACCAAGTAATCAAGTAAAAAGTAGGTCAATAACTACTTCTAACAATGGCAGCCGAATTGAAGTGAAGAATATTAAAACAATTTAATTATTGGAATTAACCTAAATATATTTAAACAAAATATAAACTGACTTTTCAATCATTTTTCAGTAATATTGATTGAGGATAATGGCATCGAAGCTTCTCACAATTTTGTACTCAATTTATAAAAATGTTAGACATCAAAAATTACTCTATTTATGACATACACGTACATAATATAACATTATTTAAAAAAAACAGACTATTGATTCTATCAAAAAAGGTAAAGTGTTAAAACAACAGCATAGTTTGAATAAGGAAATTATCAGTTTTCCATTAAAAGCTTCCACTATGGAATTGGAGCAATTTGCTTGTGAAATATACCCAGGCGCAAAGTTCTAATGGTCATTTGTAACTTGCTTTTTAGTCGTGGTTTTATATATATATATATATATATATATATATATATATATATTATGATATACTTAATTACGTTGTTTTAACTTTTAAAACATTTTACATAACATTAAAACGCTACGCTATAAATTAAGACATATGAATAGTATAAATATAAAGTAATGTTTCATATTTAATAGTTTCAACAATATTGATATTATATTTTTTTTTTTTGCAAGTATTGGAGCGAAATAGAACAAGGTATTCTACCGTACGTAAATTTTTAGACGTTGACTATGTTCATATTATGACCCTTGCAGCATTTTATTTAGTGTATTTTATGAAAATAAATTAGATACAAACTAAATCAAATTACAATTCTAGGATAAACTTAATTAAATAATATCTCTTAGCCACAACGACTGTAAGAACCGATCAAGTACACCTTTACGCCAATAGGTGGTGTTAGAAAAGACTACCATCTTGTATTATCTATCAAATGTCACTAATCTTAATTAAGGGTTATTTCATGATATATTTATTTCTTTAAGCTTTTTGTGTTACGGCCGAAAATTCATATTTTTAATATACGCAGAGAACTTATTATGGAAAAAATAAGTTCAATGTTATAGATGGGCAACCTTCACCATACATACAGTCCTACATGCTATGGATATTGGTTCAACGAGTTGAGGCGCGATCGTGCAATTATTTTTGACGAGGAACAACCAGGATGCCCGTAAGACTTATTGGATATAATCAGTGGATAGATTTAATTAGAAATGGAAATAAATCAGGTTCCGAGTATCGTCGAAAAAAGTGTAGTTCCTCACGGAGAGTTCGCCAGTTAATCTAAGTAAGATCCTGTCTGTGTAATTGCAAGACGTGGTCTGGTAATTACTTAAATACCAACCCTGCTATTCCTACTAAACACCTTGTGTTTATATTCTATTCCTGTTAAGAAAACTTGATTACGATTTGAAACATGAAATGAATAGGATTTTGTAGAAATATATTTTGCATAGTTTTAAAAGTTATATTAGTGTTGAAATATTGGAAATATAAAACTACCTACAACTACCTCTTAAGTACAATATCGTGCTCATGGCATCTTAATTTCTATCATGGATATTTAATGACCGCGATTCGAAACTCTAACAGGCTCCCAAAAATTCAGGATGTTTTTTAGATACAAAGTTATTAAATAATAATAATAATTGAAAACTTTTAATTAGCAAAAGATTATTAGGTATTTTGCATCTCCGTTATTTGCATTGCTTCCAAAAGAATGACATAAAATAAGTCACACCAGTAAATAACGAAGACGAGATGTGGCATACAGAGAACGTGATTTCGTTCTCCGTAATATATTATTTAAGTCTAAATTACTTCTCATAAAAACGAAACTGTTTTAGTCGAATTGAAAGGAATTTGTTTTGGCACAACGATATTTATTTCAACTCCTTACCAACAATATTTGTATTTTGTAAACATAATGTGTCTTCAAAAACACTTGCAGAATAATACACATAGTCTGAAGTCAGATATTGTTTAAAAATACCGTAGATTCTTCATCGGCAAACAACAGCGCGTGCGGCGTTCGGAAGCGTACGTCATTCGTACCAGCAACATTCTGTTTGACATTACATGGTCTTGCTTATACTTATAGTGGATGTTTACAAAACAATAATTGAAGACGAAATATACCATAATTGGAATAATTTTTAACAAAATGTCGTACTAAGGAAACATGTATAATAAATCCTTTTAATAACATGTTATAAGAGTGAAGATTAAAAATAAAAAAAAAACTATTAATTTTGTCAAAAAAATTGTCAACCTTAAAAATTCGTGAAATAATAATTATTATCTTTATAACTGATTCAGAAAATATATATCTTTGTCTCATTGGTATACACTTTTATATCTCAATATTTATAAGTTCTCTACTTTACGAGTAAGAATGACTTTTATCGTTTACTTAAACAACCCCAGTTTTAACGATATTCACATCCAAAAATTATACCTATTCATAACGCTGACGATTCATGAATTTAACTTACAAAACAAGTTTTTCTTTTCGAAATAGTTGAATTAAAATGGAAGATAAATAGCCCTCTAATTATTTAGCATTCCGATGTTTACTTAGCAAAATAAGAAATTTATATTTGCAAGTTCTTGAATTACTGTCAATTTGTCTTCTGATTAGACTCTTTTCTAAAGAACGAGTAAAAGTTACTGTATCTAAATAATTTATGTACCTAATTATAGTTAAACATTAAAATATTAATTCGAATCATTCTGTGTAAGGTCTTTTTAAATCTACTTTAACATGCAGGATGGAATCTAAAACAGTACTTACTCTTGTATAGAATTTTCATTAAAGTCGTGAAATTTAAAAAAAAAGAAGAAGTAAGTACGTAATGTCATAAAACCCAACACCGTAAAATGGTAGTTAGTCACAATTAAGTATGGCCGAGGTATAACAATTTTTTTATAAATTAATTTATAAACATTAAACTAGTAACAGCGTTTTAGGTGATGACGTATCTTCGACTCTGCCAGTTTCAATGTTATCCTGTTCTACACTAGTCACTACCACTGTTCCGTACGTTTCATACTTATCTAACTATTTATAAATCCCATGAACTTAGCTG
The DNA here is from genome assembly GCF_018135715.1 of Danaus plexippus. Taxonomy (NCBI): domain Eukaryota; kingdom Metazoa; phylum Arthropoda; class Insecta; order Lepidoptera; family Nymphalidae; genus Danaus; species Danaus plexippus. The sequence continues at coordinate 5,503,179 of NC_083538.1, forward strand.
ATTTAATTGTCAGAAATTTATCTGTTCGTTTTTATTACGAAAAAAACATCGAAATTGAGGATTAATATCATAAATAACTGTCTATATCTAAATCCTCATAGCGTATACGTTTTCATTTAGGGAATAGGGGTGCTCGATATTACTATTCCATTTATAAAGTATTAAGTTATGTGGGACAAGTGTGAGTTTTTCATTCACTTTAAGCTGAAACACACGGATGTGAACGCTCTTTTCCACAGTGCACACTTGCCTCACATGACTAAATACTTATAAGAGTAATTTTAATTTCGTAATATTTTTGAAAGGCACAATAACTTTTTTACATTTAAAAAAATTCCTTTATGTATCACCAGGTATATTTTTTTATATGAATAATTCAAAAAAATATTTTCTATCTCTTAGTTTGGTTTTTTATAAAAGCATGATATTTTAGTTCTTTTTTTTTTAAGTATTATTTATCTTCTACTTTTTAATTTGCCTAACTGCATATGCGTAGTAAATTATTTTTTTTGTAAAACATCATCAATTCTGAGATTTAGTAATAGCAATTATTTTCCAAATTATTACTATTACTATTACTATTATATATCTGAGGCAGCTATCGGGCAAATAACTCACTCCCTGCACAGGGTGCTAGTTACAAACATACAAACTAATAAGCCAACATACAAGTGAAGCTAATAAAAAGTGTGTAAAAAAGGGGACAAACTGTTAGATTGGAAAGGAATAGAAATAGAAGAGTAATTAGTGCTTGAGGCATCCTCACTCACTGAATGAATTACAACTAGTAATAAAAGCCACTACTCTAAAAAGGTGTCAATTCTCTATAAATTCAGCCAGTAGCTTCATAACTAAACAGTTTCATAACTTTGAAAAAGAAAATTAAACTATAAATCACATGATAAGTTATAAGTAAAGTCGCATTTTTACACAAAGAACCTACATACATAAACTATAAGTACGAAAGTGTCATTTCTATAAATACAAGAAAATGTTAAGTAGGTAGATACCTAAGAAATGTAGTTTTTTTTTCTGAAAAAATCTGAGAATTGTAAGTAACGTATGCGACAAACTTATTTAAAACATTTATGAGGTGGCCTTACTAGTAAAGAATAAGAACTTTATGGGTCAAAAGCCTTAGCAACTTTTATCTCCATGGTGGCCATATGAGTAATATAATGGGCCATTAAGTGGTATCTAGGCGCGAGACTCGAGGATTCCTGACACTGGATGTTTACATTTGATCTCCGGTTGCATCGTTAGCCGACGACAGCCCGCACCTTACCAGTTAGTGGCTAGCTTTTGGACACGAAAGTGAAGTGCTCAATACGTTGATATGCGAAATTAATCAAATTTATTAATTGCAATTGCTAAATTAATCCAGCCATAGCATGTACGAAAAAAAAATTGGTATTTAAAAATGGAATAGACAATACTTTTATTAAAAAATATACATATATTTAATCTGTGGTTCATAAAACGGACTAAGTATCCGATACAGAGGTAAGACATTGATTTCTATTATTTGAGAATATTTGAAAATAAAGTAGCCGAAGTATATGTAGCTTCGGCAAGTTTTTCTTTAAATAGATGTATTTTTTCAAAAATAGGTAATGTATTATTATATAAAGGCTAGATACCGCAGTCCATGGTCACAACCATACCTTAGAATTATAAGAAACCCACTCGATAAATTTCATTTGCATGCTTTTATAAATAAAAGATAAAGATAAATTTCATTTGCAATTACTAAGAGGGTATTAAGTGATCATTATTCTGTAAAGAAAAATGATCTCAACTTATACTTTTAATGATTTTTTTTACATTTCTATTGATTTTGATATTCAGTTCTGAAATTAAATCTTACGTACTTTTTTAGATTGGAATAAGGACGTAAGGTAATATAATACAACATACAGTTACTTTGTCAGAGGTTTCTATTTTTTTAAAATATTAAATAGCGTTTATTATCCAAGGCATTAAAAGTAACATCATCTTTAAAAAAAGGCTGTCTAAATAAAATCATAATTGTAAGGATGGGTTGCGATCTAATTACATTTATTTGAAAAACCGGTAAGTTTTCGTTACAATGTTTCAAGTCGTTCTAATCCTTCCAACACAGGTTTTAATAAAACTGTATTTTGCAGTTTTATTCATAAATATTCGCACATAATAATACCGACGTAGTTTTTTGAATGGAAAACTGGATATACTCCTTATGCCGTAAGACAATGCGAACTTGCTGTAAGCGTAATGGTTTTATTGAAATGAAACTAATATGTTTCGGATTGCTACACGTATTTTATTATTTTAAAAACTACATACTCCCGACGTTTCACGGGCAGACGAGATGTGGGGGTTTTATCTCTTTTTTTATAAAATTATAAATGTTTCTGTAATGGAAAATATATCGTTTAAGACTTAAAAGTAAACATGAACGATACATGAAATATATTCTAATATTTGAAAAAAAAAACTCAATGTTGCTTAAATATTTCAAATTGACACTTTTTAGATAAACCATTTTAATATTTATTTATACACCGACAAAATAGTAGAAGCATATGCAAGGAGATATATTTACCCATTTACCTAATCCTGTTTTGTAATTTAAGTGGCTTTATAAATAATTTCAAGTCAACTTCGAAGGAATGACATTTCACATTTTTTGTTAGTAGCAACACACCTCTTATAAACATCTTAATGTATGTACTAATATTACCATGATTATATAACGCCACTTCCTTATATGCTTGATTATATAGTTCCTAGAAAGTCTATCAAATTATTATAAAAAGATAAATAAAAAAATTGTAAATATTTTTAAGTCGTTAAAAAGTAAATGTCATAGTAAATTTATTTTAACCCATTATTTAAATATTGTCTCCGATTGTTCAAAAACGAACAATGTTTTTATTTCTCCAAACTACATTATGTATGATGTAATGTATTACTTATAAGCAGAATTCCAAGCATATACATTTTCCATGTATCCGTAAAAATCGGTACCAGGTTAGGTTTCCATGAAAATGGAATCCATTATGGCAACACGAGACATACCATTGACCTTATAACAAAGAGCAGTTATTCTTTGACAATGAAAACCAATCCGCGACATCCAAGAAATATAATAATTGCCCATTAATTACTTCCTTCATTTTAGAATTAGCAGCAGACGAACCATTTATTTGGATATGAGATTGTTTCGTAGCAAACACAGTAGTGTGCAATGCTAAGTTCTAACATGCATGTACTTACTTTGTTTGTTCTGGAATGTTCTCGCTCACTCCGCAGCCAGCTGGTGTGTCCAAGATATTGGGAATGTTAGGGTAATGTATATACAACAGTAATGTTATGTACAGTATATATGTAATTCTATATGTAACATTTTTGTTGTCTTATATTGCTCTCTGCTCGATTTCAGCAAGAGTCAACATTCATTCAGCCGACGTCGATGAAAATTAAAGAAAAAGTTTTTATATTTTATTTTTATTCTCTTTTATTTTTTTATTATTAACATATATTAATTTTAATTTGATCATATTGTATGACATAATCAAGTTCAAGACTTACATATCCATATGTTAAGATAATTTAAATAAAATTATATGGCAGTTGTATCAATAGTTGTACATATATATTAATATAAAATAATTTAGACAAAATGTAAAGGAAACTAGGAAAGTCCCGACAAACTCAAGGGAAACTAACAACTAATTAAATGCAAAGATAATGGCAATATTAATCATTCATAAAAATAGTGAAGTACATAAAAGTATAAAAATAAACTTCACTTAAAACTAAAAAAAACAATTATAGATAAATAATTTGTTACTATGACAGCCTCTTTTGATATATTTTAATAAATAATTGACTGTCATTTTATAATGGCAACATTTAACATGGCATTATTGGTGCTGTAAACATTATTGTTACAATAACATTATGAAGATTAGGCATAATAATAACACCACTTCATAGTAAGTTAATAATTGATTTGAACTTAAAGTATTTACATGTTTTGAAGCTCGTTTTAAGCACAATTATTATTTTTTATACTCTGTTAGATTAATGTTAGCTCTGTTGGTTATTTATCTGAAGAACTTTTCGATTGGTTGCGGTATCGGTCGTATGATGCTTTCTTTTTGGTATTCCAGATTGCAAGGTCTTATTAATTCTTGGCCGCCTTGATGTATCCACTTGTTACAAACTGTAAGAGACAAAATATGTGTTTAAAATAAAGAAATTAAAACCAAACAATAACAAAACATTTCTGCCAATTGTTACTTGTGAAGTTGAATTTTTTTTTTTTTAATATAAGATGAGATTTTGATATTAAAAAATGTAGGTGACAAGGGTTTGTATAATATTTTTTAATAATTCCAATTTATGTAAAATTGTTTCACTGTATGAGACAATTATTTAAAAAATTTTATTGTCACAATTATGAGTACATATAATTTGAATACTTATAGGGTTACAGAGATCTCAATTTTTGTTTTTTGTCAACATTGTTATAGAGGATATATGATATTCTATGACAGACCCCACTTGGAGCCCCTCAGTACGGGGCAGGCGGCGTGTCGGGTGGCGAGGTCTCCTTCACCGGACGGATGCAGATTCAGCCAGAACACAGCCGAGCCTCGCCGCGGGAACACGCTCAGGCCGAGCTCAGTGAACACTGTCGCCCCGCCTTGAGCCACGTCTGACATCTTGAACATTATGCGTATTACGTTTAGAAACTTTTTATTTATCAGTGAATACTGTTTAGAAACTTTTTATTAATCTGTGAAAATTATTCTGAACATATTAACATATGTGGTATTTTTTCTGTGACTTATCTTTCGAATTTTGAATTGACAGGTGAATTTTTTTAGACGACACTGAACGCAGTACGGATAAATATCGAGTCTAATTATGTTCATACCTGAATATAACCATATTATTATTATTTTAAAATTAAAGTAATGCTGAACTACTATTTGAAATTTTTATAGACACACACACGTTTGTAAAAAAATAGTTTAATCAAATTAATTAATTGAACAGAAAATCAACTCACGTAAAACAGGACTGTAGCTATGCGGTTGCCATTGAACTTCTCAAATGCGTTTTCTTCTTTCTGTAATGTTATAAACATACATGACAAAACTAATTCACCAATCAGGCACTTGGTTGGCATTCGATAAAATACTTTTTACACAGACATATCAAACACAGAACTTCTTTATTTCAAATTTGGTTAGAATCTTCATATTTAAATATATATACTGACCCTTGCGAAGTCAAAGTGTGGATCATAATGGCCTCCGATGCCGTAGTTAACGACCTGTAACTCCTCAGCGGTGGTCATACTAAGGCCGGTTATATCGGCGACACGCCGTGACACACGCGCGACCACCGCTGACTCCTCGTCCTTGAGCCACGCTGACTTGCTGATCCTATAGTGAGCGGGGACCAACTCGCCGGTCGCTGGGTCGTGGACGGTCGCGCGACGGAACTGTAAGTATCACAGCACGTGGATATTTGTGCACCAAAAATAAGATCGAAATTGTCATATCTTTTCATTAAGATTGCACGATATGTTACTTAAAATGTTCATTACATAGAACAAAAATTTAAAAAATATCAAACATCGAATGGTCATATAATGATATGTATAACTGAAAAATTATCTTCTTTATATTATTCTTTGATGCCTGAACTGTGTCATCAGCGTGGTTTTGTTTTTAATCTGTTTAGGGGATGTCACGGTATAGTATAAACATTATTAGTTCATCAACTGGAATAAATTACTTCCAATAAATAGTACTATGAACATTTGTATTGTAACGAGATCATCAAAAAAATTACGAAAACGGTTTACATTAAGTAACAAACCCAAAAAGCTATGAATTTCCTAAATTATATAACGTTATTTATGTATATGCAGCACCGGGACTCACCCTCGGTTGAGCGATTCTTTTTATATAATCAATTTCATAGTCGCTGAGGACGTCGTTAAATACAATAATGTCTGGATTCCTGTACAAGTACTCCATTCTGACCGGCGCTAGTCTCAGGAACGGGTGGTTTTCTGTCATGTAACGGCATGTGAGTCTGTAACATATATAGAGTTCACGTCAATAGAATTTAACAAATTTGTAAACAAACGTCATCAGTTGATATTGACAGAGATGGGTCTGTGGCCCTAGTGATGTGAGTAATATTTAAGATACTTTAATCTTAATTATTATATTAAATTATTTATTGCTATATCCCAAGGAACTGCTAAGCATTTGTGAGTGGGATGTAGGATACTCCAGGATGTCGGTCAACACTCGCGTCATCACGATAGTGTTTTAGAAATATTACCAGGCATATACCTATCAATTATTATTTTTACATAGAAATATATTTTCGTCATTTATTATTAAGTTACATTTTATTTATTTCTTACTATCATATTATCAGACAAAGCGGTCTCTTTGGATGTAGGCGTCATTTTCGTTAGCTACAAACTATAACCTTCTCTCTATTCAACATTTTGACACTTAATCTTTAGAAAGCAATGTCCAGTGCTACAACTAGAGTACAATTGCCTCTAGAAGATTGAAAATGTATAAAAAAAACAACGTTTAATTTACGTTTTAGTTATTTCCGGTGGTAATTCCTTCTCCCCGCGGCATAACGCTTCATATGATTGTCTCTCCGCGTTGTAGGACGTTGACCTTGACTCTTTAACCTGCGCCTCGTATTCGATATCCGGTTCGCCAGTGTCCTGAAACGATAATAACTGTTAGTCTGTCGTCTCATTATCATGTATTTCATTATTTTTTATGACAAATGTACCCCTTTGCGCCTTTTCTTCGCCTGCAACTCTTTGTCCTGTAACGCTTTCTGGTAATGAGGCAGATTGCCGGCAGCTCTGCTGTGTTTTGGTTCAATCAGCAAAAGATTTTTAGTCCATTCTATCGCGCTTTTAAGATCGCCTGAAAACAAAAATTTTTGCATCATTTTTTTATGAGATCAACAGATTTTTCCACAGTTCTATACATTACCGTAGTTAGAACAACTAAAAGGCAGCATTTCACAATAAAATAAAATAAACAATATATATTTTTTTTGCAGTAATTAATGCAATGTTAAAGATTTCCTTCATAAAATTATATATATAATAGCGATTGTGTGATACAGATTAATAATGATTGAAATTGAGTATTAAAATACCTAAAAGATAATGGGAGAAGCTTATGTATTCCAATATATCGGCCTCGCTGAACGGGTAGGGTTGGTCTTCGTCAACAAACTTGTACAACGCCTCCATCATCCAATCCAACGCATTGTCATAATCCTTTTCATTGTACAGAGCTTTGCCGAGCTCGTAGCAGTCTCCAGCGCTCATTGGTGTGCTGAAACGGCACAACACTATTAATATTACGATATTTTATTGTTTTAATCGATTTTTTTATATTAAAGATTAAAATCCAATACAAACGTTACTTTTCTCTGTTTTAATTAGGAATTAGATTTTTTTAAATTCCTACGATCACCAAATAGAAGTTAATGAAATAAGAAATTTCGGGGTATTTAATTTAAAACATTATACGTTACTTAGTTCACGTTTTATTTACGGAAGGGTTTCGTCTATTCATAGCTTTTGGATGATAAATGTATGAATTTTGAAATGTTATATCATTAAATAAAATAAACAAATTTCTTAGAAGCTTCTTTTTACTTTACTTAATTTAAATTTCAATCTTTGTGATGTCTGAATTAAATCTTGAAAGGTAAGTTGTCTGAGTAGTTATAATTGTTATATAAAACCTGTAACGAAACCTAATTATTTCTTTTATAATCTGTATTAAAATATTAAATATATTAACTTTGTGATGAGTTTTAAACACTATTAAAATATATTTTTCAACACATAAAGTACATAAATCTAACTTCCAAATCATACCTATATCAATGACATTGACATAACTTGCCACGGAATTTAAATAATAAGTAAAATTAAGTGAAATTGAAAGCTTTTCCCTGTCATAATATTTAATTTCATTAGCATCTCACACACAACTAAAATCGTAAAGGTCAAAAAACTGATATCAGTATATTTTTCTTGTAAAAAGAAGTCGAATTTGAAATAAAACCAGTATATTGTAACGGCACTCATTCAAAAGACTAAATAAATACGGAGACCCTTCAAAATATTATCAAAGCAATTTTATTTTCTTTACAGCCAACATACAGGAAGATCGCTGTGCATAAAAACTACCACATTAAAAATACATTACATATACGAAAATGCAGTTACGTACTTCAAACGTATTCCCGCCTATTTTGTACAGATTATAAAATAATTATATTTCAGACAGATAATCTATATCGGTAATGGGATATATATTCATATAATATATAATGTTACCTGTAAACAACTCCATTGAGCCTCCCCTCTGACAGGTCCTTGACATCTAGTTTGTATGTCTGTTGCAATCTTGTCAGCGCCTGCGCAGCTCCAGTTAAATCCTCCAAAGTTGGATATTTGACATTCGCGTGATTATTTATAATTGTTATGTTTTTAATATATTCTAAAAGAAATAAAAATTATCAATATCTTTGAATTAAACTATCTTATATAATTAATATTTCAAAAAAAAAATAATTTAATATATGACATTAATATTAAAATTGGCAGCAAAATTCATGCAATTCCATATATATATATATATATATATATATATATATATATATATATATATATTTTATACTACTGTACTATAAATAATCCCTACTAATATTATAAATGCGAAAGTAACTCTGTCTGTCTGTCTGTCTGTTACTCAATCACGCCTAAACTACTGAAACAATTTGCACGAAATGTGGTATGGAGATATTTTGATACCCGAGAAAGGACATAGGCTACTTTTTACCCGGGGAAAATGACGCATTCTCATGGGAAAATTCAGGTGGGCCGATCGATTTTACGCCTAAAGTACTGAACAGATTTAAATGAAATTTGGTAAGGAGATAGTTTGAGACTTAAGAAAGGACATGAGTTACTTTTGACCCTGGGAAAACAACGCATTCCCATGGGAAAAATTACTTTTCTGGCCAAGGAAGGAAAAACAAAAAACATCGTATATAAAAATGTATTGCAGTAACCTATCTTCTTCTTAAAATGTATTAACCTAACCTATGAAAATCACACTCAGTAAGGACTCATCCCATCTCAGCACGATTCAAACATACGTACAAAAAAGTACAGCTCAGGTTTTTTCATACTACTATACAAAAAAACTATCCAATGCGGAAGAAGTCACGAGTAAAAGCTATATATCACTAATTCTGAAATTTACGCGGACGAAGTCGCGGGCAAAAACTAGTATTTTATATTTCAAATACGTTTTTATAAATAATCATTTGTATGCCCAAGGTAAAAAAAAATGGTAATCAACAAATTAAAACAAATATAAATTATATTTTGACGTTTATTTTATTAGCAAGTATTTTAGTACTGAGTCACCGATATTTTCATTTATACCTAAGCGGATATTGCATTTATGCAGTTTTTCAAATGGCAACACAATAATGTTTCATTTTTATTTGACATATTAAATTAATTAATTTATTGCCATGTTTATGGAAATATGAACGTTTTAGAAAATATTTTATGACCATGTTATGACTACATTAAGTATACGATAATTACATTTTTTTATTGTTCATAATTCAACGCTAGTGTTTAACACAAATTTTAAAACAAATAAAACCTTTTTTAAAACAAATTAAACCTTTTTTCAAGAGTGTAATTTTACCTTATTTTTCCTTAGATGGTTGTTTTAGGAAATGTTCGTGATCGGATTTCGAAATTAAGAAATCAGGTTTCTCTTTATTGTTAAAAATTTTGTTTTCTTGGAAATTTTTTTTTTCCTCTTCTATGTTTTATGAACAGTGTTAAGAATTGTTTGTATACGTAGAATGATATTATATATTACTTTCATTTATAAAGAATAGAATTACTGTAAGTTAAATAATAACTTTATACATATAATAAATAGGCATGCAACGAATAGTAGATTCGACAGTATACCGAATATCCGGCGCGCCTTCTGACCGAATAGCCGAATATTAGGCAAAAGTATTCGGCCAGATTTTAGAACCAAAAATTGTACAAATGTGGTTTTTGTATATAATAGATTGTGTAATAATGACTACTTAATCGATATAGGTAATTGAATACTTTTTTTTTTCATTTCACCATTTATCTTCCTTTAACAAAATATATTACTTGAGCATTCGGCACTTAGCCGACTGATACGTAGATATCTTTATACGACCGAATATAATACTAGCAGCCAAATAAGGCGAATACCGAATAAGAATAGTAAAGGAATATTCGTTGCAAGCCTTGTAATAAACCAGCAGACCTTTATGGAGATAACTTTTATAGTAATAATTTAACGATTACTTACAAGAGCTAGATATATAATATGGCTTTGGTTATATTTGTTATAGAAGGACGAAAATTTATTAGTATATTTTTATTATTTTTAATGGAACATCATAAAAAACTAAAAATAACTACGCCTTTTTAATTAAAAAAAAAGCTTTAGTATTAATTGTCATTTGACGATAATAATCTCCCACGTGAGACATTTAATCAAGTAATCACACGCCAATAATGTCTGCCAAAATCCATCACTATAGATAAGAACAAATACTTAAATTGCTGGACCGATTTAAACCACACACACACATGCGCACACAATTGTTAAAACACAAATTTCATGAAAATCGGTCAAGCCGTTACAGAGTATGGCAGCTGCCATTGTGTAACCGTCATTATATACATAATTTTATTTATAATAATTGCAAGACAACGTTGTGACATTATTTGCATGACAGGCTGCAAAGGTTTAAGACATACAGCCATGATGACGTCATTACACTTTAACCTTTACCGAGCTTAGTCGTTCTCTCAATAATGAAATATTAAATAACTACACTAGTATAACAATATTGAATGTATTTTTATCATACCAGTGCCTATTTCAATACTCTTCTCAATGTCGTCCAAGTCTATGGTCAATCTCTTTATCAAAGTGAACGCGTTTATAGGATTCCCGAGGTAGTTGGGTATATCCTCCATAGCTTGCTCATGTTCCCGTCTGTATATAACCAAGTGTCTGAAAATATACAACATATATATACAATACAATAATAATATAGTGTATAGAGACCTTTATAGTCAGGGACGTTTACTTTACGTGATGCAATTTAATGACGCAAAACAGTTTCGAACGAGCAGATGAGCGTTTATTTGACAAGTTTAAGTAGCTGGAATATAAAAAGTAACGTTTACATGCTAACAGTGTCAATGATTATAAATTATGTTTGATGAATTGCCTAAATAAGATTACTACATATTTACGCTAACAGAAATTTCCGCTGTACTAAAAGTAATTCTACACCTTGAAAATTACGGTAAATATTTGTTGAATACGAAAAGCGACATTTTAAAGGCATGTCACCATGACACCATACGCCGAATATCTGTAGGCTTAGGCTGAGCTTACATCGTCACGCCACAGAGAGAATTCACTATATTTCATTCATAAATACGCATAGTATGAACGTAGGTCACTGTATGCGAACCGAGAAACTATTCGTTTGTAGTGTGACGATGAAAACTAGTGCCAACAACTCTCCTATCCACGAATTTCCATTGGTCCGCAAAAATCTGTACTCAGATAGATGATATAAACGGGGTTTTTAAATCGATAGGGTCATTGATTAGTAATGTTAATTGCTATCGCAGACATCCTAAACGAAGAAACAAAATTAATATTACACATAAAATACTGGCGGCAAAAAAAAAGAAAAACAAATAATCAAAAAATCACATTTTATACCTTCGAAAAATGCAAGGCACTAAATCAATTTATCTGCAATACTAACAACCCGCAATTTAGGGTAATAAATGTAACTTTATTGGCGAGGCATCATTAAACAAATGATTGTAAAAAAACATATAAAAGTTCACCTTTTCAACGCCTGCAACCTGTCCTCTTCTTTTTTTATGTAATCTTCTAAATCGTCGATGATCTTCTTATGAGTTTCCAATAAAGGTTCTACGTCCGATATCGCAGTGAACAACTCTCCATGTGATGTTGTCACCAGGCTCAATAATATTGATAATAAACAAAAAATATTAACCCTATACATATTGTCTGAAACAAATAGATTAAATTAATGATTTTATATTTATTACGGAATTTCAATATGTATACCACATACAACCAACGCCGCGAACGTAATTAAGAGACAACACAATCTATATATATTACATATTTGTATTAAAAATATAATTGTTTATTACACTTTATTTAAATTGGAAAATGTTCTTGCAGTAAACACTAGAAAGGTCTTTCTAAATTATATTTCTATCATACATCTTTAAGATATGTTCGACACAATTATACGTTCCATAACGTACTTAGAGACAACTTATAAATAGATAATGGTTAAAAGTCTAAAAGGAAACAATCTACACACGATAAAAAAGTTATGAATAATGATGATAACAATTACGCGCTTTAAAGTTCTATAAATTTCTACACTGACGCGGTCGCTGATATATAGGACAAATCAGTTATAACACTTTTCAATTAAATCTATTCACGACTATCACTAAAACTAGCCCAATTTAAATTACTATCAATAAACTTAGATTTTAAAGAGTGAATAATAAAATACACAGTACATCTAAAAAATATAAATCAATTAATTTTATTTCTATTAAATAGTTACAATTTATAACCTAGCTTTTGAATTCAAAATACAAACGCTAAAATATACAGTTATGACGAAGTGTATTTAAAACCAATTTGGATAATATATTTATTCATAGACTTTTGATTAAAATACGATGTAATAAATCAAACGGATACGTGAATCAACAATTTCTAGCTAACAATAATTTATTTATAGTGTAGTTTTATAGTATCCAATTATCATTACACAGATTGGAAAACGAGACAGTAGCAAAAATACATTTGTAATTAACAATAATTTAGTGTAAATGGAATATATTAAAAACATACCTAATTTCCGAGGGTTATTACTTTATGGTTACTGTTAACTTTTCTGTTTCACTGAATATATACTTGAAAGAAACGAGTTAATTAATTTTGCAGCACTGAATTTGTTTGTTACAAAGCTGTCACCATCCGGCTATGTAGGAGGAACACATAATACTACGTGCGCCGGCTCAGATCGGGTCAACGGACAAATTAAAACGCTCACAAGCTACCGACATACACAGACCTTATCGTGCATTGGTTTATAATAATAATAACGTTTTTTCTATACATTTCGTTATGACACTTGAATGTGACGTTTTTTTTTTAAATCCATGACACATTCAGGAATACGTAATTTCTAATTTGACTAGAATGTCACCAAATACCGTATTATCTTTAGAACCGGATTTTAAATAATTCTGATACTGTATTTCTTATAGTCAGAATAACAGAACTTTTTCGATACGATCAATTTAGAATAATTTATTAATATTGATATAATATTTAGATATATTATAATTTATAAATTGAAAGTGAAGTAACGTTTTCTTGTTGATATATATTATTTAGGCATAAAAATGAGCGTATTTTTATTTTAAACTTAACAATTAAGATACAAAATTATTTTAATTTACTTTCAATGCTAGTGAGATCCAAATTCTTTTATAAAGATAAATAGTTTCACAATAAAATTTATGTCAAGAAAATGATTATGATAATCCATCATAATTTTGATTGAATGAATCTTTTCAATGCAGTAAATTAAAATCAAAGTAGAAGTAGGGAAACTACATTGTATAGAATATCAGCTGTTGAAGGCTTTCTTATTGCTTGTTTCTATTGTATGTAAAATAAAATAAATTTAACATTTGCATTCAGGTTAAAACAAAGTTTGTATTTCGATTTTGCCGCAGTGTATCCGAAACTTTTGAATTAGGAATCCAAAATAGATGCTTACAAAATATTTAGGTGGATCATAAAATCAAGGTTTTTATAATCAATAGTGCAATGCGCACGAAAAAATATACATAATTGATAATAGTATTGAAGAATTTTTTGTCATGACATCACGATAGGATGTTTTTTTTAAATTTAACCTAATTTTTAATTACTTACTTTTTATTGTCATATAATAAATGATAATTACTGATTTAGAACATTTTTCTATAGAATTTGATAGAATTTACTTAAAATAATATTGAAGAACAATTTTAAAGCGCGTTGTGTTTAATAGAGCTTACGGTTCCTTAGGAAGCCAACATCCCCAAGGACCATGCTATCAAGGTTAATAAGTATTACGAGCCCACTAACGAACTGACTAAGAATTGGTTCGCCGTAAATTTGTACGCGGTAGAAGTGGGAGCGACAGCTACTATAGTTAAATCTCTCTACTACCTACTAATAGACTTGGGCATGTCCAGAACTAACATAAATTCAATCTAAGAACATACTTCCAAGGCAGCCTTAGTAGGTTTGTTTCAAATTTTGATAGGTAGAGAGAGGACCTTGTATGGCGGAGGGGAGCGTTTAACGCGCGTTAGATAGGGGCTCTTTAAACCTACACATGGGTCGCAAGTCTCAGTCACTGTTGAAGCTCCTCTCCCTACAATGAGGTGGACCTTTGAATTGTGAATCCATGGAATCATGAGAGGTTTCGTCTCATTTTATTTGTGTTTAGATTTTTTTTTTGTTTATCATAGTTTTATTTTTTATTCATTGCATTTTTCAAAATGTTTTCAGAATATATGCAAATTTCTACTTCTTAGGAACAGTGATTCGATGGAATGATGCTGAAAGTATGCCCAAGCATTTCATATAAGGAGCTCTAAATACATTATAATTGGCAGTATTTCCATGCTTAATGTTTACCACATCATGATAAGGGGTGTGCTGTATGACATATAGGGTGTATATAAGTTATGCAATAAAAAAAATATTTGTTATGTTGACAAAAGAAAAAAATAAATAAAAGGTTCAAAAATCTAAAACATACACAGATAGATCATTATAGGAATAGTATTTTACTGTAGTTATTTTCAGATATAAAGTATGTATAAACAGTTGCTTTATTTAATAACAATTATAATCAGCATTATTAATATTTAAAACATCTTGTTTGCATACAACTTGCACTATTTCATAGATGTTAAAAAAAGTTAAAAGGATAGAAAATTTATATAAAATATTTTTATTTCATAAGTTCACAAGTTAGTATGTGCCATTAAAGAGACAAATTTAAAAAAAAGAAAAATATATAGAAGTTTTATTATCCAAAAAGCATTCCAAATAATAATTGTTTTTGATGTAACTTTTTGAATAAATTAATGTTATAACTTGGTCCTATAGATGTGAATATAATGTTTAAATATATGAAACTTTATTTTGTCACAAATATATTTTATAAAATTATTAATAATTAGTATACATAAAATTATACAAAATTATTAGTACCTATATTAATAATATTATACTCACAAATCAAAGATTAGATTCATCCAAAATACCAACTTTTCGAAGCGTGCTAATTTACATATGCATTTAAATCTGTGTATTTCTTCGTATCATATTCTAAAAACCACTTCCGTTAAATATTCATAGCTCACAATTCCTGTGTTATTTTGATATCGATTAAAACAATGACAGATGCTTTCAGTTCAGGAACTGACAAATTTATCACTTTCACAGTCAATTATTAAAGAATAAGTTAAATTTTTATTAAAATTAAAGTATTATTTTTATGATTATTCGTTAATGCTATAGAAAAATATCTTTATATTGAAAGTTTTGAATTATTACATGGTTTGGTTAAATGTTTAAACAAATATGTTTGCATAGAACTAGGATTCACTTTAAAAAATCTGTATATTTTGAAAATAAGCAAGTAAGTTTTTAAATATGCCTTTTAATCTTAATCTTATAATAGGAAAACGTTAATAATAATGGGAAATCAGTGATAAATGAGATATTCAATCAGTCAACTACAATTTGAATTCATAAATCAATAGAATACCCAAGATAATAGACGAATATAAAAATTGATATTTAAGTATTTCAAACAATGATCAAAGTACAAATATATAGCAATGCACGAGGGAGTCATAATATGTATATATGATGACCATGCTTTCAGCAAACATAAATTATAATTCAAACTTCTAGACTTTTCATTATGCGACATAATTAGAAAACATTGTTACAGTATGAAAAAGAATTAATCATAATAATTAGATCAATGTAATGAATTATATATATATTTAATTTTTGAACTGTGATTTCGAATCGGTAACAGATCTACATGTTTTGACTTTTTAAATGACGTTTAACCTACCACACATGTTTTTGAATTCATTTTGCTTTAGTTTTTAAATATCTACATGAAATATGTCCAACTTGAAAATAAAAGTAATAAGTCGTAACCCAGAAGATTATCTGCGTTCCACTAAAAGAGATATTCATAAAAGTAAGAAAAATATATGTTTTTTGTAATATTGTATTATTGTTTTAAATAAATATAACCTCTCTCTTAGTTCCTAGGAATTATGACCCGAGTCTGCATCCCCTTGAGGGTCCACGGGAGTATGTCAGAGCATTAAATGCGGTAAAACTAGAAAGAGTATTTGCGAAGCCTTTTCTTGGCAGTCTTGATGGACACTCGGATGGTGTATCTAGTTTGGGAAAGCATCCTAGCCGATTATCCGCTTTGGCTAGCGGAGCTTTTGATGGAGAAATTAGGATATGGGACTTAACTAGTCGTAAATGTACCAGAAATTTCATTGCACATGAAGGTTGGGTTCGCGCTATTTGCTACACACCAAATGGTCAACAGTTTATGAGTGTTGGTGATGACAAAACAATTAAAACCTGGAAAGCTGAGATTCAAGACCCTGATGACGAAGATCCTGTTAATACACTTCTCAGCATGTCAGTGGTATCTGGTATTAGCCATCATAGAGCAAAACCAATATTTGCTACTTGCGGTGAACATTGTCAGTTGTGGGAAAATACTAGGAGTGAACCTGTCAAAGTATTTCAATGGGGAGTAGATAGCCTGCATCATGTTGCATTTAATCAGGTATAATAAATTAATATTACTGAAATATTTGATTGACCTAATACATCTGAAATTAATCTATGAAATGTGCATGTTTATATTCTCATAGAATTTTGAAATAAAATTACTTTAAATATTTGTTCCTGCCAATTTTTTAGGTAGAAACAAATCTGTTAGCAGCATGTGCAAGTGATAGGAATGTTATACTTTATGACTTCCGTGAGTCAGGACCTCTTAGGAAAGTAGTGATGGAACTGAGATCTAATGCACTATCTTGGAATCCCATGGAGGCATATATATTTACTGTAGCTAATGAAGACTATAAGTAAGTGCCATAAAATTATGAATTTGACAAATACTATATATGTATATAAAAAGTGTGTCAAATGAAATACTGAACATATGTTTCTTTTGTTGCTTTTAACTGAGAAGAAATGTCTGTACATTGTTAATAATTGTTTTTAATTATTACAATATTATTATAGTCATCTCGGGATATTTCAAACTTGTTTGTTAGCAACAAATTGACCCAAATAGTTTAATCCTTGACCGTCCATTTGCTCACATACATAAAGTCCTCAAGTCCTTAAGTGGTCCTTAAATAATCGTAAAAATAAAGAATTAAATTTTGATAAGTATAACCATGATAATTATTCTATTTCAGCCTGTACACATTTGATATCAGAAAACTGAGACAACCAGTGAATGTTCATGTTGACCACACATCTGCGGTAATTGATGTGGATTATGCACCGACTGGGAGAGAATTTGTCGCTGGTAGCTATGATAAGACTGTTAGGATATTCGAGAGCCTTAAAGGACACTCCAGAGATGTGTATCATACGAAGAGAATGCAGAGATTGACATGTGTTAAGTGGACATTGGATAATAAATATATTTTGACTGGATCAGATGAAATGAATATAAGAATGTGGAAGGCTAGAGCTTCGGAGAAACTTGGTGTTGTGAGTATTATTGCCCTAAAAAATATCTATTTATTTTATAAGCACATAATGCAAATATTTACTATACAATATTGAATTCCTATAAAAATCTTCAGGTCTTTACAATGAAACTAATTAATTTTCTTAACTATTTGTGTACTCCTATAGTAATTCATTAAATTTAAATATTGTATATATTATGACAAAATATGTTCATATAAATAATATTTTGATACTTCCAGCTCAAACCTCGAGAACGTACAGCTCTTAATTATTCGGAAGCTTTGAAGGAGAAATTCAGTGGTCATCCACAGATCAAACGTATAGCTCGTCACAGGCACGTGCCGAAACACATATTGAACGCTCAGAAAGAGCTTCGTACTATCAAAGAGAAGAGCAAACGTAAAGAGGGCAACAAGCGCTCCCACAGCAAACCTGGAGCTGTGCCATTTGTACCTGAACGTAAAAAGCATGTCGTTAAAGAAGATGAGTGATTACACGATTTTTTCTAATAAACTATTGTTGCAAATAAATAATTTTCCCATATTTCTATGTATTACAATTTCTTATTAGGTTATGCATAGTCGAAGATGTGTAATGACATGTCGTGTGGTTTTTAAATGTAGGCATTTGGAGTATTCAATTGAGGCATTTCGATCTGTTTTGAAAATTTACTTAAAATAGTAAATCATTGATATACAAAATTTTATTGAAACGTTTTATTTTACTCGGCTACATATGTATTTCCGTCTGTGATATATATATGTATATATATGCATGCAAGAAAATTAATATTTAGCACTTGCGTGAATGAATGACATGCCGCGTGCTTTACCCTTACAAGCCTTTTCCTGTTATGTGATAGGTGGCGAAAAATATTTAGAAGACAAAAAAAAATTAATTTTCAAATAAAAGCAACAGACTAATCTCAAATAAAAGGTTATTATTTTTTATATATTTTATTTAAGTTTAAAATAAATAATAAAATCTAGTTAAAACACATTTGTACTGAATTATATTTTTAAAAGATTAACAGAACGACAATAATTAGCAAATAAAATATTTTGGTCGAATTTTGGTTCAAGGTCAAGTTGAATGCTTCAGTAAATAAATAAAACATATGCAGGATATTCTAAACGTTATGTAAAACTCTTTGGACTTCCTGCTTGTTATCTGCTAATTAAAATTTCAAGGAAGTTTTAAAAATAATGCGGTTATTGTGATAATTTATTTCGGAAGACTTAATGCACACTGTTAAGTTAAAAGGCTTCAAGTATAAAGGTCTCGGGCAAAGAGACATTTAGCTTTCTTAAGCACCGACTCGATCATAGCGGCAAATTTTTTATATTTACAGTGACATCTGTGAAAATAATAAATGATTTTATGTAATGTAATTAAAACAAACACACTGAATACTGTCGATAGCCAATGAGAACGATAACATATCACAGAATTGAAACAATAACTGTCATTTGAATTAATTTACTAGTTTCTATTATGGAGCATAACATATTAATATTACTCAAACTAATATTCAAGTATTAATTTAGATAATAACAGGATGATTTCAGAAAACTGTACTAGTTATGAGACATCATTGGTATTTTTAACATTAGCTCTGTTATTCATATTATGTTCATAGTGATTATTTATATTATGTTTGATATAAAATCAAAAAAAATTTAAATCATGATAAGAATACATTAAAATTTGAAGTTTTAAAATACACCTATTTTTTGAACTTACAAAAAATCCTGGTAAAATGTTCACATATTTTTTTTTTATTTATTTAACCAGCATGGTTTATCGGCCTACTGATTCGATTTGGTGTTGTCATCATTTTTATATCCATTCTGAAAAATATTGAACATTTTTTAATAACATCCAGTTATAATGCAAATTATATGAAATAAATTAGTTTTGCCTCAATATAAAAATATAATCAAAGATGTTATTATTTAGTCTATTTTTTTAAATATATATCTATGTTATACCAACATTATATGTTGTGGTAGTGAGTATTGGTCCAGATTATATTCTAATACACAAAGTATGCTTAGTGTTTTCAGTGTCGGTGCGTAATCCAGCACATGAAGGTCACTGTTATCCACTAATCTTTCAGGATTATCATCGTTTTCGTCTATTGGCCTATTATTATTGTGTGTGCAAGGGCTAAAAACATAAATGCATTAAAAAAATTTGCAATATATTGTGTATACATATATATATAATTGGATTTGTTATGTTATATATTGCGATGCCTCACCTTGTACCACCAAACAGATACACTTTATCTTTATATATAAGGCAGGCTTGACGTCTCCGCTTGCATGGTCTGGTGCCATGGACATTCAGATATTCCCAATAATTATCTTTTATTGAGTATCTATACAGATCATTAAAATGAGTCTTTGTTTTGGCATTTAAACCACCAAATATGTACATAAAGTCTTTATATATCCCTGAAATATGTGTAAGTATTTAAATGTTGTTATTTAATAAAAAAATCTATTTGTAACTCACTAAATACATATTTAAATTTTCACATACATGCAGAATGACTTCTTCTGGCTTCGGGACAAGCGCCTTTAGCATTCATGTTACACCAAGTTTCTTTTTCTATATCTAAACAATAAACATGTGGACAGTAAATTTCTTCTTCAGAATTATAAGGGCTGTTTAAATCACCTCTGCCGCCAAACACATACATTTTGTTGTTATACGCAACAGCAGTGTGAAAATCTCTATAACATGGCGGAGATCCATGGGTGTTAATGAACCTCCACTGCATAGTATCTAAATCTAAGCAATGCACGTCTTGTGAATATTGATCTGTTATATATTCAAATCCTCCAAATATGTACATTTTGTTTTTAATAATGCAAGCTGAATGTCCGTCCTTAGCGTATGGGACCATGCCTGACACTTGAGGTGTACTCCACTCCAGTTTCTTGGTATCAAAACACGATAGAGTGTCACATGCAACAGCATTATTTCGGCCGCCCCACATGTAAACCTACAAATATCAAAATTCGTTTTTATATTGAATCAAACAAAAGGATCTATAAGCTATTAGTCCTCAACTAGTGTCAGTTATCAGTGATTTTTGATAAATTTTTATAAAAATTCAAACCTTATGTCCATATGCGACTGCAGTGTGCCCATACCGTTGAAATGGCACAACATCATTTTTTTTATAATTAACCGGAGCCCATCTTAATGTTGATGTGTCCAGTACATGGACTGGAATAGGCTCCCAATCTTTATAGTCTTCTGTAGAGCAATATCCTCCAAAGGAGTATATTTTATCTTCAATAGACACAGCAGCATGATTAACTCTCCTGGGTCCACCTTCTATGTGGACTGTCCACCTCATCCTAACTATCTAACAGATATTCTTTATTATAGCCTTTATAAAATAAATTAAAACAATTTAAAAATAAAAATGTACCTTCCCGATTTAGCTTTTCAAAGGAAAGAAATGATCTTTTCACTCCAGTTATAACAAACACGTAAACAGTCACTAGTTTATAGATGTATACTAATTACTATTGTTATTAAAGATTGAACGCATTATTTATAAATATCAAATACAACTCAAATTTTCACATCAGATCTATGATTAGTTTTACAACTTTTGACTTTGAAGTCCGAGTCGGTTTTAATTTCTACTGTCAATGTCAGTGGTTGGAGGAAGCTCACCAGGACCGAAAATAATTTATTTTAATTATGTAGATTAAAACACTTTTCAACAAATTATGTAACAATGATGATATAGGTTTGAATCTTTTAAAGGAGACTGTCTTACCCCTCGAAGATGTCGAAACAATTTTGTTATTGTTTTTGGAGTCAACATTATAAAACTTAATGATTATACTAAATATACCATAAAGTTATTTTTATATAAATTCAGTGACTATAATATAATACATATAAAAAAAACAGTATCATACCTTTTTTACTTTTTTGTTGTATGATAAAATTTGGTTGTAACAAATAATTTTTTTGTAACTAGTATTTCCTGTCATACGAAAAGTCACCATTTTGGTTGTCTATCTGTATAAATTGTTTTTTTTGTGGCCCCATGAATACAAAATTACAGTTCGATCTTCTACGAAGTTAGATGTAGCTTTTAATAAATAAACTAACTTATGCATTTATAGAATTAATGTTTTTGCGATGTGAGACTTTAGGTCTCCTTCATATTCAGTTGTTATTGTATTTCTTATATATATATTAACATTATAAATTTTAATTTCATGATACATCACTAAAATTTTTTACAAATCAAAACGGTTCAATTAGAGAAAGATATGAAAAAAAAACTTACTGGAGGTTTTTTAATAGCCTGTTCTTACAAAGAAGCGTGTAGTTAGATAGTGAAATAGTTTATTTCAAACAAGGAAATTATAGTTAATGAGACATAACGACACGCGTATCGCAATAATAAGCACAAGTAAAAAGCTGAAAGTTTGGAAATATGTATTATGAAACAAATTATCGTTCACATTTTCATTTAACATATTGTTGAAATAACTCTACTACAAATTCTTATACTTTTTTATGGTTGGCAGAGTGTACACTTAGGCTTAATGAAAGAAACTGTTGAGCGTTTTTATTTGAATAAATATGTCATGGTTAAGAATACTTAAAAAACATGTATGAGAATTGTG
Source organism: Danaus plexippus (assembly GCF_018135715.1). Taxonomy (NCBI): domain Eukaryota; kingdom Metazoa; phylum Arthropoda; class Insecta; order Lepidoptera; family Nymphalidae; genus Danaus; species Danaus plexippus. The sequence continues at coordinate 5,525,911 of NC_083538.1, forward strand.
AAATTTTTCCTGATATTTTAAAGGGTATAGGTAGTATATACCTATATATTAGCGAATATCGTTCCAGCCTAATATTTTTTCATCAGTAAGAGCAATAGGCGTGATCTTTCAACGCCAGGCGGTGTTAGGGCGAGAATCATTTGTTATTATTTCTATCACGCGCCAAGTTTCCAAACAAATTGTATTGTAACTGACAATATGAGCGATTATTGTTCGATTTGATACAAATGTTCACCGAAGCCATTTTTTATGTTTCAATTTTACTGGGAGTTCTAACATTAGTCCAAATCCAGAGTAATAAGAGTAAAAAGTTCGTAGACAGTTAGCATTATTACGTAACAGTTCTCATTGTAACCGCGTTTATCCAGAATGAGGTTTATCCTGGAGTTCATTGATAGACAACGAAAAAATAAATAATAAGTATATACCACCTCTAAAAGACTCTTCAAATGATATGAAAATGATAAGTAAATAGTTTTTCAAGGAGTTCGTATTTGTACAGACGAGCAAATATTATAATACAACCTTAATAGGTATCCGATATCATAAATCCTGAGCAAAAATTATCTTATACATTGTAAATGTATAAAAAGGGAGGCTTTACAGCAAAATATATTTTTCTTCGTCCCCCCAAGCCACGGCGACGCGGTGACATGTCCTGACGTATAGAAAGCGCATTGCCTGTGACGGCCCATCTATAAATCATATTTTGGGATCGGCAATTGTCCATCCTCCCGTCTGCTTCATGATTTTACTTTTACGTTTTTTGTCTGACTTCTAATCGAGCATCTATGACAGGAGAAATAGTTTCTATTCTTATATCATAATAAAATGACGTTAATTTAGAACACTATACAGTTTTTACTTTATTTAGTAGGCATTCGTTTTTAATTTTGATGATGGAAAAGTAAGTTTTAATTCCAAATTTGCAAGTACTATATAAATTTTAATATTATATAACAATATATGATAATATTTTCTTCATTCGGTCACTTTATTGTGAATAACATGTATGTACGTCAAACAACTAATTATACTCTATGGTCTAATATACCTTAGTTAAAAAAAATACCTATTTTAAAAGTTATATTATACTGATATCATACTAAGACGGAAATCGAGACCCTCTCACATTTATGATCACCATTAAATTTCGAATCATAATATTTGAATAAACGCAAAGTGAAGTGCTTATTTAGATAAGTTTCACGCACCAACCGTTAGTCCGTACAATGGTAACATTTATCATCTCAATCCTATAAAAAGTAAACCGGAACTAATCCCATGCCCGTCTGAACCTCCCCTAATCTGCATGCTCAAGGAAAGTTATTTCACGCTAATACAACATTTATAATATCATTGCTTTCAAACATCTTTATGTTTGCATTATTTTAGTTATTATAAAATAGTTGAAATAGAGGTTTTGAGGTTAAAACTTGAATATTTTGACGTATACATTTTCGATAAAACTAGTTTCAAGAAGAGACATTTTCACTTGGAATAAATGTCTCAAACTTCCATGCATTAGATTCATAGCTTTTGCGTAGCGATCTCATAAGATATGAGAATTTGAAAGCACATAAAGCGAGCAATGTGTCTAGTCGCTGCCTTGACGTTATTGATACACGGAAAAGATTTCTCCTTGATAGTTGTGGTTGATTTTGACGCCTTTACTGTGTCATAGAGATTGAAAAAAAAAATACAATATTTTTTAATTTTTTTTATAAGGTATCTACATTATATACACAATTTAATTATAATTTGTAACCCACTCGACTGTTAAATCCTAGCTCATTAGCAGGTCCATTATGATGTCGAAGGCACACATAACTGAACGTATTGAACATTCACCTTTATCACAATAGGTAGATTACCTGCTTTTCGAAAAGCCAGAAAATGAGGCAGATGCCAGATTTAGTAGTGATTATATCTCAGTTGCTGTATAACACAATTATGCATTAAAGGTGGAATTAAGCAGATATCGACTATCGACTATCGACTATCGATATTGAGAGTTGCAAGCACTTTGAATCAGATAAAGCGTAAAGTTGCCTATTCAGCGTCACATTTATTGATGGACTTTAGAAGTTTTCAATATTATGACTGCCTACTTTACATGTGATATGGATAGTTTTATTACGATATCGCATTTGCCGCCTGGCGCGTGAACGAAGTTAACCCTCTACGAAAACGTGGGGTGTCATCTGACCTGTCAAAATGCATTGACAATAATATACAAATATTCATGCTACTTTTTATTATCTGCATTTTTTTTTTATTTTGCCATTTTCTGTATTCAAGAATTAATATAGTTTTGTGTTGATTTTTCTTTAAGTAACTAAAGGATGTGGCGATTTTTATTTCTTGGTTTGAAACATTTTATCTTATACAGCAAAATATTTAAATGACCAAACGACCTAATAATTAATTTCTTCTATAATATCATATAAATAATACAAAGTTTATTCCATATGGTTCCAAATAATAAAGATCATTTAACCGGCCGAAATGTCTTCTTATCTGAACATATAGCTTTATTTTCCGTTGGAACCGTGTGTCATTTTTATGCGGCCACTTTTCGTCGATATATTCCATCTATTGTCGAAAAGGTGCTTTAAGGATAAGGGTCTTAATATACGATTATAGGTGGCACTCACTATTGTGCTTGACCTATTCGGAGAGTTATTGCCATCATAGTAACCTAAGATACATATATTATGTAGCAATTCAATTTTTATAACACAGATTATCTAGACTTACAGTTGTATTTGAATGAATTATTTTGATCATAGTGACTAGAATATATATATAGGTCAAATGTCTATCAATCAATCAATCAATTAATATTAATTAGAGCTTTGTTGAATATCGAGAGCTCACAAAATATATGTAAAATAGAATAATAGATTATAAAGCCATCACATGCCAGTTCAAATAGCAACTTGTAAAAAATATCTTATCCAAAGAACACATAAAAAACAGACATCGTTTTTCTTTTAAAAAACTCTCTCATTTGCCTATCAATAGTGGTTTGAGCAGATCTGACCGTAATAAATGTCATACTTTATGACACTTAAGAAAATATGCAAGGGAACCATTTTTACATTTTTTAGGTGACCGGGGATCGCAATGTCGAATTACGCATTTCGCCCATTTCCTGTAGGCAATTTAAAATGTTTTATAACAACAATATTGCATCTCCGTATAAGATTCAGTATTTATTCAATGACTATTTAGAGAGCAGTTATTTCAGCATATATTTTCACATATTTTATATTTATAGACGTTGACATTTCATATAAAAATTATTTTCCAACTCGCGTTTATCAGATTATTTCGTTACGTTCATAATGTGATAAGATTAGGTACTCATGTGAAAGCAAAATATATGTACGTTGCTCCTATTTTAACTAAAATGCTTCAAAGCTTAGTCTGCTATTAATAACGTTAGATTAAAGAGCGCTACTGAAATGAGGTGCATAGCGTCGCATAATAATTACTAATTAATGTCAAAATTATCAGATTTATTCAAAGAATGCGATTAATTTAATTTAATTATATTGTTTATATGAAGCTTTTAGTGCAATTGTATGGTATGATGAATAAAACGCTATGAGAGTTACTTTCTAGTTTCTTTGGCATACTTATGTTTGTCAACAATGTTGACATAATATGTTTAGGAATATTCAGTAATACAATATGGTAATCAATCACATCGTATCTCAAAGATACAGCTGCTTTGGGTTGCAGTTCGACCTGTATAATAGATCGAAAGCGTGGCATTAATAAAATGTGGAGCATTAACTTAATCCTTCGGCATTAACACTGCATATTATTACAACAAAACTTCTTTAAATAAATACTTTTTGTTTATACATTACAAAACAATTATTAAAAGCTGTATGTAGTGAGTGGAATATAATTTTTAAATTTAGAATTACTTTTCAAATGTCAATTTAGAACCATCGATTTGCGTACATCTTGACAAAGGAAAGGAGCTGGGAGTCAGCGGACGTGTTACAATATTTACGTGCGGCGAGTGTGGGTGCCAGATAAAAAATATTCTATTTATTACAGAGGCACATTCAAAGCGCGTCATGCGTTGACATCCGACTTCGGCTTACCAAACATTATTGCTAGGGTTGCGGATACAGAAGAAAAATACACATTGTACACATTCACTTGTAAAGTATTGATGTTGCTTTCTTAAGCACAATTTTTCATATCTATTCAATGTATATGACTAAAGTGTAGGCTACATCATAAGCTTTTAATTCAAACTGTCCATGAAAGTAAACTATAATCTAATATACATTTTTACCAAGCTGTATTTGCTGTTAAAAAGGTTGTTTATTGGACAGCCCTATGTCAATTTCGCGGGCTCACGCACCCCTGTCAATATGTGTAAAGTCAATAGTCGCGAGTGTGAATAATTTTTCATCTACTTCTTATTACCATTATAAATATCGACATACTATCAGTTGCTTCGCAGGAAGTCGTTCCAATGGTTACGGAGAACTTATCATAGACCCTCACAACCTTGACGTTATCACTACAATGTTATGAAATATTTAAGAAATATATAACGCTATAATAAATACCACAACTTGTAAATCCCATTGCATCATAAAGCGCATTCCATTAATGAATTGCATTTTATCAAACACATTTTTTTTGATTCTAATACCTAAAATTGTTAAGTAAACTTTGTTGTAACCCACGATTTTCTTAAAGGCCAAGCAGATATACAATGTAGATACTTACTTCACTTGAACTAACTATTCATAGTGAAATCATTCAAAGTGCACTGCGGTATGTACCGAATAAGCCGCTTGCAGTCAAAAGAGCTTTGACTTCAAAGCGACTGGCAACACCAAGAGAATGCAAAATAAACTAGCAAAAGCAAAAGAAGAGCGTAAAATAAATGCCGCAAGAGCACATTACACAGCCACTGAATCAAAAGGCAGACTGAGCGTGAAGTGATGAAAACTGGAAAAATAAAGGTGCACTCCTGCCCACTTAGAGGCGTCCTATTCTGGGATCTTAGGACGACTTGGCGCCTACTGACCTGAGAGAAAACGTTCTACCATGAAAGAGCTCGTTCTTATTGATACATTATTATTTATGTATTTTAAACATAATTATTACACATCACTCACAAATAATAAGTTATATGCTCAGTAAAAAGTAAAAAAAGCAATTATTTTTAAATAAATTTAAATGTTAATAAATAATATACGTAAAATATAAATATATATAAGCATCGGAATACAACATGCCTGTTAATTTCAACACCACTCGTACTTTGTCAATATGGTGTCACAACTGCGAAGGGTTATGTTTTTTACATCAAAGCGACGCCGAATGCAGCATTCACACCTCAACTTAAATAGGTTCAGTATACCTTACTGCCAACCCTTTATGAGTTATGACACGACATTTATGTACGTGTTAATGGAAAATAATTATATTTAATAATTGCTTATCATACGTTTATAGAAATGAAGAAATATTATTCTAAATACTTTCAAGAATAAACGATTTAATACGTTTTGGTTAAGCTTACAGTAATGTTGCTTAGACATCATAGTAAGACAAAGGCTATAATTTGAATCATGGCATGACAGTTGTATTCTGTATGACATTAAAAATGTCGCTTCATTACACACATACAATTCCCTCTGAGCCTAATTGAAAATTCGCGCTGGGGAATCGCAGGAAAATCTAGTAAAGCTATATTTTTCGGATATTTTTTTTTATAATTTTACATTTATCCGACGTTTACATTATAGCCACCTTGATTTAGGGAAGCCGTGATAAAAATGTCAGGAGAATTTTTCGATTCAGTGTTTATAACAATAACAATCGGATACTTGCACCGATATTACCAAATCAATAAGTTATAAATTATATGCTTAATGCTGTTATCTAGTATTGTATCCGAATTTAATTTTCATAGTTCGCTAGTATGAAATGCGGCAACAACTGCCTTTATTTACTGCACTCGCAAGCTTGTAAAGGCAATAATTCGATTATTGGTCGCGGTTACATAGTACCGAACATTATTCCAGTTTGCCTAATGACCACGTTTTACTTTGGATTTCAGTATTATCTGTAAAATGTTTTATGTGTATAGTACGATTATTATATATCTGGAATGTCAGATATAATCTGTGGCTTGTCCTTAAATAAGGACGTCCGCATGAAAGGATGGTTTTGAAAATAGTTTCCGATTTTAAATTTATTAATGATTACATTAAAATAATTTCGTATCTAAATGATACTGTCTTCTGTATGATAATGTTTCTCGAATTTTTTTTCTTAACTTGATAAATTAAACATACCTATATAGATATATACATATATGTAAATATAATTTTCTCTTTAGCAATTTTATGGGAAACACTGTATTAATATAAAATGCGTTTATTTCAAGACAAATATATTTAAATGTTGTTAGAATATCGTAATACGTTTAATTCGTTATGAAACAATTGAAATTATTCATAACATGTAACAGTTCCGCAATCCATCAAGTTCAATACTGTAACCTTTTTCATTATCAAATTTATAAGATATATAATAGTGCTATACCTATTAACTAATCGTTTGTTATATTTACTAATTAAAAATAACACTACGCTACATTGCTTTATATATTTTGCATCTAAATGTGTTTATTTCTGTACTATGCATGTATATCAATGGACGTTTTTTTGTTAATAAGCACACGAATTTAAAGAACAAATCTATATGTATGGAATCGTCAAGATCAATTTGTTCTGTATATTGCTTTAACAAAAATTATCAAATATTATTTTATGGCTTTTGAATATGTTTAGATATGAAAAACAAATATATTAGCGTTTCCCGTTTATCAATTACTAACCTACGTAATCCTATAATTATTACGTTAATATGTTTAGAATTTAGATGTTTTGCTGGTGACGCTGTCAAAGCGGCAGGGCTAACAGCAATACACATAACAAAAAGAAAAAAACTGCTTATACATATTTACTATTTAAAAATTTACTTTTAAAAAATTGGAATAGCTCCGTCTATACTGTGACGATGAGAACATAAAGATACGTAAACATAAAGTTTTTTTATCCTTTTTTTTAACATAATTATAGTATGTGTATATTTAAATTAAAATAAATTTTATTTGTCATTTATAAATTACATGATGTAGATTTTTTGACATACAAATCTTTCGTAATTTGATTGGACGTTATAACGGTATCAAAAATCGCTGTAAATTTTTAAGCTTCTTCCCATTCTACTAATTAATAGTTTTGTTCATTTTGGCCAGGTACGTATCTGAAATTTCATTGCGGGGATTACAGGCGGTGGCGTCGTCCTAAAGTTACGGCTTTAATACAAAAATAAAGTTTAACGACGTTGCGCAGTCTGTTGCAGTTAGCAATGTTGAGCCCGATTTATTGCTGGCTAAAGACCATTTATTCTCAATACTTTTTGCCTATTAAATATCAATAAAATTTAAAATATTTTATAACTATTATCTATTTTGGTCTGGATTAGTAGGTTTTTAATTTAAGTTTTAATCAACCCCTGTCAATAGAAAAGAGCAATGTGTGCAAGCTATGTTATTTCTCTATATTCTTAAAGTTAATATTTAGATAAATAGACGTCTATAGGTATATAATTATAAAACAATTGTTAGAAGACAAATAACACAACGAAGATTGTTTAACCTAACTTATTGAAATTAATATTAAAAGAAATCCATACAATTTAATTACAAACAAACCCATTGTAATTTTCTTAAAAATGCTTTATTTTTTATGTAGGTAGGTACTTAAAAAAAACTTAATCTTGAATTACCAAACTAATTATATTTATGTACGAACAGTGTCTAAAGAACTAAAATAGTTGTGAAATCTCTGGTATGATCAAGATTAGTGTGTAATTTGTTTGTATGTTGATAATAAGTACTGGATTATCTTACATGGAAAATATTCTGCTTCAAATGCGACACATAGCGGTTAAGGAGAAGCTACTCAATAACATATTTAAATAAAATTGCACCTTAAACCAAAAGTATTGAAATCGTGATAATTGGATGTATATAAGTTTGTTACACTAACTTTTGTCCACTCAGTCAGAGTTTGCAGGTCAATGAAACATGTAAATATTTTATTAAGGACATAGAAATTTTCAATCAGAACAAAAAGGGCTGTATATAATTCTACAACTTTTTAAAGAAAAAGTCATTTATACCTAAATATATTTTTGAGTAGTGGGTAGGTTTTGTAGTCGTAGGTTTCACTACAAAGGTTTTATGACAACCTTATCGATGTTTTCGTGCACACAGTATTTTAATACGAACCTACCTATATCTATTTTTGATGAAGAAATAACTTAATTATTGAAAGTAATTTAATAATAATATTAATAAATATAGTAACTGTCCTTTTGCCTTACTAAAATAAATTCAAAATGAACAAAATATTAAAAGAAAAATCTTACAAATGAAACAGTAAAACTTTCTCTGTTTGATGAAATTTGAGTAAAATGCTTGCTTACTTAAACAATAAATTGAAATGTTTGATTTGGTTCACAACTTTGTAATGCAGTTTTGTCACAAATATGTAAAAAAGAATCTTGTTTATGAAAAAAATTATAGGTTCGAGATTATTTTTTATTCCTAACGACTAATATAAGTACCTAGGACAGTACCTTAAATAAATATTTTTCTGTTTGATGAATGGAGATCAGTTTTTTTTAATTAATTCCACATTAGATTTAATATGATACTTTTAATAACAGCTTCACTAGGTACTTATGATTCTCGACCTTTTATTTAACTGCATAGTTTTTTTGTTCACAACGTATTAAAATAGGTCCATTATCATTTAAATCTTAAGTCTTATAATTAAATAGGCTTTATAATAAATGTTCAAATCGTTCAAATCGTATAAAGTACCTTAAAAATAACAATTAAGATAATATAAATATAAAACTGTGTGTAATTACCAATTAGTACTGTACGCAGCCATGGCTCTTCCTCTTAAGAAGCCGACACCTAAATCACTAAGTTTTAAAGTAGTCACTGAGATTTGAAGCCGTTATGAATTAGTGTTTCAGTAAATAAAGATAAGAATGTCCTTTGTTTTTAGTTTGTTAAACATAATGTGGCATGTCATTATCTTCAAGATTTATCATTGATATCACACATAGTATTGTTTATTCTATTATATTATCTACATTTAATATTTTTCCTACAATTATTTATAACATTTTTAACTAACAATTATTTTAAAAATTATCAAACGACTAGTGTAGTGAAGTTTTTTTGTAATAATAACAATGGTATAATATGCATAGTTGTTTTAAAACTCTTGTGCTTACTTGGACGAGACGTAAATAAAGTCGTTATAAGAAGCTGACGGAGGGTTGTGATGTAAAACAATCTTCTATGTATCGCTACCCTAAAATTGTATTTAAATTTGTGTGCCACTATTTAATATAGATTCAAGCTATCGAACCATAGTACTCAGTTAATATAGCCCTTATTATTTTTTTTCTAATACTGAAACAATGAAAAACTTAAAAATAAAATCTACATTGAAATTTAAATTCTATAACAATATGATAGAGTTTATATTATTATTAATATATCGAGTGTTCTTAGATTCGAGTTGAAGTTATTGTATCGACACTCTCAACCCTTTGTTTTGTATTGAATAGAAATCTTATATGAAAGCATCTGAATTTTAAAATGTTACTTGTAACATGAGTACAGTTACACAGCTTTATGTTATGTTTGAATTTTTATAAATTTCACATCCACTATGCTAAATATAAACGTTTTTGTATATAGATGTTTATATCAAATATATATAATATATATTACATACGTATAAATAGATTGAGGCTCTAATGGTTTTAATTACACAGACAATAAATTTATAAAAACAATGAACCAATAATTATGATTGAAAATTGTTCTCAATTTAAAATTTTACAAATAACTATTAATATGAATGTAATATAATAGTGTCTTGTTAGTTTTTTAATTAATATAAAAACTATTTTATTAATTTATCTTCAACAAAAATACACATACCTTCTTGTGAGCTTAGTCTCACATACCTACTGGACAATAAAATTGTCCGCTATCTTATGTGTTGCCGTATAAAAACGGATTTTTATGTAACCTCTTTAAATACCTAGTGCATAATTAAATTAATAACCAATACATTGACATTGCTGTATCATTTAACATAAAGTAGTTTTATCGACATTAAGGGAATTCGCTTTAAATATATGTCATTTTATCTAAATTTTACAAATAGATATGCAATTACTTACTGGGTTTTAAATACGCTTTAATTATCTGTGAAACGTTCGAATAATATTTGTTCTAAAAAAATATACTAAAATTGAAGGATAACATAATATAATAAAATACGAATTATAAACAAAGTAAATATTTTTATTGTGGCAAAATAATAAAAAAAATATCAGAAATATTTTCTTTTATCTGAACCTGTTTATAGTTATCAAGTTCAAAAATTAAATAAAAATGAATATCCAAATTTATATTTTTCATTCTAATAATACATAATTTAAATAAAAACTTCGAATCAAAATAAATTTGAACTACGACTTGTTAGTTTTTGATTTGAATAAAAAAATGACTACAGGTAGAGTCTGATATAATAATCTCTTAGTCAGTAGGTTCTAAAAATATTTAACAGATGCTAAGAAAAATTCAATCAACAAATAACGTCGGCGGAATAGATTTCTCATAATCGTATTAGATAGAATATTTTTGTATATCAAAGAGAAATATTATTAAGCTTAAAGACGTACCTATTCCTTCGTCCTTCATTGATAAAACCTCTACATAGTAAATAAGTATTCCTAAGATTAATGTTAAGTACATAATTAAGTTAGCACTCATTACGCTGTAAAATCGTTTTATTTATGTAATATTTTATTCAGAACAATAATATATAAAATATTTTATGTTTATTTAATAAGCGTATTCTATTGAACAAGGCTCAAGCTCAAAGTTAATAACCTTCGGTGACCCTGACCCCAATATCAAATAACGACCTACACAGATCCACGTCGAGCAATCTACAAGACTCACTCCTGATGTAAAACCTTTGCCTCACTCTAAAGTTCCTTTATAATTCGCCACACTTATAATATATCTTTATTTACTTATAGAAACATTGATTACAACGAATTTATTGTCAAATTAATGCAATTATAGTATGTATAGATTTCAATGAAATTATAACAATAACGGATTAATTCAGCAGAGATATAAATAATGTACAAACCAATAAACATTAATGTGTGTGTAATTTATGGCGGTGAAGTCTGTTGTGTTGTGCAGAGTCGGGACGGTCGACTCTACGACGCGGCATCTAAGCTCATATTGATTACTGGTGACATTCTTATCAATACACCCCCGGAGAGAGCTAGCGCCGCTCTACGCCCAAAAGAAACAGAAACGTTTCTTTGCGCGTTCGCAACGCAACGGAAAAAAGGGCGTCTACATCGCGACGGAGACATCAGCCAATGATGTCGGACTCTACCGGATGTGAGACCAATAGCGAGGTAGAGCCGGGGCGGGCGCGCGCAGGTCGCCGCGCCCTCGTTTAGCTCCGTATTTTTATTTATTGTAGCGCGATATACCGCGCGCGACGGGCGTGTGATGCGCGTGTAGTCACATCCGATGAAGATGGAGTCCGCCGTGGACTCAGCGTCGACCGCGAGCGAAGTTAGCGGTTCTAGCGGAGGCTCGCCCAGAGTGAAGGCTGCGTCGCCAGCTAGAGCGCTCAGCCCGCCGTTGCTGGCGCCGAGACTGCCTCTCCCGCCGCCGGGCCTCGGGCTGCTGGGCTCGCTGCAGATGATGCATCACTCGCCGCTGGAGCTGATGGCAGCCGCTCACCATCACGGCCCACCGCGCTATGGCAGCCCGCCGCCTATATCCACATCCGACCCATCCGCTAATGAGTGCAAGCTGGTGGATTACAGAGGACAGAAGGTCGCAGCCTTCATCATCCAGGGCGACACCATGCTCTGCTTGCCGCAGGCTTTCGAGCTGTTCTTGAAGCATCTAGTGGGCGGGCTGCACACAGTGTACACGAAGCTGAAGAGACTGGACATAGTGCCGCTGGTGTGCAATGTAGAGCAGGTTCGCATCCTGAGAGGTCTGGGCGCGATACAGCCTGGGGTCAACCGCTGCAAGCTGCTCTCCTGCAAGGACTTCGACGTGCTCTACCGCGACTGCACCACGGCAAGGTACGTTTCATCTTTGAAACTCTATGTGGTTTTTGTTTTGCGTTCCTAGACAACTTAGTCCAATATCACGTTAGCAGTTAGACAAATTCTGTGTAGATTTTTATTTATGCATATTTTTTTTGTGTTTTCTTATTTTTTGTGTGCAATGTGTTTTCTTTATTCATTATAAATCGTAACTAAAATCGTCTTTGATAAATGAAAGTGTTTATAATATAACTATGAGGAAAATGACGTGAGAAAGTCTATGAGAAATTTTTATTATTCTGCTTTTAGTTAGTCCCATTGAAAAGAATTTTGATAAGACTTTTAATAATAAAGAACAAAAAATTATATTACACTGACAAAACTTCCTTTAGTACGTCTGTTTGTTGTTTAATGAACTTAGTCCAGAGGTTAGTTAGTGATATTAAAGAAACAAGTGCCTCGTAAAAACAACATCTCGACAGAGGGCCGACAGCCGACAGCTCCACATTAATTTTTCATATTTTAATACGCGCCAAATATTTCCACAGGGTTAAATTTTAAAGCGACGGAAGGGTTAATTCACTGTTAATTAGCGGCCCCGTATTAAATTTTTAAATAGTAATTTTTACAAACGCTAAAGTTAGATTAAAAAATATTTTGTTTTCTGCACATCGCCCGGTAGGCCTATATCGGTGAATGCCATTTTAAAATGTAATGACCAAAGCAACTGTGCTCTTGGGACGTGTAACCAATTTAATTTTTATCCAGTATTGACAATTTAATATTATATGTCCGTACATATGTGGTTGTTGCGTTTTAAAACCGACCGAATGATGTGTTCCATTGTTGATTTTTTCATGAAATCACTGCTTCCATATTTGACTGATGATGTTATTAAGTAAACCTAATTTAGGTTGCGTTTGTATTTGAGATAAAAGTAGGTTACATTGTGTTAAAGAAAATCGTGTTAGAAATATTCATTATCTGTGATTATTTTTTGTTTACTTGAAATATTTATATTATCTGTATTTGTTAAAACTGTAACATTGTTATATACGTCGTTTTTTAAATAACTCCTTATTAAAAAAAAATCTGATATATTTTTTATTGTTATGGCAACATTAGTTAAAGTTTCCGCGTCGTTGGTCGTTGATTCTTTAATTGGATAATTAGTATCAGAGTTAATAATTTCTTTAAAGCATTTATGGTGTTATATTTCAAACGCATGTATCAAACAATTTGTTAGGATGAAAAACTTATCCTCAGTTTTTACTGACAATGATAAAAAAATACATTATGTTTTCGAAAACATATTTATCATAAATTAAATTAATTAAATAAAATAAAATCGAAAGTATAAGACAAATACATAATATTTTAATAACACAATGCTATTTAAAGATAAGATTGTAAGAGTTCGGTGCGATCGAATTAAAGTAATCTGTATTGACATGTTTCCGCCATTTCGGTTTCACTGGTTCTGTGCCATCGGTTAATAAGGAATCCAGCCCGGGAATATTTTTTACCTACCTCCGAGTTCGTTTTTATTTTATTTATTCGCAATGGCATTAACAACGGTTTAATTATTTAGGTCTTATTGAGTCATCGGATTTAGTTTTCAAAGATCATTCTTTATTTAAAATCAATTTATAATTAAATTTATTTGAATTCCATTAACATTTTTCGGTATATGGACTTACATATAAAAAGAAAAAAGTTTCTTTCCATTCCTTATAACAGATAGTAAATATTTTTATCATTTACAAGTTGTCATTTTTAAATCATAATCTATCCTAGACCACAGACTAAAGTGAATTATATCATCTATTATATATTTTACTAAGAAATTGATTATAACCATACTGTCTTTTAATATTGTAAACATATATTAATATTATTTGAATTTAAAATAGGCTTTATATCTTTGTGTTATGTAATTTGATATTTTATAATAGCCCGCATAACAAAACTTAAAATATAATAGTTGGACGTTCCTTTTCACGCTTCAGTAATTGCTCGTCAGATGACTGCTATCATATTACAACGGAACGCCAGTGTGATTGTCTTTTATCCAGATGCTTCTAATTATGTTTCGTGTTTTGTGATTCTTAATACATCTATTTACTGTTACTTTATAGATGTAATGATAGAGAAAATTGATTTGAATTAATGCGACTCATACGTCGTTAGTGTTATATGCAATTATGTTATCTCGACTATAATAAAAATTATAATTAAGTTTGTATTCAATAAACTAATATGTCGTATCACTATGTATATTCCTTTAATCGAATAATAAATTAACTTCAATACAATTGTATATATGTTTGTTAATAATTAAATTGAAAGCGTCAGTTCCTTCCATTGTCTCTGCTTTACAAAGCGAGGTACAATTATGGAGGTCATCAACACGACTTTTTATGGAATTTCAGTTTTACGACGTATTTTGATGGTCCGCCTTCAAACAGAGTGATATTTTGTAAATAAACAAGGCACTGAAATAACAGCGTCATTACCTTTGTAGCGCCGGTAGGTGTGACGGAACTTTGCTACATTTTCAGTAGTTTAATACTTTGATATGACGGATTTCGGTACAAAAAGGATTTAACGGCGGCAGCCTTTGAACCGTTTCTCACGGTGTGGCACTACTTTAATTACCGACTTTACTGTTTATATTGTCACAGTGAAAGATCCGTTCGACATTTTCAATACATTTAACATTTATTATCTGTAATATTAATTATATTTGATTTTGATATTCTTTATAACGTGTTCCTTTTGTAAAATACGATGAGTATGAAGTTGTTCTATCAAAAGTTTTGTATTACAAAGAACACATATTCACATTTTACTATATTACAAGAAACCGATTGTTATTATATGTTATATTTATTTAGTTTGTATCCAGGTTGAATATAAGGCTTGGTACATGAAAGTAACAAGTGCTGATCAAATTATATGATGGTTGTTGGCATGTGTGAATGATCGGAGTCCGACTGGCTCGGATCCAAGCTTGTACTCATTGAAATATTAAACCAAGACGCCGCAATGCAGTCTCAGACATATGTTGCCAAATTATTTCAAGAAAATCATTTACGAGTACATAGCCTGTGCGTACAGTGAATGTGTGTTCCAGACCTTAATATCTAGAGCGAGATTGATTGTCTGTGAATTAACAATCTATGTTATTTAGATAGAAAGAGATAAAATATTAAATATATAAGTGTAACGCCAAAACAAAATGGCGACTTAATAATTGAAATATTATTTATATATTCACTTAGATCATAACTTCTGAAATATCAATGGAGACTTATTAATAAAGTTGCAGTAGTCATATTTAAAAACTGTTAAAAACATTATTTGAATAGATACCATCATAGCGGCATCAATGTTTGCTGTTTGCCAAAACTTGGCTCACATTTGTGATAAAGTTTTATATCTTAAAATTTAAATTTACTAAGCAACAGGTAGATGGATGAAACACAGTTCAAACAGAAGTATCTCTAAATGTGAACGCTTCTTGTTACTCAATGTGTGTGTCATAATAATCATCCGAATTTGGTTTTGTATTTCATAAATATATACTAGAATCTTTACAATCTATTAGAATAATTGTAGAAAAAAATATTTGGTAATATTTTTAATATTTTATTCAAGCAAGGAATTTAGAATAATCGTATTTTTACAACTGAAATGTTAATGTAATAAAGCAATAACGTATCGATAAATTCCAAAATTATTGTTCGTGATTCAACGTGGGCAGCTGAAACTGTGTCTAAGACACGATTAGATTAGTGTCGGCATTGTTCGACGGAGTGTACTGACACGCTACCACGTACATTCATTATGATGATGTCAGACACTTTGAGATTTTATATTTAGTGACAGTGGAACGGAAACTAGAATTGAATATATTAAATGTTCCAAGAAAACATGCAGCCAGTGCCAACTTTGTTTTTTAATTGCAGACGTTCTTATTGACGTCTATTTATAGAAGCAATTAACACTGCACGAGTTCAAGAAATTAATATTCATTATAGACGTATATTAATGATGTCCCGGCGCCTATATCTTTGTGTCTGATAAATGTTTCGTAACGTCACCGATACTGAACGGTGTTATAAAATCGACATGCTTCTAATACAATTGTAACAGTGGTTAAACAAATTTTCCAATTGTCATTCAAAGAACATTGGAGCGTCAAATAAAGTCGAGTGGCTTAAGGAAACGCAATTTCCTCCAAGGCAGTAAAGCGACAAACAGCTCCACAATGGGAATATCATGGAGGCAATTTATTACGATTGATCAACAAGTAGCTGGGGAAAACGGCACAGACGGAACGGAAAGAATGAAAACCCCAGCCCGTTGTAAAGGACCCTCCGAGTCCCGACGCCAAAGTGAACAGTAGAAACTCACGCAAACATTCGTAATGCTCTTGTACAATTCTAAAAACGCACACAAATGACACGAGGGAATCCCTCCGGCTAGACGGAATTATCTCGGGCTCTCTATTTCCGTTTCGCGTACTATTTAAATCGGCTCTCTCTCCCTCATCTGGGACCAGATGATGTCGTCTCTTTCGCATTCCGTTTCATTCATGATTGTGGATTTGAATGGTTTCGGTACGTGGCTGGCAATTCCACAAGTGTACAGTCACGGACGGCTGACGTCGACGCGTCCCGTTCACGTTATATTTTTGATTTATTAACGTCCATTAACAATTCTATATGTACAGTAACTTGGCGTATATGAAAATTGTTACAAAAACCGGATAATAAATAGGTTGGTTTAATTAGAATCGGCTTCCGTGATTGTTGAATGCTGCTAGAAACTGTACAGCTTAGCGTGTGTTGATGACGATGTGTTACTAACGTCTATAGTTTCACTATGTGTTGAGCTCTAATCATGTTTAATTACAGACAGAAGAAATCATTGCCGTTTATCATGATATGAACTGTTACAAACATATAAATGGCGGGAGAATCATAGATTAAGTGGTTTTACACTTAGAAAGTACTTACGGACAGTAACACAACAATAATTCCTTTATAGACATATATTTAGTGCTAGTTTTGACTTCTTTGTTATGAGTTATAAATATTGTTTATGTACATTCTTCGGTTAGGCGGAATTTAAGTAGAAGGTTGAATTGTAAAAACCATATTAATAAATGGGTAATTATTTTCTTAGTGTGATTGTGACAACTTAATATTTTGACTAAAATGAAAGTAATAGCTTTAAACATATAATAATTATTATTATTTATAGTAATGTATTATTCTGTCTGTACTTAGTTAACAGTTATTTATCTTATTCAGAATAACACAAAGACAATAGGTCTCGGATGTACAGTGGGTTGTTTTTGCGGTGCACTTCACTCTATGAGAATGAGATCGAATGTATCAGCTATTGCATTTTAAATAATATATTTTCCTTGCGAAATAATTGAGACGGTCACATGGCTACATACGAGAGATTCATTCAAAATTTACGTTTTCGATTCTTATAATAAAAAAAGTTAAAATATTATTTTAAGCCCATAACATCTTGACAATCATACACGATGTACCATACACGAGACATGTTATGTACGTTTTTTGTTATAATGTAATAAATTATTTAAAAATTTCAAGTAGTTTTTCCCTCTGACTCATAACATTTCAAGACTAAAAGTAATATGTAAGGATATTTAATATATTGTAGTATTGAGACCAATTAAAGAACAATGACCATAAAAAAAATGTGTTTCTTTTATAATTGCATCAAAGTTGGCGCCTTAGCGGTAAGAAAATGTTACACAATTATTCACACAATTAAATGCAATTAGATGCAGCGATCGAGTTCTGTCTCGCTCCATAATATCATATTACTGAGTTCAATGATGTTATTATTAAATTAGATTCATACAAATTATATACATTTTAAAACACGAACATTCGTTATTATTGTTATAAGATGGAGTTGCGATATCAGTTTAAGGGTTCCTTCAACTATTCCCAAAGGTAATCTGTTCTGAAACCGATTTGCCCACTGTCTGCTCTCACCCTTATGGAAACTTGGAGTTAACTAACTCGCAAACAACTCGAAACGTTCACAACAAAGCAACGAAATGAGGTACGGGCTACTTAAGGCCCTCGTTAAAATCTGATATACGGTTAGTAATAAAAACCAATAAAACATTCGCAACAATTTAAAAAGGAATCGATAAAAAACTTAGTAGAATATCAAGTGGACGTACGGAGATAGTAAACTCAGTTTTATAGCTATAATGTTGTACTTCTTATTTTAATAATATATTACAATTAACGCGGAAATCCTATACAAAGTGAGTTAAGAATGAAAACTTATAGTAATATCCTTTATGTTGGTCGTCGTTAAGTTGAATAAATAACTAAAAATTAATTGTTGTGATTGTTTGTTTTAGTATATTTATTATCATATAGACTACTACTTCATTAAGTGCTATAAGTGGCAATGAAACAAAACTTAAGATTTTATTGTTGTATGTAAGTTGTAAATGACAATTTTGCAACATAGTTACAGTTGAACTCTCTGCTGACATTCTCAGTAGATGGCGAAGCATCTTTCTAGATTGAATTAATTTATGGCCAATATAAAATTATTCCTTACCGACGGCAAAAATATTTTACAAGATTATTGTGATCACTCTTAAAATACTTTGTATTGGACCAAGATTATGTATGTCACTATGGAGAATTACAAAGTTACATTAGTTTGTTTTGTTTTGATATTGTTAGGCCTGTAAGAATATATTAAATCATCTAGTGTAAAATCGATGATGGTCCAGATGCACAAAAATGGGGCACGGAAATCGATTTGCCCCACATTTTGGCGGTCTAGCGGTCGCGCCAGCGAGGGTAACGCTCGCGATAAGGGATAGTGCACCCCCCTCAGTGGCGGGGGTACACCCTGACCCCCTCTATAATATTTACCGCCCCCGGGCTATACTTACGCCCCTTAGTATTTACGGGTTAGAGAAAAACAAGGGTACTCGAGCTTCGGAAGGTGCAACGTAGATTTTAATCCTTTCTGATGTTTTATGATTGATGGCGGATTTCGCGATTGCGCCGCTTTTGATGGATCCTTTTTAATTCCTGTTTGTTGCTTTGCGGGCCGTGTCTACGACTAGTATTATGTGATTAGGGAATTTGGCTGTAATGTATTTATGTGATATACTATTACGCAAAAAATATATGTAACATACTCCGAAAATGCAAGCATGGCAACTTAAATCAGTCCTTAACAAACGTGGGGATGCATATAAAACTGGTTCGTGACTTCGCACAACTTCTACTCCATGAGTTGTTAAACTCAATTTGTGAATTCTTTTCTTTGTTTAAACATTTCATAGAAATAAACAAACACAAAACTAGTCTTTTAAAATTATAGCCAAGAAGATAATCGTAAACAAATGTAACTAAATGATTATTAATCATATTGATAATAACATATTCATTTAAATACGCCGTTAGCGTCATCTGTCAATCAACAACGGATTTCAATAGTCTTAAAAACTTAATTAGACTGCTTTCAAAGACAGAGAGGCGATGATGACCAATTTATGTTGAACTTTCTGAATGCTGTCCATCAATATTAAACCTTGTTACGATTGCTATAGAGATTAGAATGTATCTGTTTTTAGTTTGTTTGCATTGGTAAGAAAGCGTTTTCAGTCGTGACAATATAATGCAGTGATGATTGGTGAGATCACGTAAAGATGTCCGTCAAATATTGACTCGTGCGCCGTCGCGTCGTTCAGATCACAATTCTCTGTCGGGGCCATAGCACTAATTATTATTTTCACGGTTAAGAAACATCTGATTTACTTTTTTTAAAACACATCTCATTAGCTGTACCATAAACTATTTTTATATATTTCGCACATGTTTTATGGAAAGCTAATGAAGGGTGAACGGAACTTTGGAAATACTTCAAAGTATTCCTGTCTACGATAGTGAAATCGATTTGTTTTATTATTATGAGAGATCTTAATTTTTTTTAATATTTTTCAATCTTCTCGCACATAATATTTATAGATTTTTAACGTATAACAATTTGGCTCTCAAACATATTTTATTTAACCGCTGTCGACTTATCAATCCGTGTGTTAAGGAATCGAATTATCAACAATTAAAACTTTTTCAACTTTCCATGACGGAGTAACTTCAAATATCTGATACAAAATTTGAAACAACATACTGGTATGCTTTATTTTCCCATGCCCTTCCGTTAATTTCGAGGCGTATTTTAATAATTCCATTCGAAATATCATTATGGATATCAAAGAAAGGGTTGCACAGTGGGCCGAGTGCGCGCTGACTCGCACAAAACGCTCTATCTGCATATGCCCTCTGATTGATGTGCTCTGTAATTATTTAGACGCGTTAATAACACCGCCGACGACGGCCGCACTTTGTTTTTGACGACTTAAGACGAATGAAATGAGAAATTCTATCGGACTGTTAATAGAACTCGTCGCTGTGCGATGTTCTGTTGATTAAACGCGAACTCATTAATGATACGTTCCGCTGATATTATTTGTTCTTTATTATTTTTGTTTTTGAATTGTTTTAATTATAAACATGATATTTATATGATTTAGATGCAATGAATTAATTTTGTTAGCGTCCTCGCCCACGAATTACGTTATTATATGCCACTCCTGTTCCGTATCTACAATTTCCATAATAGCAGAGTATCGTAGTTTTATTTACATAAATGGTCGCTACATACAGATTGTCTTTATGTTTGCTGTGCGTGCGACCCTCGCTCAAACAAATCAGAATACAAGTAAATAGTAATCGTTGGAAAAAAAGCTATTATGCAAATGAAACATTTGATGTAAATAGATGAGGTAATGCCGGTAAGAAATAATTAGTTGTCGTACATTTAAGATTTATCCGATTATTTATTATGACAAATAATTACAAGATTACGACTTTTAATTTATTTTTTTTAGTCTCTCCTTTATTTAGTCATCATTTTATTTACATTGAACAATATTATAAACATACAACAAAACTGAAAAATATCCAGCAGCGTCCCGTGCCTATGTTTTTGTGAGTCAAAATAATGAAATTGGCATATCCATTGAGATCAGGGATGAGATATGAATACTTTATGATATATATTATTATATTTAATAGCAAACGGCTGTTGAGTCGATTGTGCTACGTCACAGTGTACACCAAAATAATAGAGTTCGCTCAAACGTTTAGCGCACCCTCGAAATTGAAATAAAAAGGTCCATTCGAGATGTAACAGCGATATGATTTGGCAGTTTTTTTTATTTTATTTCTGTTTTTATATGTTTTAGCTCTGAGTGGTGCAGTGTTATGAATTTATAGATGGGACATATTACTATTCTATTCTAGGTTTCAAAATTAATCATATATTTACGGTTGATCGAAGTGCTTTAATTTATTTAGGTTTTGCTAGTGTTTGACATATTTAGTTGTTAGTTTCAAGTTGCGGAACGAGAATGAAACTGAGATTAAAATGCAGATAATGTTAAGTATTGAAATATATTTTATTAAATTTTAATAATTAAAGCCGTGTCTGTCCGTTTATATAACACTGCTTCGCCCCCATTTTTGTCAGACTAACATAATTACAAGCGAGATTGTTGCAAAGTGACTCGTGATACGAACCCTTCCTAAACATCATTTCAATACCAAATGTAATATTTAAGCCATTTATATATTTTTTGTAATAATTGTTGTTTTTAATAATTTTATTTATTAGGAAACTTTTAGAATTTTTCTTCCAATAAATACATATAGCATTGAACATTATTTATTAAGTTTGTTAATATGTAAAATACTAGGTGGGTGGTTTCTTTTTTGTTATACGGTACCATTTATTGCGTGATCAAAAACAATTCAAATTATTCGGACACTCGGACCCCAGTCATAAGAATTTGATTAATTAAATAAATGTACAGAGCCGGAAAGAAATTCGCCAACCCTTGGAACAGTTTTTTTATAACGGACATTCCACGCCATTTTGTTTCGGGATGTAATTGACTCATCGTTAATTTTCTTTTAATTTTCCCCTGCCAAGAAAACATATTTTTAATCGTAATTAAATTCCCGACAGATTCCTTATTTTGGTAGGATGTTAAAAGAAATGATTTAAATATAGGTGTTGTAAGTTTACGGAGCATGCATATGTAACGTACAACACTCCTATAACCAATAAATTCTCTAGTACACATTGTTAGGAATCCTATGTCTCTATTGTGTTCATAGTTTTGTTGCTTGTATTATGCGATTCTAGCTATCATTGTGTTGCGTGTAAACATCTTAATGGGATGAAAATATGTGACGTACAATTCATAAGCTTTGAAAAACTTGATTTATTGAACACTTTCATCTTATTGTTTCTGTATCAACGATCTCGCTGGGAAATATTAGCTTATTTTACTTTCAAACGATTTGGGTGATCCACTAGTGTTATCCACAAAATTTATGATATAATTTTATAAGGATAGGTCGTATTAAGTTTTCCTTATCTCTTGGCAATAGAATTTCAAAGCAACTGGTGGTGGAAGTTTCTCAATGTTCAGTAAACAAGATTAGCACCACATCCTGCCATCCTGGTGGCCCGATCTCATTCTTATCACAACCGGTAGAAATTTATGAATGTTTTATTAATGATTGTTTAGAAAAAAAACTGCCGCTTTCGGAATTAATTTTAATAGTTTTATACACAGTTCTTTATACCAAGCTATAAATAACTATGTGGAGATCTTGAAAGTTACTTCATTGTAAATATTACTCAATATATTAAGTAGATATTTTTATATAATTTTAATAGGTGCCCCGGTGTATACTTTATTGAAGTAATTATTTGTTAAACAAAGCATTTCCAGTGCATCAATAATGTCATTTATGACCACATATAACATAAATCAAGGTCCAAATGCAACTAGGGTTTCAGCTGCGGTTTGTGTGCATCACGATTGGCGGAGCAATTACGCATTTACCTTGCATATAAAATGTTTCTATATTTTTTTTTTCTATTTTACTAGTAATATTATAAGTGAGAAAGTTTTGTTGGGACAGGCGGTGTATACTTGCCAATTCTTAGATAACTTAACTGAACTTCACGAAACTTTAGAATGAGGTGTTATCAAAACAAAGAATAAAGTTTAGTTTAAAGTTATTTTGTTTTGATTATGTCCAAACATTCCAAAGATGAAGCTAGTACAGACTATCCGTTGATTTTAATAAATAAAATAAAGAATATAGCTCTCAACTTAATGATTTGTTTTTTAGTAAAGTAGTGCAACACTTCAAGATGCTTCTATTGATTGGTAATGTAAGAAAAATATAAATTTTAAAACAGATATTAATTGTTATTGCGGTCGTCCGTGTATTGCACCTTTTATTAGTCGTGGCATGTGAACAGCTATTATAATCACTGGATTGCCAATTTATAGATCAGTTTGATAAGCCGGCCATTATTAATATAAGGCGGTTGAGATGAGTGATCATAACTATAAAAATACCTGACAAAGCTGTATATCTAAATAGCAGCAAAGCACGTTATGCACATTGTAGTAACACGGTAGGAAATGCAATTAGTTAGCGCTTGCCGGTGGTGCCTTCGTCGCTGGAGCATATAACGCTTATCTCTTGCATGCTTTATCAATATGCAATCCCACACAATCGTGCATTTTATCATCTAATCTCTGTTCTCAGGTATTTTTCATTTCTAATTATTGTGCTGTTTCGTAAGCTGTTTCATGTCAATCGAACATCAAACGGGACTACACACGGTCAAGACGTTCGCTGAATAATTAAAGTAATGTAACCGTCCGAGTGAATGTATCCGATGATTCCAGTGATTGTTACACGCAATGGCTGTACAATGCTACATGTTTGTTTATTATCGTTGGACATAAAAGCTGTTTAGTGTCAAGTAGCATTACGACGGCAAATTATGTTCTTTGCTAATGATCTCGTGGTGATTGTGAGTGCATTTGTTGGTACGACCTGGCGCCAGTGAGTGTATTGTTACGTCGCTTTGATTTTTTTATGGGCTTCATATTAGTTCGATCACCTCGTTCGGTATGGACCCGGGCGCTTCGCTCGTGTTCACTAATTAATAATATAAACTGATTGAGTTGTAATTTACAATGCGGCATTGTTGCGATTCAATTAGACGATTACTAATACTACTAATTACGAATGTAGCGACTCGCATGACTTGGGTAATATTCGTACGTTTTTTTTAAATCAATTTATTTTCAAGTGAAAGTTCGTAACATTAAAATTTGGACGGCATTTGCTTAGAGTGTAGTGCAATCATTCCAGAGGCTTTAGGTTATTTTTGATATTCATAAAAAAATGTCCTTCCGTCTTATATATTTACAATATGTTATGTCCAAACTACATGATAATGTCTGAGCTTTAATAAAGTATAGACATACAAACATACAAAAACTATATCAAACATTTGAATACAAGTTAAGAATTGTCATTACATTTGGCAGAGTTTAAAGAAGATTTTTAAGCAAATAACGGAAAATAAATATAGGTGAGAAATTTCCTTGATAGAACAATATCCGGCTCATATTTTATTGCTATGCACCATAACGTTCTTTTTCGTAAATTATACAAAGTTTCCTTTCTTGGTGTGATGTCTTAATATCGAATGATGTATGCTGAACGGAAGTATGGCTGGCATAAATATGATATACTGATACAGTTACAGCGAAGGTGGTAAGGGTTGTAATGGTCTTGTTAATATCACTTTTATTAAACAGACAGTTTTCTTTTAAGGAGCAAAACTTTCACGCTGTTACTTTAAAATAGTATAAATATTTATGATTCAAATTTGGTATGGAAGAAAACTGGTATTCTTCTTAAAATTAAAATAGTAATATGTAAAGTGACTTAAAATATATTGCGAAATAATGTCATCAAATCATAAAATAAGTCTCACGTCTTCTTGTACAAATATTTAATATTTATTTTCTTATATTATACTAAATTTTATTTGAATTGCTATGCTTGTAACGGTGAATAATAACATTCACAATGCAAACTAGGCTTAAGCTCAGATTCATATTCAATACAGACTGGTTTTAAGACAAGATCTTCCTTAAACTGTTTAGACTACTACCTAGACGTAGTGCTCCCTTTTTTGCTGAGGGATTTTAAAATCTTGATGCGCTATAAATAAGGCATTAATTCCCTTAATTGGATGTATGTAACTTAAGATGATATTTGAAAGGAGAAGTTAATCGTGAGCCAGAACGGCCGTTGCCTGCAGCTAATCGCTCCTGTACTCATTCCTTTCTTAGATTCTAACCTTAGAAGCTGAGCTGCCAAAGGCCATGTAAATATCTTATCTTGGTTACTACTCGCAAATAACTTGCTATTCGTTACTATGTATTTATATTTCATTGTCAGCATATAATTCTACTATACGTGTGTATGTCACTGAACTCCTCATAAACGGCTGGACCGATTTAAATAAATTTTTTAGACACATTGGGGTGTCACCGTAGATGGTTTCGATTTACAAATCAACCCGTCAGATGGCGCTGTAGTTGGTATGTAGGTTTTTTGAATGAACAGGCGACAGAGGTTATTACATGTATTGTTTTAACACACTTTATATATTTCTCTCTGAGCGCATTTCTGATGAACAACAATAATCGGGCGGAATCGCTGGCAAAAACTAGTAATTTATAAATACAAAACATAAATTGCAGAATGATTGATACAATTGTCCGTAAAGCGGTTAATCTTTTTGTTACAATTTACCCCTTTTAATTAGTGTTAGAAGAACATTTTAATCTGAGGATTACAAGAAACGAGCAAGGACTTAAACGATTCAGATATAATATTTCTTTAGACTGTAATAAATAAGAAAAGTACAGGTTTCCCGTTCGGACCAATAACAAAAGGGGAAAGCTTCTTAAGGACTTTAACACACCGCTTGCTACAAATGACAAAGCTTTGAAATTATTTTCATTAAAATTATAATACTGTTTAAAAAACATAAATAATAAAAAGCAAAACTATGTTTTTAAATTAAAACGTATAATAATTTTGTTTTGGTAATTTTATTTGATCACAATACAATTTCGTTAAATCAAAGTAGTAGAAAAAGTTGAAAAACTTATTTTAGTTTTACTAGCATAATGTAGATTCAAAGAAATAAATAACAAAATACGGTGGTGTGACATCGCCCTTTAGTGAAATCTGACATCTACGTAAGAAGTAATGTTCTAATTGGGTTGTTTGGGTTAAATCAGGAGTGTCGGAAAATTAATGTACCTTTGGGAGGTAAATTTGTAATATTTTCTCAAAAAAAATTCGATTACACAAAAGTTAAGGAGCAGGTGTGGTAAAGGTTTAAAAAAAACTTATTTAAATGAAATTAATAACAATCTTAACTCTCGTTAATTTTTTTTTATAAAGGACAAACATATATATTCCTTTCACTTACACTGTAAAGATTTAAAGGAAGACTTAATTAATATAAATGCGAGCATTTTAATATCAAATACACAGGTTAATGTACTGCTGCGTATTAATTATTAATATATCAAATCAGATTTACAAAAGGGGTGGAAAGTAATTATTTTTCATTTTAATTGAGAGCTCTGTAATTTCAAGACTCTTGAGATCATTTCGAAATGTTGTTATACAAAGTTTTATCGTTTTTAATGAATCGTAATCGCAGATTAATGTATTATTTACACTATTGATTTTTATTGGTGTGTTGTTTTGTACAATTAAATGATTTAAACAGCCTTAAATGTGACACTAGACCCCCACATCCCGAGCCGTCACTGTCAATTGGATGTAGCCTAGAACATATCAATCTAATTTTCCGACCTGTCAAATGTAATTTATTTGATACGATGCACTTTGCACCAGAAGTACTTACATTTTTATTTATTGTTATTATTTTTTAACGCATGTTTTCTGTAAACGGGTTATGAGATTAGTCAGTGGTCAATTTATTTACTAGACATTGGTTACGGTTTGGGCGGATACTTGGCTTAATGATAAATTATATTCATTCAGTTATTAAACTTCTTTCTTGTTTTCTTACATGTAAATGTATGTCATATACTAAATGTATTAGGATACAAAATTGCATGATTGATATGAAATAAGCATCTCGAAGTCATAACCAAACAGGAATTTTAATTTGAACTTTATAAGATTGCTTCGAAAAATCATTTTACTGTAGATGGCAATCATCTTTCAACTCCGAAGCTTGAATGACATTTCAGATTGACAAATGAATACCAGACTTTTCAACAGACTATTTGTTTTTTCATGTATGGGAATAGTAAAAACGTGTTTTTGTGTTGGCTGTTGTACATGTGTATATATATGTGTATATATATGAAATGTAAGTTAATGCAGTTACGTTAATAATAAGTATTGAATAGAAGGGAAAATAAACGCTAAATTGCACTTATTTAGTGGGTCGCGGCGATCAATCATGGCGGCTAAGTCATCAGCCAGTTCAAATGTCAAACGAACCTAGGGTGGCGATAAAAAAGAAAACTGAGTTGCCATTATTAAAAAAGTGACTGTGACTTTATTTCCATTGTCAATTGCCAATTCAGGATTATTAACTGACTTGCATTATTTTTTGTGTTCTAATATTGATAGATTAGTTTTTTGAGTACGTTTCTTTTGAATTTATTACGTGTATGCTCTGATATCTGCGTTTGAGTGCTGTCGATTACAATACCGATGAGAAAAGTAGCAGGCAACGGAATAACACAAAACGATAGTCATCGGGCCGTACACGCGAAGTGAAGTGTATTGCTTGAAATTAAATTATTTACCGGTACAGATGCATGTATATATTTTTTGTGACGTTGCAACATTTAAATTTATGAGTTATTGTTATTTTTTTTGTTATTCTCATTGGTTACGTTGTAAATATTAAACTAATTATATTTATTAAA
Organism: Danaus plexippus; assembly: GCF_018135715.1. Taxonomy (NCBI): domain Eukaryota; kingdom Metazoa; phylum Arthropoda; class Insecta; order Lepidoptera; family Nymphalidae; genus Danaus; species Danaus plexippus. Next base: position 5,554,136 of record NC_083538.1, read on the forward strand.
TACGATAAATTTTAAATAAAAATTATAATTATTCTTGTAATATACATATGTGAAGGTTTAACAGATATAAAATTGATGGTCTTATGCCGGATATATATTACAAATTAAATTTATGGAATTGAAATCAATTTAACTAAATTGACTTCCTCTAATTTTACGATTTCGTTTGCGTGATCTCGTCCAGTAATAACCTTATAATTCGTCCACTGGGATAGGGCAGTACAATACCGTAATGACTCAATATTAATCGGTCAATTGGTTAATATACTTTTGTTGCCCTTGTATGAAAAATCATACAAAAATTAATGAATTCAGATTATTACCACCGATGCGATTTTTTATTATTACGTTATTGGTTATTGTGATGTCATACTTTGTTATGTTACTGCTTAATATTAATAAACCGTTAGAAAATTGTATGAGGAACATAATTTAAAAGGGTATTATTTAGTTTTTTGGAAATGAATATGAGATTAAAATAATTAAATATTAAATTAAAAATAGAACAATTCAGTTGATCAAGCGCAGTTTGTAGCCGCGAATGCAAACACGAGGAGATCGCGTGCGAGCGCACAATATTAACGGAGTCAAGCTCCACGCTACCCCATATTTTAACAACTGTCCTAATACATCTTTCAATGTTGTTTTTAACTGTTTTTGCCACATTATTGTTTGTACTTTTTCAATGTTTACTTTTAATTTTTGTGTTTCGGTTATCTCTTTTTCTGTTACTTTTTATTGGGTTCGTTGATCATTCTAGATATAATATTTCATCTCTGCAACACATACGAATAGCAGCTGTTAAGTGATTTGATATCTGTGAATTTGTATTATAAAATGCATGTAAATTTATCTGTGTTTATTGAAACGTAAAATGCCAAAGACAAAGTTTGATTGCAGTTTATAATATTCAACGAATTGGATGGATTTTTTTCTTCATTTCAGGTGCCTGTCAATGAAAGCGCCAGACAGGTATGTCGCTAAGTCACTCGCGCGTTCGATTTCGTTCGGCCAGTTTCGGTGTCGTTCGGAAACGTTCGGGCGGGCTCGGCCATAGACCGGTCGCCAAAGGGTTAGCTTGGAAGACCACACGATGAAACTACACACCCGCATCGCAGGACATTTAAGCACAGTATTATTTTACCATCAAAATTGCTTATCAGTGTGTGTGTAATTTTTAAATGTTTTATTTTTGTTTATTTTTTGCCGATTCCATCCTTAGTTAAGGTTTCTACCCATTTCATCTGTCATAGATTTGAATATAATACACAAATTATTTTTTAAATTGCTTGATTGGCCAATTTCTCTCTGTAAGGTCGATTGCACATGTCTCGGTGGTGTGTTTTATTTTACTGTTTTAATGTAACTGAACAGTTGTGGGTGATTGCTAGTTGTCGATGTTTTGCTTCCAGGTTACACCCTTTCTATTTAAATTTGATATTTGATTCCTAAATAAATCACAGATAAATTTACAACTTTTTATACGTAGTACTATAGTTATGTGTATAATTAAATGCATTGTTTTTTATTTTTTTATTTTTTAAGCATGACCGTGTGACGTTTATTTATAAAGATCCCTTATCATCATAGGTAAGTAATGTAAAGAACGACAAATGTTACATTAAAGTGAAAAAAATTAAGCATAGGATTTGTGAATGTACGCATGAGCAGTAACAAGAGTCCAAATTGATCCCGTGACAAATTCGTGATGATCATCATCAAATCGTAAAGGATTTAACGCCTCTGTTGGCACGCTTCTTTTGTTGGTAACATAAAGCCGGCCATTAACATGTTTGATAAAACGTTGGCCGCACAAAAAGATACCGCGCAGCTACCGTAGACTCCCCACTGAGAGACCTCATTGAGACCGATGCCATGCTGTGGTACTTATAAAGAACAGAAAGATGTATATCATTCTCTACCGTGTTTTGGCAGTTTATACGTTAGCATAGCATAGTTGTTGAATTCCATACGTGTCTAACTTTGCATTTCTGCGTGTATTGTGAGAAAAGCTGACCCATCTGCTATATTATTACCTGATATTGATGGATCGATCCCCTTTAAAAATGTAGCTATGTTAAAATAAATAAAGCTGCTGTTTGATTAAAAGAATTCCGAACGAAAAAATACCTATTAAAAATTATGTATAATTACATTCGAATGGATTTATATTTATCTTCATCGAATACTTTAAGAATTTTGGCGTTGGTATAATCCCTTCTCTAGCCGCCGACACAAAGAGACACAGATAATATAATGACATTAAGATTTCGATTTGACTAATGGATTTCAAATTATAACAGATATATGTCATTCAAACGCGCTTCCAATTTATAATCTGTATTCAATAAAACTTATTTTAATAGTTCGTGACTGTGAGTTCTTAATTATCTGTCACGTTTTACTATAAATAAGATTTAAACAAATTCGTATAACGGTGATAATATTATAGCGTTAATTAAATATCACGAACTTCAATGAAGAACGGGTTAAAATTTACCTAGCTTTATACGGCGAGAAATGTTTAAAGCAAAACAAACAGTAATCACAACAAAGGATCCGCTTACATTCTAACGCCTTTTATACTAACAAAGGACGAATTCGAATAAACACTAAATCGTTAACCCTTTGACCGTAGGGTAATTTTCACTTTGGAAAACGGAATGGAAATGATTTCCTAGAGGGTGCCAAGTGTCGACGCCACAAGGTGTTTATGTATTGATTTTTACGAATGACACTTATCAACATGGCGATTTTTATGAAGATTATTTTCATTATGAATTACATTAGCGAAATATACTTACCGTTCAAATTGTCCACTGATGAAGATCATAAATTGAAGAAATTAATTAAATGTAATTGCATTTTAAATCGTCTATGTTTATTATATTATTAAGATATAAATCATAAATGCAATTTATAGTATTGCCGTGTAAGGAAATCCACTTAAAACAAATGGAGAATAATGTAATCAATCATAATAATAATTTAAACGTACTGTACGTATATAATGAGGTCTCTGGCGAATTATGTCATGTATGGCCGGTGCATCGGTGGTCGGTAACCGCACTCACCTAGTTGCGCGGTAAGGCGTGAGAAACAGAAACTTTCCCTCTCATCATACCCCAACCGAGTTATGAAACCATCCCTGACCCAAGTTCCCAAGTCACTGAGGGTGCAGGTCATCCGAGCAGTAATACATGTAAACCATATGCTTGAGAGGACGGGTAGGAAGTTTTGAGTATGTCCATGTTGAAAAGATAAAAAAATAAACAAATATTTTCTCGAATGGGACAAATTTTTAAATAAATAGCTACCAAACAATCACTTTGTCGTGTCATGTCATCGTTTCAAACTTAAATATTTTGTTTTTATTTTGTGTGAAGTCTTCTTACTATTAAATAAGTCTCTATAACAAATAAACAATCTGTATTCGGAACGTTCTCGTATTTCTATCAAACGGTATATTGAACCATCTAGCATAAACTCGATTTGTTACTTAATGTTCGGAAACTGCATATTTCAAAACATCTGAGACAAATGAATCTATAAAATTAATTGGACAAGTAATCGAAAACTCGGAAAGAATTTCTTTATCTCTTGCTTTAGGGGAGAGAAAACAAATGAGGGGCGGACGTTGAATAATTCGATTTCCTTATTTGCAGCAATCAATATGTTATAAGAGAATTTGATATCATGAACCAATTTATTGACTCCTAAAGCACTTATAGCGGATTAGTTTGTTAATTTGACATTTAATGGTGGTAGTATAGCAAGAGTGAAGGAAGCTTCACTTGTTAGGTAGATGTAAATTATTAAATTTTTGTTTCAAGTACTTTTATCTGAGTTTCGAATTTAACTAAACTTTCTTCAGATATAAACTGTGGTGAACGCTTAAATTGATTCCCAAACAGGTGGAACGTCATAATAACTAACTTCAAAATTAACCCTGCAAACAGTGTAAGGGTGGCATCGTTTGAAGCAGGGCGGTGGTGGGCGTCGGTCGCAGAAGGCATATCAGTAGGATATAATTGCATTTACTACCAACCTCGCTGACGTTTCCTGCAGAGTGTCTACGGCTCGATCTTATAGACAATTGAGTTACACAAACCACCCTCGGAATAAGATGTCTCTGATGAGAAAATTTCTTGATTGACATCTGCAATAACTTCAAAAGTAATGAACACTGTTGCTAGATATGAATATTCGAATCTCGAGGAAAGCTTGATTAGCTTCTATGAATGTAATAAGCAGCTCGCAGTATCTTCTTAATTAAGTAAGATACTTTGCTTTAATAAGCTCATATTAAATTTTGTTCGTAATTCGCTCGGATACTTATTTAATTCCGGATATAAAATTTCTGTGATTGAGCCCCAGCGGGTGGAGTTAAGGGGCGTGAATTCCAACAAAATTAGCACCAGGGGTCGAAATAAAAAAGCGAAGGAAAAATTTAATGAACAGGAAAATGCTCCTTTTGCAGCTATTCCATCTATTTATCTACATCGGGATGCCCATTACCTTGCTAAGAGAAAAGTTTACATTTTTAATTTAATGATTCCACTTTGTGGAAGTTGGGCGGGTTTCAGCGAAATCTTAATTTGGGGATTTCTGAGGCGTCTCGTTTTGTAAATATTATTCCTTTAATAAGACCTCACGTCGAGGGGTGCTGCTGAAGTCCATGATTACGACTTCCTTTGCGAGCTTCATTTTAGACCTCGTCATTTTGATTGGCGCTAATGAAATTTTTCTTACTCTATGCTGTTTTCTTGTTCTTGACAGTATAATTTTCAGAAGGGTCTACTGTCTAAAACGTTATGATATGTCATCAGCACACCCTCTAAACATTTATTGGAGGTAATTTCACTTTAGCATGTCAATGTTTCCGCCATCATTATTTAAAATTTCACTTTTGCTAATGCAATTTCTTATTTATCTTTAGTGAAGTGCGCGTCCCATCTGTAGCAAAATTTCTAAATCGTCGAGTCCCAGCTGTTTCTGTATAGGCGATGACGTTTCGCTTTTAGCGGCTGTTTTAAAATTGAATATTTGATGGCGCATTCCCTTATGACGAATCCGCGGTGAGTGCTAAAGGCCAATTCCGTGGGAGATTATTTTTTTGAGAGGATCTTTTATAGCCTTGGCGATCACCTCATAATCTAGTATGTTGTTGCTTATCATAAATTCAGTATTTTTACGACATTGGAATATTAAAATAGAGGAGTGGGAAAAGTTTACACAATTGCAATAGGAACGATAATTTTATGTCAAACAGAACTATTTCATTCACTGTTTAATCAATACAATAAATAATTTTATCTGTTATCATACAACTGTATTGCACTCAAAAAATCCCATTATAAACATAAATGGTTACAGCTTAGTTCATTTCTAATTACACAGATAAGCAACTTCAATAACGGTTCTTTTATCACGTTCATACGTTTGGAATCTAATTGGAATTTTGCATGTTGATATGTAGACTCTTTATTGGTCGATATTATGTTTGCTTTTTGATATTGATGTTTATAATTCAAATGGAGGTATCCAGCAACATAACAAATACTGATAAATTGAACCGTCATCGTCAGAGTTTAATATAACATTTTGATTACTTTGTTCAGAATACATTGTTATGATTGACTATAAATTAGGTTATTTATGACCAGCTGCTAAAAGAACAACATCATATATCGAAATTGAAAACATTAATTCAGAATTAATTACTTTAGTCCAAAGGTCTTTTTCAATTTGTCAAAATTATAACCTTATTAATGCATTTCACTAAATTTGCATTTAAACGTCTATGTTATTACTAATAGAAAATTACTGATATTGTGGGGGAAATTATATTTGTAACTTTTTTATTGTATTATTTTTTAAGCAAGGGTCGATGGGGTCGCTTTTTTAAGAAGACATCTGTTGTGAACATCATATGAGTTTTTGTTATTTTAAAAGGAGACATGATGGATCAGTTTCAACACGTATACGTCGGTCCTTTTGTTGCCTGGTTTATGGCTTTGTAATGTGTTTCTCTGTTTGTTCGCAGTGGCCATCATTTGTAAGTTAAAAATGTTTTAAAGTCTACAGACTACATAATGTAACTCAATTTTTTTTTCATGGATATGAATTTTAGTAATTTTGCCTTCAACTATGCCTAATAGAATGGTTCATTACAAATATTATTATCGTTTTCTACAGATTTTTTTTCATTTTTCCTTCAGCAACCAACTACTCGTTATCCAAGCAAATAGTTTCATGAATAGTATTAGAGCAATAATACCTTCTCAAGCACTAATCCCGATTACGTGACAAAAGATTCCAGCGCTACACGCAAGGGCGCCATTGCATAAAGAAGTGGCAAAAAGTTCGCGTATCATTAGTAAAAAGTTGTGTGTGGGAGCGCTCTAAAAGCCAAAAGTGCTTAAGAGCTGTCCTTTAAAAACCACTACCCCGTGATCTTCAAATGGGATTTTCTTTAGATAGTCGATATTCGTAAAGATTATGTTCAAAAAAGTCGTTCGTTTGTCGTCGATTTCTTTTAAATTCCATTTATGGAACTCATGGCTTGGATAGTACATTGTGATACACTCAATGAACAAGATAAAATTAAATTCTATCACATAAAATCAATTGAAAACACCTTAATCTTTTACCTCTTACAATATATTTTTTTTAGGTTTTAGTAACTTGAATACATTATATATGTATACAGCATTAATAATACATGTAACACAGAGTTTTCAAAATGTTAAAGCTTCATTAGTCTATGTAATGTATTTCGTGGGAATTAATTAATTATTATCGGTCCATCAGATTAGAACAGTAGATGAAAAAGATCTCTTATAAAGAAGTAATAAAAGTAATTTTTATAATATAAATGGAAATGCAGCAATGACAAAATGCATATTGATTTACATAATTACCGACATAATATTCTTGCTGTCAAGAGTTTATTTATTACATATATTTTTTGCGCATTGATGGATGATGGTTCCAATATTAAGCAATAACTAATTTGTAAAGATTATCTGATGTTAAATAGAAATATGTTTTTGTGTTTTACAAACTTTCTCGAGAGCTCAATATGTAGATTGGAAAGAGTGAAGGAGAGAAAAAAGGTCGTTGTTAAGATGTTTAATAGGCAATTGTTTTTAATCTATATATGACATTAAAACTTTATGATTTTATATTGTTAATGTATATATCCTAAAAGTCAAAACTAATTAGGTATGTTACAATGAGTACGTAATATGGCAAAAGTGTATTAGTTGAAGAATTTCTAATTGTGATTTAGGGTGTCAAGTTTCCAGGAATATACCCAGTCAATTTGGTGCCTCGCTTCAGACGTATCGTTGAGTGTTATAGTGAAATTTCTATAAAAGTTTAGAACAAACATGGGCAACTTGATATATTTAGTGCTATTAATAAAGAAAAAAGTAATGCATTTTGAAATTAAAAATTAATCACATCGCAAGGGACCGTGTACATAATGGGCACAGTGTGGAAATAAATCATTTCAACAAAAATCCATCAAACTAATTTAATTCAAAGTATATCCATTTCCTTTTTGCAAACAAAATAATAAAGATACATTTATAGCGGTTACAGAAAGTCGAAAGTGTACGTACTGCAATGGGGTATAAAAAAGCTATCGCGGCTTTTGATTGATCACCAACCTAAAGTTTTTTGTGTGAAATTAAAAACCTGGAATGGGCATGCGTTGGATTAAAGAGGAATTTCAGACGACCAATAAGTAGGGATCCGAGCTTTTGTTGTCAAACAAATTTATGAAATTAATTTATTTTTATAAAGGAACCAATTCGGACATCGATTTCCCATTACTGTGCTATAGAAACATTTTAAGGATCGACTTAAAAAAAATAATAAGAAATAACTTTTGGGATTTCTTAAAGAAATCTTTCGTACATACTGTGTCTAACTTATATAAGTCAATACTTCAAAGAGGCAGGAAGATCAATTTAAAGCCGCAAGCTCACCGCAAACGAGTAATTAAATCATCTATTATAAATTAACAGTGTGCATACTAAATTTATGGGAGTCTTAGTCAAAATGTTCATGGAATGGTTAGGGAGATATGTAACACTCAATACCGCAGAGGTAAAACGTACTAGTCATAATGGCCGCTATTAGGAGCTTTATGAACGATCAAAATTGCAGGAGCAAGTGTATAAAATACACTTTGCAAAGTAGATTTAAATTTTAATACAAAGCTTTCAGTCGAGGGTTGTAAGTAATGTCTTGACGTTGGAAATTGGTGGAAGTGCTTCCTTGTATGAGTTTCAAAACTTTGGGTACTCGGTATTTTTTGGGTAGTTGATATTTTTAGGCTTACACCATAATAAAATTTTAAAAATGAATCGTTAACATTTTTTTTTTATTATTTTATAACACAAAAAGTAAATACTCAGTTACATATTATTTTGGAGTGCAATGCGATGATTAGTGAAGTACTAGCAGGATATCCACAGTAAGACACCATTGTTCTAGTCTCAGGTGTCGACTTCAGCCGATTTTGCAAGACAATGCTTAATAATTTCATTTCACCATTAAGGCGGCCATCTTTGCCAGTCCCACAGTTAGAGGGCAGCGACGCACCCCTCCGTGGCAATTTGCATTGTAACTCGGACCACGTAGAAGGTCCTAACTGTTATACCACCATCTAACTCTTGAATATATAATTTTGTTGCTTTTATTAACAGAAAGTTTGCGTGGGAATCGTTTGCCTTCTGTGGTGACTGTTTATTGTGGACGATAACTTTGCTAGATTTATTTTATAGTTCCGCTAGACTTTGTCCTGGGAGGGTTGGTACTTTTACGAACGCTTTTATGCTGCCAATAAAGAGCCTCCATGCATGTGCCCATTAAAATATTTCTTGGATTTATTTGACGGGCTTGTTTTACTGAAATGTTTATTAGTTGTTACATTGTTGTTCAAATTAAGGAGTACTTAACTCTTTTTACTTCAAAGTAGCAGAGCTACGTTGGATATTGAAATAAAGTTATTAGTATGCCCAACTATAGCAGTTAATATTCATTGAGTTTTTTACCATTATATCTAAGAAGCAAAAAACTATAATATACAGGTAATATTCTCAGGAATCTTTTAGCCGATTGTGGTTGTATTGTATTCTATTGTGATTTTGTTGACTTTAAATGTAATTATGATGAAAACAACATCGATGAAAGCGCAACAGAAATTAACGGCACAGTAATAGGCACAATCGTATCGCTCCCCTTTTCCGGTGTTAATGTAAAAGTTGGGGCCAACGGTTATAGACTTCTGAAGTTTGTTTTGGTTCTATTAATTAATGTGTTTGCATGTCGCCGCTTAAGATTTTCTAACTTTTACTGTACAAATCAGACCTAAAGCCGGTTCATCAAGACAAATTGTGAGATTTTATAAACTTATAGTTGTATTTTTTATACTAGCTTTATAAAAAAAATAAGCTACAAATCCATTACGCGAACTAATTATTAACGATTAATTGTTATGCATAACTTAAATCATAATCTCTAAAATAACTTAAAACTCGTAAGATAAATCAACGAGTGTACAAGAAAAGGCGAAAATATTACGCCCCAATGTAGAATAAATTGTGCTTCTAATTCCGATGGCGACTTATAGGGGAACCCATAATTCCATTCCGTGTCTCTAACTCTTTAGGGGTTCGAAATATCGACATTAATAGAATCTAAAAGGTTTCTTACCAAGTAAATTACCAACGACTTGTCTTATCTTAACTATACTTGTGAGAGGCAGAAGACATTTTAAACACAACTTACTTAACTTATATGAATATTTTTTTTTAGATAAATGTATTTCTTTCAGTTTTTGTGTCTGATATAATAAATAATTATAATAAACTATGTGATGAATCTAATATTTTCACAGTCCATGTAAAGTGCTATTATGCGTCGTGAATGAAGTGCAGCCGTCGTCATAGGGGCGTCTTGTGAAATCCCATCAGGGATATTGACACTTCTGGCAGTCAGTCTTTGTTCTATCACGTGTTAGGTTACACTACTCATATAGGAACACGTGTTCGTATGAATCCTTTCTTTAATGCGTCATTACAGTTTGCTTTTCTGGTGGCCTTGAGGTTTAAAAAAAACGTCTGCCATTTTAATGAGTATATTTTAAGTTATTCTGTATCCTAGTTGCTTATTGCGGATCAGTTTGGAAAACCAAAGTGAAAGATAATCGTATTTTGCTTCGTTCGCGCGTTATAATTAGTACAAATCGTCTGCTGAGAGTTATAGAGTTTGATATGTATAGAAGGGGCGATTATTTAATTATTATTTTTTATTTTCTTTTTATATTCTAAACTAAATATTAATTTACAAGTCATGCTAAAATAAAACAAATAAAAGTGGAGTTACAGTACCTTAGTTGTAACTTAAAATATTTTGAAACAATTTTATTTTCAAATTATAAACACAGAAAAAAAAAATAATCTATTGAAGGTGTCCGGAAAAATACCTCATTATTGTCTATATCTGCGCCGCCTCTATACGTGAATAGTTCATCATTTTGCGCTGGAATCCCGTAGCCGCGCGAGTTAATAGATCCGATAATTCATCGTCACGCCTTGCATTCGATCCGACGATGGATGACGCTCATATCGGAGACAGATAAATACAATTTCTACCCGTCTTCAAAGTAGGTTAGCAACAGTAATTAAAAGTATATTGCAACTTGCGCGATTGCTGGAACTAATCGCTGACATTTCTATGTAACTAAAATTTAATTTCACCTGTTTTTCATAACACACTTTTGGATGGGCTTTTGCTCTTTTGACGCGCTTTCCCATAAGTTAAGAGTAGCTTGAAACGATTCAGTAGGCGATTCGTTACGCCTCTGTATTGAAAGTAGGTATCCTCAGTTTGTGAGAAACGAATTGTGCGTTTAAATCTGTTTGAGAAATGATATCTGTTTGCTCCAATTGTGATTGTTTTTTTGTATAACGATCTGGAATACCAACCAATTGGTTTCGCTACTTTATAGATTCCAACTATTATTATTTCACTATGATAACTGTTGTATTTAAATGAAGAATTTTGGTATAGAGACAATTTTAAGAAGGGAATCTTCGACTACATTAATTTCATTCAAAGCAATCCCGGAAACCGAGAACCATATTAGGTTGTTTAAAAATATTGTGTGACTTATTGTCTCTCGCCTTAAAAAATATCGAAATTGAATTCAAATATTTGTCTTTTAACGAATCGTGTCGTGGCGGCTTCGTATAAAAGAATCGTGATTCGGCAATTCTAATTCTCTTCCGAATGCTCGCTGCCCATTCGTTCCTTGAACTACGCCTACCCAATAATTTACATGCCTAGCGTAGCACACCAAATAGTTATAAACTAATGAAATCTCGAAAAGTACTCAACCCATTTTCTTAACAACTTTTCCAAAAGAGCAGCCGTCTTCAAAGATCTCACCCTAAGAAATAATTCCGCTAATAACGCTGAGCGTTTACACGGGTATGTTATGCAACCATAGGAATTTCATTAGATACACACGCGTTTGTTTGTTAAGGCGTTTTCCATTGCTAAAAGTTTCTTGAGGCGGGTATAATTCCTTTGTTTGTTACCGGGGGTGGCGCTCCCGCCTCACCCGCTACGTTTTCTAAGTCATCGGGTCCAATTATGCCCCTTTGTAGGTTTTGATATGTAAATTCGCGATTTTATTAAACAAACCATGATGCCATTCGAGGGCAGCGAGCCGGATTAATAGCTTCTTCAGATTTGTGTAATCGCTTTCTCTTAAGATAACATCAAGACGCAAGGGAGCTATTTGCTTTTCAGTACTGGCCCAAAGAGATAATGGAATTGTTTCATTTTTGCCAAATCTTGTGAAAAAGGTGTAACAGTGTTTTATTTATATATATTTTATAAAACAATTTGTATTTAAGTAGCCTTGCTTAATGAAGCGGAACCTAATAAAAGGGATATTTATGAATGTTATTCAAATGATTATTATTATTATCGAAGAGATTTCGGGGAATGTTATCACCCTACAAATTAATCTGTCTATAGAAACATAAAACGGACGTTACTGTCCAAACTACCCATTCGATTTAAGCTTAATTTTTACCCCAGCACTATTAATAATTTACACTGTATCCCGACAACGCTTGCGCCATATTACATCGCATAAATTAATAATGTCGTTCGCTTGTTTAACTGCGAATCAGATGAGTTTTATTGACAATTTTGTTTGGAAAGAGCAATTTGCGGGATGGCCGCCCTATGTCACCAAGTGGTCACCAAATAGGGGAGAATAGGGCTTATTGGCGAATCGAATCTACAATTATCAAATGAGCTTCAGCTCTGTCAGACTATTAGTGCTCGAAGACCGTTTACTGATCACGTAAATTTATTTAAAAGTAGTAAATATTTGCATTAATGATAAATGAAACTCTAAACATTATCAATGTATAGATAAATAAGCATGGCAACACTATGAAGTATATATCTGCACACCTCAAACTATCGCCAGTGAGGATGCAAATGTTTCCATCGCATTACAGTAACTCAATACTCGCACAAATGTACACAATTGCATTTGGGGTCGCATTCAGGAGCATCTACCGTTATTGTTCAAACAGGGCACTATGATCTATGCATCGGGTTCTGCATTAACTAAATTTAGTGCTTGAATTACAGATACTACTACACATATGAATTATGGGATACGGATGATAAATTCTTGTAGGAATATGCAGTGAATAGGAAACTGGATTAAAATATACTTTTATGTACACATTTTTTGTTATTTTTTTTTCTAAAACAGTAAAAAAGAGTTATTGCATTTTTCTTATAATTAATCTCGTTCTTAAATAGTTTCAATAAAAGTCCTTTCCGCATGGCTTTATTAACTTGAAGATTTTAAACCGTGATTTGGAAAGGGTGTTTACGAACCATTAAGAAGTCACAAATAAAGTAGATTACATCTGAAACGGTGATCTAAGTACCCTAACAGGTCAGATTGTCTTACTTATTCCGAATGCTCTTATCTCACATGAGCAAAACGAGCTGTCGCCTCAAATTAACACAAGCTTTTGTTATCGTTCAATTTGATTTCCCCGCCGGCTGCTTTATTATTTTAATGAGACTCAATTTTCAGGGATAATTGAATGGACGTCGCGTTGCTTCGATTATTCCATTCGATAGCAACACAGGCTGTTCTGGACGTGAATAAGTGTGAATTTAGAAATTTTAACGGTCAATGATTTCGTTTTTAGATACAAATATTTTAAGTGCACATTATAAATTGATATAGATAAATAGTTTGCTACGTTTAACGGGGGAAAAAAATGATACAGCAGAACATGTAAATTATACCGTTTATCATTTGGTTTTTTGTAACATGAGCAATTAATAACTTTAATTGGGCTTTGTTAATTTGAAGACTGAGCTCGATATTTGCTTACCAATTGGGTCCCATAAAACAAACGAGTATGATAATTATACAAGTGAATATATGACTTTATTTCATCTAATAGCTAGTTTCGCGTATAGTTACAGTTGACACAGTACCGCCAGTTTAATTAAAGGGGAGCGTGTTGATTCCTCGTCGCCAATATGAAAGAGTGAATCGGTAATGTAATTTTGAACTTTAAATGAAAATGTAACTGTTAATTAAAATTTATAAATTGCCGATAGCTATAATAATTATTTATTAATAAAAAGAAACGTTTGATACGCTTCAATTCGTTCTTTCAAAATACTTGTTTTAAAGGCTTCGACTAAAAATAAAATAGAATTGAGAAAAATTGGGGAGCAATCAACTTTACCTGCGTATTATATCTTATGAGAGTGTGAAAATTTATGAAAAATCGAGTGGTCAGTGTAAACAGAGTCTAGTATTGCTATGGTTACGATTTGAACGCAAGCAATATATGGGCTAACCGCAAGCCGCTGCACGCGATTGTAGTTCATGACCTCATTTGTTAAGCTTTGTTTTTTGGATCCCTCTGGATAATATAATATGAATTAATGAATACACATTATTTGATTAATGGGCCTACAATAGGAAGAATTTTAAGATTTTTACTTTTTGACTTTAAGATTGTCCCAAAGACTCATTTGGGACAATCTTAAAGTATCCTTATATCAGGGAATTTTTGGGTAAAATTAAATGTTTTATGCCAGTTAATAGGATGTTAGATGGTGTATCTATCAAGTAGTAATGGGGCATAAAACGACCACAGGCCGCAGCACGCGACCCAAGCCTCAAGCCTATACACCTTTCTAAATTATATATCTCTACTATTTTAGGAGTATTTACGTGACAAAAAACGTTGTGAATTAATCCACTTGATATTTCAAAGTGATGGTCATGTAGTTGTAAATTATTTTGTGTGCATCACAGAAAAGAAGATTTTATATCCATATTTAATTAATGTATGTGTTATACTAAAATATTTGACATTATTTTGTATACAATTTCATATCCAAGTGCTAGTAAGTCAAAGGTCAAGCCGAAGATCGACTAAGTCACTATAATTATACGGCTGAGGCAATGAGATAGACAATTATTGATATTGCATCCTATCATCGGTGCATTTAAAAAACCGTTAGCGACCCTTCAAATGAGAGCTTAAATTTTTGACAGCTCTCGTCGCGTGACTAGTCAGCCTAATACGTTTTTTCTAGTGTATAGTTTCAGCCAAATTGATTGTTTCCATTAACATGTTTCTTGAGAGTGACAGCCCTAGATATTAAATACGACGCCGCGGGTCTATTTAACTAAGAATGACATTTGATTTACATACATATCATGATTTTTAAGAAGAATTAAATTTTTTTAAAATAAAAATTATTAAAGCATGATTCATTCTATAGATATACATACATATACTTTATATTCAGACGCATATTAAGATATGTTTTGAATCAACAACTTTCGCTGTTGATAAGAATTCCATATTTTAAACGTCATATCGTCTCGATCTAGGGTTAGTAACTGAACAGATAAAGACTGTGACGTGTTATTCGTAGAGTATTAGGTTCGCATTATTCACTGTATAATATAATAATCAGTGATCATTTATTTAATGTTTAAAACCAATGAAACTTACGAAGTATTTGGGAATCCTAATCCAATCTTTTCCAATCGAATACAATCAAGATTACAATCACACAGAACATTTCTTATGACAAGTTTTTATGCTATGGACTGCTATTGGGTCCTGGTCGTTGACCTCAAATCAAAGTTCGGCGAGACAAAAAGTTATATCGACAGTGAAAATAACACTTTCGAATTCAGAAGCGTTTACCTCATCGGCATTCTTTAACAAAGTGAACCTCTTATCAAGATCTGATACAAATTTTCCATCTGATCATATTTTTTCCACCGGCTTCAACAAACACGTCCACATTATTTACACTATTTCATAACATAAAAAGAGATCCACGTTGGCATTACATTAGTTTAATTTTATATTTGTTTAAGATAACAAAGGTTGGGAACGGAAGTGAGTTGATCTGACGCTTGTCATGTGGAGCAGATAAAGTACTTGGAGATTGAAAAATAATGTTCCATTCATGGCACAGTAAAGCACACCTTGTGTTTTATCATCGCGATATCAGTGTACATCTTAGGCATCAATAGGTTTATTAATTTCAACAAATAGTTAAAAGTGTATCTTAATATAAAAAAAAATTCATAGTAGAATCTATCTAACTTAACGTTTTCTCTAAAATACTTGGCTTCATTCAGACGATTAATGTGAAACAGGCAGGTCACATGAAAAATTTAAATAAATAAACATTTATAACTGTATAAAAAATATATGTACATAATTTATTAAGCCAGTAATGGGGTAGTTTATTTTCAATACGATATAAATCATCTGAAATAGTAAAATATCGAATCATAACCCGGATGCGAAACAATAGAATGATTCCCACATGCCTTCGACAAAACATAACAAGATTTAAACATCGTCTATACTGAAATAACAAAACGATTACGCCACGATCAGTGTTACATCTCGGTTCAAGATATAGACTCATTGAGGAACTAATTTGGGAACAATAATCGTTCTAATTTGGTTATAATGTTTCTCGGTTGGAAACACGTATGTTTCTTTTGTTAGCATTTGTAATATAGATCGCTCATCGATTATCACTTGCGCTGAAACGTAAAACAGTTCGGATATTCTCACTCAGCGTTGGAATATATAATAGTTTTATGATGTATTATCAAAACAAATCTCAACTAGTTACTATGAAGTACGAGTGAGTTTCGGCTGCAATTAGTGCAACTAAACGGTTTTGATATTTTAAATAATTCTCATTTCGTAATTATTATAGTTACGACTTTGTACGCAGTTTTATGAAGTATAATAATGGTATATTATTTGTTTGCTTTCTTTAACGACATTATCTATGTTTAAAATGTTTTTTTTATATAATAAAATTATTGAACTGGTTATTAAAAATAGTTAAGGGTTAGTGACTGTTTTGTATCCACGACACGACATATAATTTTAGCAATTAACGTATTACTGTGTAGCCCTAGAGGCATATTTATGGTTGTTTTATTTAGTTCAACATCGTTCAATAATTGGCAATGATTAACTGATAAAAGAAATACGTCAACAGTGTATAAACGACAATTTTATTTCTGTACACAATTTAAATATCTAATGTAACGTTAAACATCAAGATCGTTCGTTCGTTGTGAAGTACAAACAGAAGCGGTCGATACAAAAGGACTTAACATGTTTTTTCTTCATATTTTATTATGAACTCCTGTTCAACATCCAGATGTTAGTCTGATCAAACAAAACATTTTTCAGACATACTTACATAGCATCAAAATGTAACTATTATGTTTATGATTTATGAATAACTTCTGTTTACTTTAAAATTCCCGAGTATTGATATAGATTCCAAAACGTGGATTTATTTTTGTATATTTTGTAACAATACTGGCAGTAGGGATTGTTTAATATTGCAACTTAAATTAATTAAAAAGTAAGAAATACATTGCTTCACAGGTGAACACTCTATCCACTTTAGTTTGAAAGCTTATTGCTTTTATTTTCATCAGCTCGTGTTTCCCCAATAACACGTTCAACAAATTATAACGTTTAGTTTCGTTTTAAATATTCACAGGCTCAAAATCACTAAACCGTATTTTTTTTCAATAATATGTTCATAGAAATATATCGAAAGATTTAATTAAATTTAGCAATTTTAAGGGAATCTATGTATTTTGTAAAAGTGTAATACTGGAATAATAATAATATATTTTAGAGGAATCTGCATCCGATCGCTAGTTGAAATAAAACAACATTTATCTTTCAAGTGTCTTTCTAATGGTGCCAGATGAAAAACGCGACCGTCGCTTTTTTATACACCAAAAGTAGTTAAAAGCCGCTGTTGGCATATGACTTATATGACTCGACAGTATCGGTTGCCAGAATTAGATGAAATTAATTTAGGAAGCAACAAAATGTGTTGGCCAGGTAGCAATTGGTTTTTTATTACACCGTTTATAGATAAAAAAAAACATAACAAAATACGGCAACGGTAGCAGAACTCCTCGATTGTTAATGATGAACCATATCAGGGTGAATGAAAACTATTAAACCTCAAAGGAGCATAGAATAGTAATGAATTTGTATGTAGAACACAATCGTTTTGTGTCTGAAACGGGTCGAGATTTTTAATTCCTTTTTGGATCATTTGCGTCGAAAAAAACATGGCGCCGGCATTCGAACCACGGAGATCTAATATTCATTTGCGGAATGACTGATGCATTGTTAATTTGTTTTAGTTTGGATTTTTTTGGTGCCGTTGCGTTTATATGTAAAGAAACGCGGACCTATATTACACGCTAATCAGGATCAGACTTCGTTAGAAAGCAATTTAGTTTTATAGTCGGACTTTTAGGAATGTTGTACAATATTTTTCAAATATCCCTCGGGCTTTAATGATGTTTATGAAACATAATGTATTCAACACATTAAAGCGAATTACAGTTTATAATATTACTTAGATATTTCTGATACAAATCAATGGTGGGGCGTTGCGCAATAGTTATGGGGGCGTATTGCATGGTCAGTCGTCCAGATATTGTTTAATTTTATACTCCGAAACAGTCTAACAGGCAGTTTGAGTGTGAATGGATGCGTCTGTTGCAGGACACGTCAAACAGTCGAACAAAGCATGCCAAACGCAATGCGACCTTTTCAATCGAGAATGCAAAACCAAAGTATTAAACATTCTATTGTAACTTAGTGATTTGAAAATGTTATATTTTTCCAAAGCTTGATATAAATTAAACTTCTGTTATTATGTTGTTAAAAATAAGAATATATGGGATAGTTAAATAGAAAATTTTATAAAGGCGAGGGGAAATGAAATAAAACGACAATATGTCGGGAGCGAGACTCACAATAGAGTTATTACAAAGGGAATTGAAAGAAGGCTCTTCAGTAAAAAAGATAAAGTTACAATGAAGATAATAATATCATGTCTTAGAGGTCTAATATTGCTCTCATATATTTAAAATGAGACAGATTCGAAGTCTTGCTATGTTTAAATATTTATCATATTCGTGATAGGCACATCAATATGACGTTTATTATATATGACTGTTCTGGTATAACTTGTGCAAGGTACTCCTAACGATATGCGGATTATTCCTATTTTTGAAAAATATTTTCTTCTCTGATACACAGTTATACAGAATTGCATATAGATATACACTAAACACTCCTAATTAAATCTCGTTGTACCTCTTTATAAAGAAATTATTATTATAAGAGAAATTTAAACTCAAATTGCATATTCCAACGAATCCTTTGATAATGAAGACAAAGAAATACACTAAAAGACGGCAACATTTAATTCCAAATGAATAAAACAAAACGGATTCGGGAAAATTTCTGAAGATGACGTCTCTTTCTTGTTGGCAGTCATCGAGTTTCCTTTGTAATTAAATATTGAAATTAAGAAATGAACAGCCGCTAATTACGAGAGCTTGTCCCTTGAGGGCTGATTATGTTGCCCTAGCATTGGAAAGGGATGCCAACCCGGTGCTTTGCAATGTTATACTTACAATAAGGGTACACTAAATATGATATCTGTTATCACAATCAAACATAGAATTTCAAAAGTAGCATGTTAACGTATCTTATATTATAATATTATTTAAACAAAGTAAATAATACGAACAATACGGAAATATTACGTATTAATAATTAAACAAGTAATAAAAAGTTTTAAGAATCATAGTAGCAGTAACATAAATTCAGAGTTTGGACATTTCAATTATCCGACCCACGTGGCGTGCCGTGAAACTTCGTGCCAACAGCAATAAAATACAAAAAAAAAAAAAACAAAAAGTAACATTTTTTCGGTAACAATTAGAAGCAATTAGTTTTTTTTTAAATATAATTCTATTAGTGCTTTCTAAAATTAATATTTAGAGAAATACGAATACTAACAAAATACAAAAAATATAATTAAACTTAAAATTTTATACTCCATAGAAACATATATGAAATTAGTACTATAATAACTTTGGTATTGTAACTACAACATTGCCTTTATATTTATTGCTTAAGAGGTATTTAAAATTGACTAAAAGAACATGTTAACATGGAAAGATTTTAACGGCTCTTGACAAAGAGCAGAACACAATAGAACGTTATACATTTCATTACGAAATAGAGATAAAACGATCTGATCTAAATTCATTCGGAATGTCTTTATTAACTGTCATCGAATCATGGAGTACTGAGTGGTAATATCCCATCAACAAACATAATTAGTTTTGTAAATTAAATGCCTCAAGAAATTGAAACGCACCGGCTACCTGACGCTGTGGTGACTTGCTTTATTAACTTATGATTTCTTTATACTACAAACGGTTGCTGAGGAACTTCTCCGTCTATATTACTTGTTTATATTGAACCGTTACGTTTCTAAACATAAATGTTTTGACAAGATTTTTATATTTAATATTTTCCGATGATTGCAATTTCCATTCAAAAAATATTATCAGATGCAGGAAAATAACCCTGGAAGAAATAATTTGCAATATTTTGCATAATTTATATTTGATTGCTCTTTGGTTTAGGTTAATAGCCTAGGGACAGGTAACATTAAGAGAGCGTTGCGCTCCATCTGAACACCAAATAATTGTAAAGCAAAATTACGCTCCCAAAAACTTTACCACCCTAAGCATTTTTTATTTAATTTTTATTTTTACGACACGCTTAAATGTGGTTTTGCTTTCATTTTTTATTGTTACTGTCGATGTACCCTCTAATTTTTGGCTACAATTAAAATATTTTTTTGCTGTTTTATTATAACATTGTTTTTAATGACGTTAAGTCTGTTTTTTGTTATGGCAGTTTGAGTTTTGATCATTAATTTAATATTAGATGATATAAGTAGAGAAAAGAATATAAAAAATCAATAATGTTGGTTTCTTCTTCTCCAGGTACTTCTCAAGGTGAATAGGTATTATAACTTAATCAAGGAAAGAACCCGTCTTCCTCCGACCGGAACTCGTTTATAAAATAGGACAACGTTTTTTTTTATAACCGAAATCATTTATCATGTTTGTTGTGAACCCAAGACAAACTGCTACTGCTCTTTAGTTTACCGTAGATAAGATTGCGTACTGTTATAACTAGTATAACATTACGTTTGTTTTACCTTGTCTTCCGAATCCTGAGCCATTTTTAAAACAGACGCTCGTTGTTTTATAACACACGGCCAACGATTATGAGAAGGAAACGTC
Organism: Danaus plexippus; assembly: GCF_018135715.1. Classification (NCBI taxonomy): domain Eukaryota; kingdom Metazoa; phylum Arthropoda; class Insecta; order Lepidoptera; family Nymphalidae; genus Danaus; species Danaus plexippus. Next base: position 5,574,933 of record NC_083538.1, read on the forward strand.
TAGCAATCTCGCTAAGAGTTACAATCTATAGAATCATGTTTGATTATGGAAGGTGCTTAAATAAAAAAAAATACAGTTACCATTGAAATTAAATATGAGTAATATACTTCTAGTAACAAAATTTAATGTATTCATATTTAAATATATATTTACTAATTTTAGGACAACGCTTTCTGAAAGAGTATAAGTTAATACGTAAACATTCCCATACGGGTAGTGCCGTGTAAATAATCGTACGGCTGGAACAAAAACAATATATAAACAGATTATGACTATTAGCCCTCGATAGCCTGTCAGCAAGTCGTATTTGGTCTTTTCATTTTTAAGCCGTTTGGAAAGGATGTTTACAAGACGTGAATGTTATGATTCAGTGTCAGTAATTGGTAGTGAGTGCTAACAGGTCCACTAAGTCAAGATCCAAATATAATAATATAAAAACAGAGACCCGGTCTATTCATAGTGTAAAGGACTGTTCGTTTAATAGCTTAAACATAAGATGATAGTTGAGATTACGATATAAAACATACACATCCATTTATAGTACGGATTTATGTTGTATGTATACATGTAACGGTGCTATCTATCAAGGGTAGGAACTATTGGGGACTTCTTTGTATATGGTATTTGATCAGTGACGTGGATAGTGAGTGATGAATATTGCGACGCAAATATAAGAGAAAGCAGAACTAGTGGTGTTAGTTTCACTGGGGTAGGGTTGGAAAAAACACGGAGTAAAAATGGAATCAACTTGCACATTCTGTAAATACAAACATTGATGAAATCGAAGTAGCACTGTTAAGCGATATGTAAAGTGACAAAAAAAAAAAAATAATAATAATAATAACCAAGTTGCTATAACTTCGTCAATATTAGGACCAAATATGTCTAGGTTCTTTAATTAAATAAATCTTTTATCTATAACACACATTTGCACAGCCAGTGCGCGAATAAACCTACAGTGAATCCTTAAATAAACGATTGGCTATATCACCTCAAATAAGTAAGTATTCGATAGGCTGCACTTTGCATGGCCATATAAATCGTTCGGAAATCGTTGTGTAATAAATCGAACGCTTTTTAATGGCAGTTTATCGGAGTGAGCTTTGGTGTTCAGATTACGTGTGGCCTAAGTGGCGGCGAGGGAGCGACACGCGTGTCTTATCTGTGTCCCTCGACACTTTCAATATTCGGGTTCGTGTTCGTTTTGTTACATTCGCTTCCGAATATTTATTTTAATAATATGTTATCGAAATTCGCAATACTAAAAAAAATTGGCTTTGAAATTAGTCTATAAACACGGTTTAATTTTAAAGTGCAATTAGGCCAAAACTGTTGTCATTAATCAAAGACGAGATATAATTTGATAGTTTGATTTATATTAAAACTAGATTTTATGTATTGTCATAATGCCGGTGATGCGAAATACTATGAACAAGTCAACCGTAACGTTGAACAGTGAACACCCAATATTCGATACCGTCGTCAAGCATTTTGTTTGATTTTTACGCTTCCAGCATTACCGGACTAAGGTGTTAAAAATAAATTAGTTACAATTTTTGTGCGCGTCATTTTCTAATTTATTGACGCTATTTTTGTATACATCTGTCGATGTTCGACCACCGGAAAGAGTTTTTACAGCGTCTAATAAAACTATTGTTCTGTTATTTTTCTTTTAATACTCAATAAATTGTTTTAGTTTTTTAATTACAACAGGTTTATAAATATAGTATCATATCGTCTTACGATCTGATACATCAATTTTCAACAAATCCTCCATCAAACGTTCACAGAATCGTCATATTACGGAATGCCCTACCAAAAACGAGATACCACGAGCTAATGGAGTGTCTCATAATGACGGTTGCTGACATAAAAATAAATAGGCGAGTCGGTTTCTGCGTAAGCTGATACTATGATAACAGCATCGCTCCCTCGATAATTGCTGAACTTGTGATGTGCTTGCTGTAGTGTGTAAGCTTTAATTGTAATGCTTTATGGTCAATCGCAAAAAAAGTCCTTGGGTCGTATTTTTATTCTAAGACGTTTGATACATTTACAGATTCAAACGTTTTTATTTTATTAGGATTTTTGTAAACTGCGTCTATAGATGAAAGTACATTAAAAATTATAGACTTAATATATGTTGAATGAAACATAAATGAATTTAGGTTATGTCAAATAAATATCCAAAAACAATTATGAATGTACGCTGTATACGTGTTGTTAAGAAAGGTAATCGGCTTAAGTACAAAGATTTAGGTGACAAAGTTTATTGCGGCCAGGAATATACTGTCTGCTATTACTTGAACATAAATCACGGATGGGAAAACAATAAGCGTGAAATTGTGGAAACTGTGGACGATGTCTAGCATTAAATCTTAGGGGAGTGAAATAAATAAAAATAAATCTGGATCTACCCTCGCGAAAACATGATTTATTGTATGATTCCCTTAAAGAAACTTGTGCAAGATACAGATACGATGTTTTAATTGTTATTAATTGGTTACTTATTACGTTTTTGGTGTTATAAATATTTTTTATATTACAATCTTTTGATAACTGTAGATTGCAGATTGTAGATTGAAGATTCATAATTTCTGCCTCTTTGGTTACTGGTCCATATATTTTTTTTCAAAATTTAATCATAATACATCGTTTTTTTTTCTTTAAAAAACTATTGTAATGTCATTTTAAGGAAAACACTAGTTAAAAGAGAATATTTTGCAAGCCATTTTTTGAACCTCGGACTAAGTGTACGTATATACATACATATTTGAATATCGGAAAAACTATATTTTAAATGTTCATCAGTATATGACTACAATTCATTAAACGTATTATCTGTACTACAAACAATCAAGCTTTGAACAGAGCTATATATTAACCTGCATAAAAAATTATTTATAGATCTGGAAGTATTTCATATAAAAACCCTTTGTCAACAAAAACTATTTGCATATTTATGCTTAAAATATTTATGTTTAGTCAGTCGGATTTTTTTTTGCGTTGTCATTGTTATGATGGTTTCTTTACATTTAGGTGCTAATTTTAATTTACTTTTATATAAGATCACTTTGTTATACTCAATATTTGAAAAAGATAGGATAATTTAAAGTCCGTTGCAGCAATCTATAGATTTATAAGTAACCTCAATTTGGAAATTTTGGGCAAACATTCAGATATTAATGTTCCATCTTTGTGACTAGTAACATTTTATAGGTGGTAGAGCCTATAAATAGAGCCTATAATAATTGTGGTCAAGTTACTGCAGCTCGACCATGGGCTAGCTCGACCGGGGAAGTACCACCCTCTTACAGAAGATCGGCGTGAAGTAGTCTTTAATGGCTGCGCTTCGTCCGATGAGCGAGAGAGCCGGTTGCCCATTCCCTTTTCCCATCCTTTCGTACCCCTACCCCTTCTCTTTTCCCTTAATTTCCCACGTTTTCTTCCCCTTCTCTTCCTTAATGAATGGTGGCAACATAGCCGCAAAACTATGTTGTGGATGTCCATGGGCGACGGTAATACCTTCATCGGCTAGGCCGTCCGCCCGGTTGCCCCTTTAGCATAAAAAAAATATCAATTTTGGTCATAGTTTGACAAAAGGGTTATAATTTTAGAGCAGACTATATATACCACCAGTTAGAAAAGTGATTAAAGTAATTTTGATCTAAAATTTTCCAGAAATGTATAAGTTATTGAAGTTTCTGTTTTATTTATACTATTAGAAATCATTCTTTAGAGAAGCAAATTTTTAAAGGTGCTTACAGTTATTATATGTGTTGATGTATTGTGATTTTTTTTAATGATTTTCAAGTTTCCAAAACAGAATCGTTTGAGTACTATAGTAATAATCTTCATTTACTAAAAGTACACAGTATATTCTGGACCTTCCATTATCGCAATATGTCATATTCAGTAAATTCTATATGTATATTAGTAATGTTATGAACTTATATTATTTTTTAAAACAATGATTACTCCAATAATTTAAATAGATACTGTTTGCCTTGGGTTCACAATCAGAACATATACATATTATTTGACTTTATTGTACAAACAGCTTTAGTTCATACTTATAATATAATATATGCAAATTTTCATAACTGTCGGCTGTATGGTTAGGTAGCAGAATAAACAAATTCACAATTTTACTGAGGATGAGTGATTAAATAACTTTTAGTTTTCGAAAAGTCCTACTAAATATGTACATGTGCCAAGAGATATCGCTGTTTCATGAACACATGCTTATACAGAATATAATGTAAGTGTACAGTCCTAAACGGCAGTAACGTGCTACATGTCCGCAGCTCTAGACCGGGGCGACCTCCGAAGCGTGCCTCGGGTGTGGGCCTGTCGCTAGCCGCCACCCAATTCCCTGGACATCCCTTCAAGAAGCATCGCCTTGAGAACGGAGACTACTCCCCATATGAAAACGGACATATGAGTGGTAAGTATTTATTCTGTTTGTTTAAATGTTCGTACTTGTGAGATGGTTTTCGGGTTCGCTTCCCGGTTGGACCAAAATGTGTGTGATGTTTGACTAACATTCGTTTATGTATGAACAGTGAAGGAATTATTTAACCTGTGAGATTTTTTTTATATGTAATACGGTGTCACCTTGAAGAGTAAAAGGTTCCTTTTTTGATAATATTACAATACCCTATGTGATGGGTAAATTCGTCTGTACAAAATCCTTAATTTTACTTTAATCAAAGTTATTAAAAATTTCGTAATGAAAAAATTTGTTTTCTTATTTTATTTTCATTAAGTTAAAATAATTTTCGCGAGAACCAATGTAATTATATCTTGATATAAGACTATATTTGTCCATCTAAATAAGCGATCTTTTAATTTGTATCAAAGCGTATCATATCTTAGATAACACGACCTCGGGTATCTGTTCCCGGATACTCCTCACGCCGGATATGAAACGCTCCTCGGGTATGCTTTCTCATTTCGTATACAAATTACACAAACACAAAATTATCCCAACGCAAACGGAGAAAAGGGAATAAAGTGATTAAATAGAGCTCAGCGCAAGACGGCTGGCAATCAATCATTTTTGTCGCTTAGACCGTTCTTGATTATTTTGTTTTTTATCCCGTTCATGCCTATATGTTCTGGATCCTCTTTCCCGTTTTAGCTTAAAGTGTCGTGCCAGACAAGGGAGCAATTACATTCGTGATCTTGCATAAGCGACACTTGCTTATCGCGCACTGCCGCATTTGACTTTAAGTGCAGTTTGTTCGCTTTTTTACCTTAAATTTGCAATTCGAAACAGCCTGAAGTGGATTCTATCGTTGGTATTGTATTGCTGATGCCAGCTCGTTACCGACTTATGTTATGACCTGTGTTATACTCGTATTAAAACTAGAAACGACCAACCACAAAATATTCTATTCGGATATATAATTATGAATCAATCATTTTCCAAAATTAAATTCATGTGTAAGTAGGTAATGCTTTCCATTCTCAGTGGAACGGTCCCATTATGTTAAGCCAATATTATTTTGACGAGTCGTTGACAGTGGTTTAAAGTTGATGAAACAAACTCACACATTAATACATTTTCTTGGGGCAAACGCACACACGTGTATAATTTTGAATATGTACATTCGCATACGACTGTCAATGTTTGAGTGAGGTGGCGGGTGGCCCATTTTCACCCCGTGAAATAATAGGATATGAAAACATCGGAGAATATAATCCTCCTCGGAAGGTTGAACGGAATGGAAGTAGGAATATGAAATGCGTTGAAGGGACGTGTCGGCCCACGTGTGCCTTGAAAGGGTTGATGTTTATCTCTTAATGATAAATCAAATTCGATGCCTATTTTATCTCGTTAATGTTAAATTTTAAAAATTATTATTTTATGAAATTAAAATTAAATAGTTTTCAACAGTTACGATCATTTATTATTGTAATTTTAACAATTTGAATGTTACATTAAATAATTTTTTAAATAGTTTTAATTGTCTTTGGTCACCAAAATATGTAGGTGCGTCCAAGTGAGTTTAATTGTTACCGGTATTTTGTTTTTCAGGGGTAGCTCTATAATATCTGATACTGGCATGAAAATTATGTGTTGATAATAATTAAAGGTTTCGTGGGATGTCGCCGCGATTCGACATATAAACGGGGGGATAATGTGAGGCATTATAACATTACGAGTAGGGGTATAAAGCTTTACATTCTGATTGAATTCTGCGACTGAAATTAAGTAAGGATTTGCCTGTTTATGTTAAGGGAGAGGGATATGATGGATCAGTCAATTTGCGAGTCTTGTGTTCACGCCTTTGTTACCGATTTCGTAGCGATTGTTCAAATGTTACGGATAATGTTACATCGTAATGTTTATTTACTCGTAATATTAGTGCACGGTTTAATTAACTGCCTTACAAGTCTGTGCCGTTTTATTTAATTATTTAGAAAATTGTTTCAAATTCAATGTTGAAACACGTCTGTCATGCAACATTAAAAAAAACTATTTAATTATAACAACATACTTACTTGTTAGTTTCCAATTTTTTTCTTTAACCGTCCATCATATTATTAGCTTCGCTTATTTTACGCAAATTGATAATTTCATGCATTACATCTATGTACTAATATCTAAGTAAGTGATCAAATAAAAACGTGAACACATACACAACACGCAATACAACATTTATCGGATCCCATAAAAACGAACGGGTTCTGCATTCAGTGTTTTGAAAGTCGACAATTAGTTGTTTTTTAACAAATCGGTGCATAAACATCGCCGGAATCGTATATATGACTTGCATATGTAATTACCATTGATGATAATAAAACAAATTACAGAACTACAAGGAAATAAAACTGATACAATTAAACGCCGAAGTGAGGCGTAACTGTAGAAGTGTTACGATGGCCAACTGGTCACGTGTTATTTCCACGTTCGAAGCAGAGATAAATACTGGCAACGGTAATAATATGCCATTAGCAACTGTTACGAACGAATACAGTTACAGCAATCGATTTGAATTTTTAGATCATATTGCAAAATAATTGATAAACAGATTTATTTACTCGTAAATATAAATTATGTCTTGCTCTATACGGAGTTTTAATTTACCAATGAACACAACAAGCGATGTAAATTAAATAACAGATCTATAAAAATATTTATCTTCTGTATAAAATGAAAGATAAACAATATAACAAATAATATATAAAACATACATTGATGTGAACGGAATGTGACCCAATATTTTAGTGAATATCATAAAGGGAAGGACTCCCTCTGTAGGACACTCCGTTACGCATTCCGAGCGTTTGTACTCACGATCTGAATATGCGAGTCATCTCAATATACAAATGTTTTGATGGATACAAATAAGTAATAAAGATATAAAGGATCGCATTTTACATATACACGTATTATGCAAAATTAAAATAATCGTAGAAGATTTTATGAAATACAATTATAATTTTTATCGGAGCAAAAATGTTTATTCATTGTTGCTATGAATTAAATAAGCCGAGCTATAATATATAGCTTGAGCAACTGTAACTATAAAGCGAATGTAGTTATTAGTAACTTCTTTTGTCTGCTGCAACGTGAAGAAGAATATGTTTTTATTTAGTTTGCAACGAGCAATAAAAATTTCTTGTCCGTCATTAGCATCGTCAGCGCTGTATTTCCATACCAACATTAGCAATAAACTATTTAATTCCCATCGTTTTGTTTGTCGTGTGGAACGAGGTTTACAATTAAAATGCTGTTTTGCTTCCACTTACGACATTACTCACACCTCGCAGTCATCATGGCGCATTCATTTCGTTTTTTGCTTGAGTAAAAGCATAACGATGGTATTTCTTTTAATTAGCAATACCGGCGTATTTTGATAGTCGGCAGAGGTGATTCTTTAAAATTCTTAATCCTTGCTCTTTAACGTTCTAAATGTTGTACTATTTTTCGTACGTTTAACTTCTCGTCTCTATCTTTACCATCGGTTAATTAAGTTGCTGCTAGAAGTTATGTATGTAGATAATATCTATCTTTAATTGTAAGATAAACTGCAAAAGTATGAAAAGATTCCGATCAACAGACTTTGCCTTTTAGAGTAACAAACAAACAAATCATCACATTTATATTATTTTTATTTATTTTCATCAGACAGAGTACGTTTCTTTACGGTGGGTGCAATAAAATAAAACAGTTGTCTCCGTACGTGGCAGAATTACCAAAACTTATCGATCGAGTTATAACAAAATTATAGGTTGTGTCATAACTCAGTTCAGCGACTTTAATAACACTGTATTAATTCATCAGAGTAACCGCCCGTCACGAAGTTATTGACTCAAAGATATTTGTCAATTATTTTTTATTTAGATTCGATTTAGCATAAAGGATTTTGTATAATTTATATATAAAATGTTTAGTGTCAACTAACTTATTCCCACTTCTACGTCCGTGGTTTAATATAACTCGTTGTTTAATTATATATTGGAATTATTTTATTGAATTTTTAAATTTTTCTATCGAATAGTTACATTAGATTATATATTAAAAACTAAAATTTACTTTTCAAGATCCGTGTTCGAGCATTCTATTCAGCAGTTCTAGAAATTGTTGTATTGGCTTGGTTGCTTGATTAAATCATAAAAAAAACTGACATTACTTTTTCTTCAATATATACATACGTATGTTCGATAATCGTTTCTTATGTTTACAGCGTTGTTTTATAGGTCTTCTTTTTTAATATATCAATTCGGATGAATGATTAAAATTATTTTAAAGTATCTATCAATTTAATCATTACAAAACGTTGGATAAATATAAATAGAATAAGGAATATCAATCCATTCGGTAGCTGCAGCTGGCATTGGATGTTCGTACATAATCCGTCTTTTGTGTAATATTAATAAAAATATGCCACGATTTTGTATCTTTGATAGTTATTATGTAACAATGGCGTGCCTCCATTCATACAACTCACGGATGAGTTGATCTTGATGAGTTTTAGGTCGGTACGATTTGTAAAGAATATGTTTTATTGGAATTATAATAATTATAATTTTGTTTCGTTTCAATAAAACTATTTTGTTGATTATTTTATCAGACATATTCGGGTTGATTTTCTAGTTATTCAATTTAAAAAAAATATAATTATTCAGAGTTTTAGTTAATAATCGTATATTAGTATAGTAAGAACAAAAGTATGAAATGTAATTATTATGAAAATAGCACTGATATGGCTTCTGTACTAGAATTAACAAGTAGTACGGTCTAAGCCTACATGCCTAGAGTATTAGGTACTCTTGACATTTGACCTCACTAATACAATGCGTCTTGTTGGAAAGCCACGTAAGAATGTCATAGATTTTCATGTTTCCCCAAACATATAAGCAACATTGATTTTGTGTGTTGTATGAGTTTGATTTCCATTAACAACCGGAGTAAAACTTTTATATATAATTATCTATTGGATTATCATAGCGTAATAATAAAATGAAAGCGTGAAAAGCCACAGGGAGATGTTAGTATAACATAAAACTTAGAATCTTTCAACACCAAGTCTCTCGTATAATAACGGTTATGGAACATACTAATCCCGGTATATGTATGTATATAACTCAGATAAAACTGTACCCCGGTCTATTTACGAGTAATTAACTTTGACCCTCTTTCACACATCAGAGGGAGTTTTATTTCGCTCGTAGAAATGGTTCCGAATGCGATAAACTTCTATATGATTGGTATTAGGACGTTAAATGGATGTATAAACATGTCTTCTTAATGAGGATTCGCTTACACATAATTTCTTATTATATTACAAGTTTGTCACGAGCCGTTTTATTACCATTGCTTATGATTGTAGGAATTTCTATGGAATTCTTTTATTTTATTACGTTTTTAAAATAACTACCAACCTAAAAGTTATAATTTCATAGTAACGAAACTTCAGTTTTAAAGTACGTTAATCGCGTAGATAGGTATAACTAGACGTCGGCTATAACATCTCAAATTGCGTACGTAAGTAAGGGACGCGGATTAGCGTGTGCCTGGGCAAATATTTTATTACAGACCAAATCTCCAGCCCTCGACGTTTTATTGTTCATAAGACTCGTCCGAGCCAAATGAAAGAGTTTATGGCTAGCACATAAGTCTGTCGGTGTTGCAACTAGAGGGAGTTCTCCCGGTTTTTATAGAAATTGCGGGTATCTTTTTGTCTCGCGCGATAATTGTCTCGTTAGAATGATACATGATAGATATGTAGGAACATTCATTACAAGCTTCAGTGATTACAGACTAATGTATACATATTTGTGATTAATTAGAATGTAAGAGAAAATTTAATTGCTCCACCTCTATATCAAACTAACTCTAGTTCTAATAATAAGTTAACTGTTAAAGAAAAATATATTTTAATTTTTATATTAATTTGAAATAATTTAAGTTTGGCAACACAGTCTGATTCATCTTGTTGACTCAAGATATTGACCGTCCGTTTGTGCAGCGATTGTGTATTACTGTTATTGATTGTACTTCGCACGTGACTTGTGTTGACGATTATACCCCGTCTCTAATATGGTCATAGCTTTGTACAACATTATGGACAATCGAGTGTACAAATGTAATAAGAAATTCATCTTTTTATACTCTTGTATAATCAAGTAGCGGCAATGTTTGATTGACTTAATTGATGGAATAATTTGAAATTGTATACTTAATGCAAACATTTATTTGTTTTAAAAGTTTTTATTACGTTTTATTACAGTTCATTGTATACGTGGCAAAACAAATTGGAATAATTTCAAATATCATATTCAAAATTGATAGCTGTTTTTACTTATTAAAGTAATTTGAAGTTGACTTTCATTTATATTAATAGTTTTTATTGAGCCCATATCATTTTACGATGATCGAAACGGGTCGTTCATTTTTGTTCAATGATCGCATCGCATCGGTAGTCATCGTTTTAAAATATATATTTTTATTACAGCGCGCATGCAAGCGACAAGCTGCGATTTATTCTTAAAATTGCAGACAATTATTTTGCCCAATCGTATATGCCATTTGTATACTGACCGTACAATTATGTGTTTATTGTAAACGCTACGATTGCCGGCTGACTGTAATTTTCTTTTAATTCGCCTTGTTTTGTATCATTTCGGATTTCTTTATTTTGCCAATGGCTGTAGAACTGGCCGCTCATAGTGGAGGTTTAAATTCTTTTTGCATATAAATTTTAACAAGTCGTTTTCCTCGACCTTTGATTGTTTTTTAATATTTTTACTTTTATATACATTTGATGTAAAGTGTGTAACAATATATACATCTGGTAGTTTAACCTAACATTGTCTATGATTCAAGTGCACGTTATTTATTCGCATACTTTGTACTTTTACAACCTCTGTATTTATTTCTCGAACCTTAATGTAATCAATAATTTATTCCTTTGGTGTGATTTACGGGCCATTACCATAATGTTAAGTTTCCATTTTAATCACTGAGTTGTAAAACCTAGGATATTTATGAGACACTTGTATTTATAACATAACATAACATAATATGTAAATACTTTGATGAAAAAATATGAATACAACAATTTTTTATTTTTTATTGATACTATTTAATATATTATGCTTTTTTTGATTCTGACTTTATAAATTACGTATCATTCAATATGTGTAATAAAGTAAAATTATGATATTTCCTACGAAAAATTCTAGTAAAATTTAAAGTGATAACATATACTCGCTACATTGTTGATCGAGTTCCGCGAGCTTCTTTCTTTTCACTTTATGGTCAATCACTTATAACTCGACCGTTTGGTCATTTTGTAATCTGTCTGTAATAAAACTCAATGGTTATTATATATTTTTTGCTTATGGCTTGTTAAATAAATTATCTTTTAAATTGTACGCTTTATTATATCAGATTGGAAGCGTCAAATTCTTTTGTTCATCTTAAAAAGTAAATAAATATACTATAAATCGTAATTATTTAACAAACGGAACATATAAAAAGTTTCAAAGTTTGCGGTTATGATTGCCTCTATCCCAGCCTCCTTTAAACACATAAGTGATATAATTGGGGTTCCGATTCTATCGATTATAATTCTAAATAATAGCCCATAATTTCCTGCGATCATTTGTCGAGGACAGTCGATATCCGATCAATAAATCGATGAATTTTGTTATAATGGCGGTTCACGATTGACGTTTCATTTCTCTAAATGGCTTATCAGTGGATTCGCTTAATAATACGTATAATAGATGATAATGGTGCTTTGTTACGGAATGTTTTGATCGGTAGTTTTGTTTTTTACTCTTGACGATTAAATTCGTCTTATAAAAATTGACTTAAACAATTGTTTCAAACCGAAAAAAAATAATAGTCGGTGTTTATTTTTCCTGAGAGACTAGTTAAGACTAGTCTTTAGTTCAAATCAAAAAGGACGAACAAATATAAAAGGAATAAGTGTAAATGAGACAGCGAAGAAGGGTTGTTGAAACCGCACGTTATTACGAGATTTAACACGTATTTAGGTAATTAGTAAGTGCGGTTGACCGGTGCGGTCGGGTTCTTTGTACGAATGGGGCAATGTAAATATGATTTTTGGTGAAGTATCCCAGTTGTGGTTAGCGTGTTCAGATAATTTTATTATAAGCGAAGCTTCTTCATTAATAATTACCAGAATTATTGTGATATTTATTTCCGTTTTTTTTTATTGTAATTTAAATAAACGATAAAAACAGGTTTTATCATAACATTGATCCATAATCATCTCATTTAAATATATCCCAGTTAATTCCACAATAATAATTTTAAATGTATGTGTATATTAATTTATGCTTTTGAATCTATACGCTTCATTAATTCATAGAAAGCTGATGTTTATCGAACAACTATAAAACTGTAAGGTAACAACAAATACATTAAATTCGGCGCATGGTTCTGAAGATAACCGAGGCGGTTAACTAAGTAAATACACCCCATCAATTAATTCAGGGCCCATTGGTCATGATGGTTGTTTGTTAACTTTGTGTTATCCTTAGAAGTGGATACATGTTTGAGTGATTTAATGAAATTTTATATTAACCCGTTTTATATATATATACTATACCCAACTTACGCTTCACCAAACTGTGAAAACAAATAAATAATGATGGTATCTGTTTGTATTCCAAACGGACCAGGGTTAAGTTGAAGAAATGACTTTAGTTCATAATTGTTTTATCGGTAAATTTGAATAAAATCTGTATTAATAGATCATGTATATATTTTTTTAAAAGCATGATATAATGTTTACAGAAATTAAACATATTACAAGTAATGAAAACAGTAACATAACATAAAAATGATGAAAGTAGCTTTGTGTTTTGAATTATATTATATAAAACTAATTCTATAAATACCACTTAACAACGCTTTATAAATAAGTATAATACATAAAATAATAGTAGTAATCTATTTTCTAATGGGTATTACTGCTTTGAGTACGTTTTAGTGTATAATTAAGTTTGTAAGGTTAGAAATTGTTGTAGTACATCCAGTAATACTTATTTAGTATTACAGAACCGTAATTTTTTTCTGCTAGATGGATTTATTTATATCTAGACGAAAATGATACATATATTTTTTTAGAAAATTAAAATAAATTAAGTTCATTTAGTTAGTCACTTGCTATATTTATTTGATTTGTATCATTTGAAGAGTATTAAACGTAGTTTTGTTCTGGAATAATTAAGTGAAATTTCAATGGTGACCATGGTGACTTGTAATCTTACACTTTTTGTACCGCCACCAAATATACCTGGACCCTAATCGGGTAACAAAGTAAAACATATTAAATACTCAGCAATCCTAAAATCCTTTGTAGAGAGTACAATGGGAAAGGGTATTTTCGTTAACGATTTAAACGTTAATTCGTGTTTAATTCGACACCTTGTTAATTGTTTCCAACACCCCGGTCCGTTTGGTGACCGGGGGTGGACAAAGACCAAAACCCCCCATAGGGAGTCATTTTAAGAATATTTGTCGACTCCCCCCCCTCCTTCCCTCATGTTTACACAGGTTGTTTGTGGTGCCCAGAAAACAATGGTCTCGAAATTCATTGCTCATTTTATTATTGTTGATACACCATTTTACGGGCGATTCGATTATTGGAACGAGTAATTAAATGATAATACCGGGTATTAATTGGATTTTACCTGAGTAGGTACGTGATTATATTTAAGTGCTGCGCTATTTATATCAAGGAAACGAGAATTGATATCATAAATTCTATTCCATCATCAAATATTTTGTTAGACCTTTGCTTTTTTTCTAAATATGTCGGTGATAATTATATTTATTTATTCTTGTACGAATTTTGCGTACAAAATGTTATTGGAAATTCTAAGTAGAATGTTAATGGTATTGGAAATTAAATATAAATATGTGATTATATTATAAAAAATATGGATTCAACGAAAAGCACGATACTTATAACAATTGTTGTTCTAGAAATGGCTCGTATGGACAAGTCCCCCCTGCTCGCTAATGGGTACAACGCGCCCCCCACGCACCTGGGACCCATGGGCTTCATGCATCAGCACGCGCTCATGTCCCCCAGTATGCACCACGGAGTCCCTCGACCTGACGGATCCATCATCAAAGGCCAGCCGATGCACAATATGGAGGCACTGGCGAGGTAAGTCGTAGTTTTGGTTTATTTTCATAAACAATAACTTATTTGTGGAAATTAATATTACCTGCATTATAAATGTTATAAATACTTCTATTTTTTTTGAGGGCATGAATTAATTATTTATTCTCTAGATACTAAATGTTTGTATTAGTTGTAGAATAAGAAGATATATTGGAGAGGTAATATAATTATTTACCACAATGACGAATACACAACCATAGTGCCTGAAAAAAAAATGTCTTAAAGCTGAAAATAATACCAGAAATAGTTTAATAAATTATGTTAACTTGCAACTTGAGGTATCTTGAGATTTTCTGCAAGCAAATAATATATATATATATTATATATATATTTGTATTGTTAACAAGAAATAAAAAATCTAAATGGAATCAAATTATTCTTGCTAATAATTCCTAAAGGTAATAAGGTTAAGACATATCCTGAGTAAGTATTATATAAACTAAAGAGGAATCCATAGAAAGATTTAAGCTTTCCTTAACGTTGTTCAATATGTTAATTTATGCCTTTAACGTGTGTCCTGTATATTTTTTATTACATTTAACCAAAATTTTGACATATATTATACAATTATAGGACATTTGCGGAATACATTGGTCTGAGCGGAACAAATTAAGAACTGAACTGTTCCAAGAATTAGATCCTCCACATGCAACATAATAAATATTAATTAAGAGATTTTACGTTACGTATATACGTACGTCAATGAACAAATAAACATAAGCGAGCTTACAGCGGATACTGGTTACGTAAAACTGTGGCTTCCCAAACACGGCATGAGCCTAAATTAATTCACTGTTATGTATTTTATCCATCGTTATTGTATAGAGTTCTATAGTTATTTGCCGTAAATCATACGGGCAAAAGGTAGATCTATTTTTGTTTTATTGATTAGTAAAGACAGACGCTCGATGTTTATTTGTGTTTTAATAACCTAAATTGTTTACGAGATGCTTTTTAATAACTTCTAGTGACTTTTTAGTTTGTTATTGCGGATCTTGTATTGTGTTTGAAGAATTAAAACAAGATATTAAGTTCAAACAGATTAATTTTATATGAAAATAAAATATTAAAACATTAAGGCTGTGAAACAATTTTACCCAATTAACACATAATGAGCTTAAACATACGCTAATGAAAAGGAAGCCTGTAAGCGGGTCACAAGTGATACAGGTTAAATGTCTGAGTTAATCCAATAAGAAAAGTACAAACACTGACTGCCCTCGCTTCCGCCCGAAGACCCGCAGCGTTCACTTCACTTGACTTACCCCACTGTCTTACTGTCGTCTGATTCAGCCAGCTACAATAACCTACATAGGTTACTGATATACTTACACCTTACCTTATATAAGTTTAATGTCACAACTCAAAGCAAATTCACCTTCAATGGTTTTATTTTCTTAGGCTTTTCAATAATTAACCATGCAGTTAATATAATAATGTTTAAAAATATTACAACGGGTGGAGTACACTTAAGTATCGAAAAGGATCCTACGAAGGGACACAGAAGTATGCTCGAGTATCAGACTGGAATGAATGAACCCTTACAGAACTCTCTAACTATTGTAAGAAGCATTCCCTTCAAGAAAAGTTTAATGAAAACAAAGTGTTAAAGTAATTGAGAAACAATTTCGACGATCATGCATCACTAGTTACGACACAAATATAAGCGATTGTTTTAAAAAACATAATTAATTTCTTCGACCCCTCGCTCAGTCTAACGGAACATTTAATATTGAGTGCTCATAATTATTCCTTTTACATTCAAACCCTTTTTTTTATTTGCAAACTTTAATTTTTAAATACTCGAGAGCACTTTGTTGCAAGTTTTGTCTTCTTGTAGACTCTAAATTGGTAAAGGGAAGGTCTTTGTGAAAAAATAATTTTCAATTTATACCTTCGCGGAGCCGTCTAACCATCATTTTTCATCTTTATTGGCCTTATTTTCTAATTTTAATATCCCATTTTCCGTATTCTTTTCTCATTTTTATTTTATTCTTTGTCGACAGATCTGGTATTTGGGAGAATTGTAGAGCAGCTTACGAAGACATCGTAAAACATCTAGAAAGGTAAGATTATTGTGTGATCAAAAGATAATGTTTTTCATTAGCCATTTGTTTTAAGTTCTCTTGTTATTTACTTTGTTTTATATTGAAACTCTTACTTTAATTTTTCACTTCATCATTGCCGAAGGACGAGCAAGGGAGATACAAATAAAAGCATTTTTAATTTAAACGCCTAGATATCAGGGGAGTGTGAAATTAGAGGACACAATTAGATCGCTGGATCGGGTGTATTTTTAACAAATGACCGGTCGGTTGGCGTCGGCTCGGGGTGCGAACAATTCATCAAACTCATTCTGAGCTAATCTCGATGCGAGGAAAATGCGGCTCTCATGTAAATTGGGCCAATTCGAGGGCCAATGGTTAGGGGAAACGCTTTTCTTTTCTTGTTTAATGGATGGTGATTGATCGGCGGGATCGAATGAAATCCGCGGTTTTGACTTCATTTCGAAGAGCCGCGATTGAGTGTTTCGATACCACTTTCAATTTGGATGCTATTGAAATGAAAAACAGTTACGTCATTTTTGGTTATTTATTTTTTTCAAATTTTAAATATTGTTATATAAAATTAATGAAATAGTACCTAACTTCGGATTATAATAGTTATCTGTTGTTAATGATTATTTCGTTTTGTATCATTATATATATGTTAATAAATATTTTGATATCATAATCACAAATTAACAAGCGGTTATTAAAGATAGCGTTTTAAATTTTTGGGTGTCCAATTAAATTAATTTCTTTTTTTTCAATTAATCCTCCAGATTTGAAAATAAACGTATCCATGCGAGTTGGGTAGAATTACAGTCGGACAGCCAGCCTTGTACCGATGTGTCACTGTCAGATCGCAGCCACGGGTATAGGATTAAGGCTGTTTTAAAGAAATTACAATGTATTTTTGGCGTAAAATCTATATATAGTATTTTGAATTGTAAAATTTGATTTACGCTTTACGAAATATATAAAATAATTCCTTGAAATATAAATTTTAATGTTGTTAAAAAATGGTTGTAATAATTTGTAGATGGTAATGTTAAATAAAAAGAACTAGCACCTGCTATACTATATTATTATACAATGAAGATATTAGGAACACATTTTATGATTGTATGGATTCAAAGTAAGGGCTGTTATTTAGTGATAAATCGATGACTAAAACGGTATATTATACCTATAATACAAGAATTTATATCTTTTTCTATATATTATAAAGGTGATTTCGTTTCCATTCGTAAACATAAGTATTTCTTGATCTAAAAATTATATTTAATAGTCCAATTAAAAACTGATAAAGATTTAGCATTTAAATCATTAAAAGATTTTGAATAATTGAAACGTGAATATGAATTGATTGCCGATGTTAACATCGTATCATTCCGATATTGACATTTATAACAAGCAACACTGTTTAATAATACCAACTTCGTTCGTTCCTCCGCTCGCTTGGCGCAGGCGCCGACCGGTTCTCGATCCTAAGTCCAATTAATTGACAAGATTATCTTTGATTTAATATAATTTGTAGGTACTGTTTGTTTTGCATCTTCCAAGTGCACTCGAGCGTGCTTATTAGACGCTTTTAAAACGATTATTTTGATTTTACTTTAACATTGAAGGGTTATTGAAGTATTTATAAATTGTTTTGATCCTTATAAAAGAATAAGTATCTCGTGTATAAACAAATAATTTTAATGAATTGTAATTATTAAATAAATAACTAAGTTATAAAATTAAGTTTTTTAAGTAACAGTTGAGATAGGGTAATATTTTTGGATTCAGTTTTTCACTTCTTTTTATTTTTGTTGGTTTGCAACCCCAGTTTGTATCGCAATGGTAACAAAATCCCAATTCGGAGCGCTGCAGAATCCGCTGTAAATCAAACGGTGACTCAATTAACAGTCAACAAATCGTTGGGATCTATGCATTCGTCCGGTTTAATTCCGTTTCGGATCGAATTAGCTGCGATTAATCGGCGTACGGCGGGTTAAGCCGGGAGGGCACACGATGCACACATCGCACTGACGGGTCTCGTTACTCATTGGACCCTTGTGCCGGAAAGATAGCTCAGTTTGGTCACCCTTTATTCTACATTTTTAAAAATAATTTAATTACTCTATGATATATCTTTTTACGTCTTATCTATATCAGCTTCTGAACCTCGATTATTTCCAGCAAATTTTTTTTTTGGTGTTGTTATTGTAGTCGCTTCAAATCAATTCCTGTTTGTATAAATTATGCTTTACTAGACTGTCTTTAGTAGGAGACGTCAAGAATCTCATTGGTAACATTTGCGTGATTGAATCCTCCACCATTAATTTCAACGAAGATCAAACGAAGACCGAGGGTGATATTTATCAAGGATATTGCGAATTATTTTAATCAAATCAAATTCCCTTCGTTGTAAACAAATGCTTTTGATTAATGAGACTAGCGACAGAGCTTCGTCGTTGTGATAAAACACCCGAGGAAAAGACAAAATTAATGGTCATAAAATGAACTCTTATATTCGAAAGATAAAGATGCTGAATGCTCCGAATCTTCAATAATGCTTCCTACCATTTGAAGGATGATATCCGAGATAGCATCTGGTGACTGTACATTTACGTCAGTCCTCTATTTGAGATGATTTTCTCGCGTTTAGTGTTAGGCAGAGATATTTATATTGTCACGCAAGTCATTAATAATAACGACTTTTGATTTTCAGTCGGCTAATATGCGTAGGGTGCTTCATAAAGGGCCGAGTCACGGACAACCCTGAATACCTCCCGTGTTTGTCACCGATGTGGTCATACTGGCATTTTATGTAGCTCTTTGTGCTTTGCCCTTTTATGGTTCAAACTATTTGGATAGTTTATACGGTGAACCGAACTATTTATCGTATTTGCTTGATGTTCAACTGGAATTCAGTTTTATTAGCAATCTCTTTACTATTTATGAATTTCAACCTACATATGTATTTATATAATTAAACATCTAAGCTTTTTCCTTTTTTCTATGTGTGCTTTTTTCTTTGTATTATGAGTACTTTTAACTCTTCCCATAGTTAACTCAAAGAAAACAAAGACAGCGTTGATATTTTATTATCTGTGAGTTACAAACATTGTTGTTAGTTGCACCGTCAGCCAATATTAATCTGGATCCGGCGCCTGACAGCACAAGTCAAATTTCTCATCAAAAATAAGAATTAATGGCGAACAGCATTAATCATTAGCTCGCAAACAGCACGAGGTGTCCGTATCCCATTATTTTGCATTACTAATGATATGTACACAGCGATAAGGGATGCTTTATAAAAACCTCTGAGGTATCAACTTTCTTTATCGATTTTGCCTTAACTCGCTGATGTTACAATATTTTATAATAATGGAAAGTCATTCTTCTGGAGTAATTTAGAAACATCGTCATACTACATTGCTTTTTCTAAATAAAACACGTCGTATCAAAACCTCGGAATGCTAATTCAAAATTAGGATTAAATTTTATGCGGTAGCGCGTTCGGAGTGAAAAAGATTTATTGTTCCCTTCATTATTCGGGTGTCACTTTGAAAATGGATTTGCAAATAGGTTGTTATATTTTTAGTATATTGTTCACAAAAAAAAACTCGTATTGTAATTAGTGGAGATTATTTCATGACCGTTGAATTATTTATAAGAGATAATGAGTTTCTATTATAAGAATGGCAACTATTTTGTTTTTATTGTAACATGTATATAGAGAACAATATAAATTAAGTTACCAACGGTAGAATAGAAAATAAGTCACATAGCTAACGAAGTGTGACGAGACGGGCAAGCTGGCAATCAATTAGCTGCCTTCACTCAGTAATTTTTAATAACTTTACAGTACTAATCACTTCCTCCCCAAAAGGCGTGACCGCTCTATTTCTAGAAGTTGGTCACATTGTCAATGACAGAAGATGTCACTTTTCCTTTAATTACGTAGCGGCTTCATTCCTTCGCGCCCTATTAGTACGCATCAATCAATGTTGCCAATACCTATTTTTTACCCCGCGACTTGGATCTTTTTTTTTCATGCTACGTTTTTGTTTACGGAGATTTTTTAAGTGGGGAATAATTTGATGAGGTCCGCCACCCGACTGCGTCGGATGCGGGCTCCGCTCATTTGTCATCGTCTTGTCATTTCTGCGTTTCTTTCGAACAGTTGTATCGCTAAAGTAATTATGTAATTTTAAGTGGACTTTTTTCAATCGACCTGTGATTGTTATATTAGTATGGATATTTACATCAATATTGTAGTTGTAATTTGTTACATCTTGGTTTATTTTCTATACGTATTTATTATATGTGTAAAATGTACTTCAACACTAATGGCATATAATATATAATATTTTAATGTGACTTGTTTTAACGATTGCGAAGTTTTATTTAGCACATATATAATAATTAATAAACTTTTTTTTAACATTATAATTTCTATTAAAAAATTATTTAAATTAATCTACTCGAATCAGACTCGCAAAACGTATTAGCAATAATTTTAATTCTATATTTATATTCAACAATCGGACGTTTCATCAGAAAAACTATGAATACTTAAATATCATGTTAATACTGACATCGATGGGGTAAATCCAAATATGGAATCCACAGATCAAAAGAATTCATTACAGTGTGTAAATCACGATTTGCATGTGGCGCAAAGTAATGAATATGCATCCCGAAGCCTGACTCCGGACATCCCGTGCCTCCTTTACACTGTTTCAAGTTATTTGCATGGATGCCGATAGCCATGGATGTAATTTATTCTCTTTATTCAATGCAATATTGAAACCATTAAAGTAGTTATTATTAGGCAAAACATTTGTAATAATTGTTTTTTACTTGTCAGATAGTCCTATATAAAGGAATTTTAGATTCTAAATTCATTCCAGTATACTCATCCGTTAAAACGCAGCTTCCGTCACCAGCAATGCTGACTGGCTTCAACCGGACACTTGCCATTTCGTTCGCTTCCTGACCTTTTCCCGTTTTCCGTTTTGTTATGCAAATCCCAGCTGGGAAATTATAAAGCCAATAAAAAGTATTCTTCTGTTTACATGCTGAGTTCGCGCCGACTGAGTTGAGTGTGAGCGCGCATAAATCAACGATAACGTTACATATATGAATTAAAATGATTGAATTGGTTTTCACTTTAATATATGCAATGCAATATTTTACATAATTTAAAGTGTCTCTATCTAGTTATGAATAGATTTCAAAAAGCGCCACCTATTGGCGTCGACGTGTAATTATTGACGAATGCCAATTTACACTACAAAATTAAGTATGAAAAATATTTGCAATACACAAATTCATTCCTTATTGACTAACATACAGGTAATTTTCGTATATAGCTATACATTGCTCCCGAACAAAACGAGTTCTTAAACGTTTTGTACATAATGTAATTCATTAAAATTACAAAATTATCGATAAAAAGCGTGCGGATAAATAATTGATTGAACATAAGTAAGGGTGATCCGAGGCATCGTATGGCTAAATAACCACATCCAACCCTACGCCACAAATCAAATGTTTTGATAGCGCCGTGGTATTAACGAGACAATTTGATTGCGGACATATCGCGCTAAATTGCTTCAAAATTATATTTTCTGTTTACTTTCAGCCAAACTCCCTATATCGACCGTTTAGAACAGATGGCTTTGTTTCTATTGCGCTGATTATCGGACAAAAGCAAACATTTCTAACAACAGTCAATAATATGTTACGCTTCTGATATAATCTTCGTTATTGCTTTATTCAAATGTATTTTCATTGTTTTTTATGGTGTTGTATTGTGTCAAGTAATCTATATTAAAGCATAATGTCGTATTAAATCGATACGGACGTCTTTTTATTTAAAAAGTTCATTAAAATATTCTTTATCTCGAAGATAATTCTAAGTTATCAATGAAATGTACAATACTATGATGGATGTGTCCTGTCCCGGCAAACTACTAGATAAAGCGTCCGTTTGTAAGATCGTATCTTCCGGACGTTTATATCTAAGAAAATAATTTCATGATAGCAAAGTTTCTTTTGTAATACAATAATTTAATTAAGCCTTACATATTTTTAATTCTGTAACAACAAGATGGTACATAATAGTAGATTACTTATAAGGTTGTAATAAAAAGTGTCACCACATCATTACTATCTAGTTGGAAACATGTTGCGGTGTACGCAAACGATCACTTCGATTGCAATCATTACTCATGCGACTGCTCCCTGTGCAACCAGCGATCACAGCGATGAACAAACTTGACCGTCCACATAAGAGAAACTTATATCAGCAAAGAACGCGCTACAGCTGCTAGATTATAAGGAAGGATTTGTCGCGTCACATTATCCAAGGAATTGAATTGGAAGTGTGTCGATGTATGTGAATTTTCTGCGGTTATTCCTTATGCTGCATGCCTTGAAGCCCTATTTATGCAATATGTGGTCAGTCAATTGTATGTCTAGAGTTCGTTACAAAGAACGACATTCTAAATCACACCGGTATAACCGGCAATACAACTCTCATTTCCCCAAAGATATTACTGCCAAATTTAACATAATCAAAAAACATTCCCATTATAGATAATGGTTATGCCCCTTAAAAGTCAGGACTACGAATTGTAGGAGCAATTTTGCATAATTATCCGACATTGCGCTGGGAGACAGGCGACGCGTTGGCGCTTAAATCCTAATAACATCAGATCCGATCGGAATCTCGTTATGCCACTGTAATCTGTTGCGAACAAATAGACTATTATTTTCTATACATAAACAATTCGACTAAAGGTAAAAAACAAGTCATATCTATAAACCTCTAAATATATCTCATTGGAATTTAAAAACCCCTCGATCTTCTGCAATCACTCATCTAACAGCGACAACTTTAATCTTCTCACGTTTTTCTAATATTCTAATGAGCTCTAAAGCTTCAGAGACATATTTTATTTTCTTTCCGAGGCGTATTTTATTTTTCATTTCACGTTTCATAAGCGAAATTTGCGTGTCCCTCTTTACATTTGGCAAGCGTAATGCCCCGGTCGCTTAGTGCACTTTTATTACGGTATTAAGTGACGTAATTTTTTCCATATTATATTATTCAAATTTAAATAACTGTCTCCGGTTTCCCCCACAGAGGTCCCACTGACTACCGATTCTGTTGTCGCCCTCAGAATCTACTTATAATTTAAGATGTTTTTATATAACAAGAAACCTGTAGAGTTCCGTTTTTTTAATTAATTAAGAATAATGAGTAAAGTTATATAAAACACTTTATTCCTAAAATAGACCGTCTCTCCGCGATAATAATAAAAAAAATATTCTTGACACACACAGAGAGAAAAATATATCGGGAAGTATATTTTTTATATCATAGCTACTCTACGCATGTTATTGTTCCAAAATCGAAGAAGTTGGAAGGCCGCAATTTTTACAAATGACATCGTGACGTTTATGCGAGGGGCGCGGTGCCGACAAGTCATCATGTTACTTCTTTCCTAATATTTTTGCATTTCCCCAAGCCTCTTCCGCCCTAAGTGTTTTTCTTTGGTTCTTTACCATCGATAAGCTTGTTAACAAAAAAATCTAATCATATAATATATATTATGTTTAGAAATAATTTGAGTTTATTTTTAATTTACCGTATTTTAATAAGGATTTTGTTATTATAAATTTCAAATACGTCGTGTGATTGTTAATCGGTCTATGAAAAGAAGAAGCAGAATACTGCAACTTCTTTTCATTAGTATTAAGTAGTCCTTCTCATTTTTAGTTCATTATCAAAACTAGATGCATATTTAAATGTTTTTGGATGGACGATGTTGCATATACAAAGCGAAATTTTAAACGTCTAGACATTTTGTTTAGTAGATAAAACATAAGTTCCGTTATATGGATAACTTTTTGTTTGCTCCCAGCCCCTTGCTACTTGTATTTTCTTTATAATTTATTCCATTTCTCCCCCATACATTGGCATCGGTCGCTGATATTTTTTATTCGATTAGTAAACCCCTAAGGTGTTTTTAGCCTTTTTTCGCTCGATTTTCTTCGAAGCTTTGTTGACTGTTACGGGGGTAACAATGCTCATTTCTCTTGGATGAACAAGCTTATTTATTTTAAAGCAATATCTGTTTTGAGTAGATCTGAAGGTTATTATAATGAAACATTCAAATGTTTGGAGTGTTCTAACAAAATCTCAATATACCGCTTGGTGACTTGAGTTTGGTTGTTGATAACTTAGTAATTATGTCGTTGCCGCAAATTAATCATGCGTCAGTCGAGTGAAAATGGAACAATCACGGCAAATTCTTCCTGAAGTCATAGACGTTGGTATGTGTGACCCTAGTTTCTCAAACCGCAGTACTTACACACTCGATTTGTGTCAAGAGGAGAATAGGGGAAGAAACTTTTTGATAGATCGGACTGAGTTTGTTTTGCATGTGAGTGATATGTCTGAAATAATAAATGTTGAGGCGTCGACGGATCCCGGCATCCCCCAGGGAGGGTGGACTAAAACGATTTTTGATTTGGGTGTCAAGCAAATGTTTTACGCAGCAACGCTTAGATTGGATTTTATTTTCTTAATCGATATCTACCATATTCGACTACTGGATCACGGATTGTAATTCCAATGTTCTAATAATGCATTTTATCAGCTAAGTGTAAACGACGACACCGTTACCAAAAGCTCTGTATAATACTTACTCTAATCAGATTATGCATACAAGAACGGTTTGGAACGTGGTGCGCTGTAATATTAGGTTGTGAACGGTTCCGAATTAACTAATCAGCGTACATTGGCTTTGGTGGTGATTGCGTCGCATTGTCCGCGCGCGCTTCCCCGGAATATCTGTTTAGGCCACTGCGCGCTCTGTAATGCCATAGTTAGCGTTAACTAACTTAGTTAACCTTCATGATTTTGTTCCCATAACATATACATATCTAGCACCTGGTAAATAGGACATACTTTGCACGTGGGACACATGATACTGGGATTTAGAATGCAAAAAAACTGAAGATACAATGCCAATAAAATATTCAAAAGAACGAAACTCTTCAAAATAAAGGACCGGAAATAACGAAATCATTTTTTAATTTACTTCCCTTTGTGACATGCTTCGCATTTTACATTTTCCGCATTAGATTACTGTCGCCATTTTTTGTTGACGCGTGTAAAATGAATACGTTTATAAATTGGTTCACGTTTTGACGTATATATTTAATTGTAATGAGTTTATTGATAAATCAAATCCTCTGTCGTTCTTATTATATCTTACACAAATTCTAAGCATCATCGATCACTTTAACAGTTTTATAATGATGAAAATAAAACGAAGGAAGTTGAAATAATTTATTACTTCATTGATACAGGCGTTATCTCTCGACCGATCGCGTTTCGATGATTTGGTCATTTCTTTTCAATTCGATCAAGATGTTCGTTTATTTTTATATTAATTTTATTTTGTCAAAAACATCCTGTTTTAAAATATTAAAAGTAGATATTATAATGATTTTCGTTATAAAGATTATATTTTAATGGAACTTTTCTAATTTGGAGACAACTTTTTTTTATATTGAAGGAATGATTAGCATAGTAATAGCTGTGCCAATGAAAAATATATTAAATTCAAACGGAGTTCCGTGACTCGTCAAAGTAGTCAGATATTTTATTTTTAGGGTACGTTCACAGAGTAATTGTATGTAGAGTTATTTCTAAATATTAAGTTTATGTGTTTACATGAACTTGATATTTAAAAATTATTTAAAATAACGGAAACTCTAACCTTTTCAGTTATTTTAAGTAGCATATTTTGTTAGAAACGTCAAAGGTTAAATACAGATTTTTTTTAAAGGTGATTTGGTAGAAACGCTATTAAAGTAAATATATAAACAATATAAGTTACGAAAGTAGTTGCCGTATCTTAGAAGCTGTAGAATATAAACTTTGAGTTAGAAGTGGAATAGGAATTAAATACAAATTTGATTCTCCCGTTTGATGTTACTCTGTAATCCGCAAAAGGGTTCCGCGAAGGCTTAAAACAGCCACTTATTATGTATGTTACATTTCACTTTCAGACGTCATTTATATTCAAATGCTCAAAAGGCATTACTGGGCAAAAATTGTAGCATTAACCCCTTTGAAATGAGCGAAATTGGTTCCGACAAGGGAAATCATTTTTCAAGATTTTTTTAAATATAATGACTCATAGCTGTTAAAAGAAAGTGTGTTAATTTTATAATTAACAATGAAAATCAGACAAGTAAAGAGTCTGATAATCATTACATACTTGATTATATACTCAAGGCTATAATCAGATTAGTATGGTTAAAAAATATATGGTTTTTCCATTATTTGATTTGATATTCTTATGTCATAAATCATTATTATGAAGTAGACAATAGCAAGCATTAACAGCCGCACAGCAAAAACAGAGGCATCAAAAGCCCAATAACTCACAATCAAAAAGAACCCACGGAAATAGGGTAGCGGTATCCGTACAACATGATTACACGTACCGTCTTCATTCACAAAAGAACACAGCGGGGTCTTATAATATTATACCTTTCCCTTTGTAGAAGCTCCGCAACTCAGTGGGTAGCATGCTTTATGGATTCAAATGATAAAATTGTTTGTCAGTGACTTTGTTAGATTCGGTTCGCGGGGTAGCGTGTCCGATGGGCTGTGTTTACGATTGTATCTCTAACGAGCTGCTGACTTATGATACATTGTCACAATAGTCCAATGTTGTGAACACCACCCATTAAATCTTTTTTTTAACTCCTAATTTGAAACCTTTTTAAATAACAAGTTTCCTGTTTCTCATATTTAGTTTCTTACAGTTATGTAAGAAACCAAATATGAAAAACAGGAAACCAGATATAGTTTCCAAGTTGATTGAGATTCAGTCAGATAAATTTACTAAGATATTGTCTAATTTAAGGGTCTTTGATTGTTTTGTTTAGTTGTAAACTAAATTAAATCGTTGCAGGTTGCGGGATGAGAGAGGTGATATCGAACGTGTGATAGCGATGGACAAAGCACGCGAGGGTTCACATAACGGTGAGTATTGGTAATGTTATATCATTTATATGTCCCGAGGAATCTGCAGTTCTATAGAAGACATATTATAATTTTACCCTCAGGCTCCTCTCCAGGTCACAGTCCTGTCTTGAACCTCTCGAAATCAGGTTCTGGAGAACGGGAACGAGAACGAGAGCGCGAACGTGGGGAAAGGGGGGAGGGTTCTGCCAGTGGTCGAAGCTCAGCAGCTTCTCGCCGCACACCCCAACCTCCCCGCATACCATCCACAGCAGCAGCTGCTTCACCCAGATCTCATACTGACGATAGTGATCCTGGTCTCTCTGACCAAGAAGACCATAATGTTAAAGACGAAGATGACGGTAAGTTCCTCATATTAATCTCCAAATATAGTCCATTATCTGAAATAAAATAATTTAAGTTATTATCTTGAACTTTAAAATTATCCATGGTAGATGCAAGCATGTGATGTATGGTAAAATGCATTTATAACAATAAATCGTAATTGCTTTCACTTATTACTAAATCATCTATCCGTAATCTCAGTGGGGACGAGAATATATTATCCTAACATTGGTACACCTGATTAATATACCAGCCATGTAGGCATGTTTTTCTGAACAAAATTACCGAGTAATAGCAATACCTTCGGCAATCGTAGTTCGGACATTATCAGCCATAAAGCCTGTTTTATTTTAACTGAAACACTTAACAATCTTACCATACATTGTAACGCGGCGACTAACGTTTATTGGCGTATAATTAAAGATAAGGCAGTAAAAGCTAAGAAATAAAAGCAATGCAAGATAATCCTTTTATAACTGACGACTATTAAAGGGATATAGGAAGCAACATTTGATAATGATACTTGCAAATGTAGCGAGATTGCTAGTTCCTAAATGATTTCTCATCGCGATCCCGGGGCATTGCACGTTTACCGGTAATGGTCTGATATAATAAAATCTTATTACAAGTATCAGACGCAATCACCTTTAATGATGTATGAATAGCACTTAAAGGATCAATTCTATTTTACACCTTACAAATTTAAAATGCTTTTTTATAAAATGTATCTAAACACAAGATCAATGTATTGAGCTAACTTATATGAACGTTTATGTTAATTTTTGGTGACATTAAATTTAGGAAGATGAATTATGATATTACGAAGATGCAAATTGCGATTACAAATGTTTACATTAATGTGCTGTGTAGAAAGATTTGCCGTTATAGAAGATCTTGCGCTATTAAGATTATTAAAGACCAATGATGGATGGCATGACTATTTCTCTAACCGCGCACCTCCCGACATTAGTTTTATTTCAAGCTTTTTGTATATCAAAGCTATTAGCAGGTTTAATATTTTTAATCAATTTAGTACGTTCTCTCACCAATAGATCATTAATCAAACAGTCTCTTGTTATTAGAAGTTGTCGATAACTAACTTGCATATATAGTCAATAGCATAGGTCAAAATGTTCAATATAATACTGTTTTTGCTATTTTATAATAAGGAAGCTTAATATAATATAAGGTGAAATAAAGCCTCATTATTACCATGAACCGAATATGGGAATATTTTCAGCTATAGGAAACGCGATGAAAACCATAACATCTATACCAAAAACACAATAGCTCAGTAGGCGAAACAATAAGGATGTCTGTTTGTTGTAGTTTCAATATTTAATACTACGATACCGTGGGAACCGGTTAGACGTAAACTACCAAAGACTAAATATAAATTATAAATGAAAAGCATTCGCTGTAATATTCCCTTTTAAAAATTACTCATTAACTGATCTTTTTGTTAGCTGACCTTAAAATATCTACGAGTGTTTATACTTATGATATTGAAACAGTATTAAACTTGACTCTATGTTTGTTTTATCTTTTTTGTTATATATATTTCTTACGTTCACGATCGCATCGGATCATTAAAAACCTCAGTTAATGCTCATGTCATTCAACTTTGATCTTTGTCGAACCAATACCTCTTTCTTTCAATCATGAGAGTTATTTGTGACCCTATTCTGGTTTTATATCCGCGTTTTAATATCGGTTACGATTTATTTGAAAACGATTTTAAATTTTATTCAATAAGCCAAAAGGTCCATTATGGGTTGTCGGTTTTGTTATAAATTTTGTTAATTGGGCTTATTAGGAAGATGGTGTTGTGACAACTTGAAAGTGCTATCGTGAGCATCGACAATGACGAAAGATGTTGTCTTCATTATGTGATGAGCGTTCACTATCTTGTCAGTTAAATTATATGTATCGATAGATTATTCCGGATCGTGGGATACGTCATCGAAATTAGTCTTTTTTTTTATTTGAAACAAATTATAAGAATAAGTTGAGAGAAATCAGTTGTTATTTGTTTATTTGTTAGGAAGTTGAAGTTGTTATTGCAGGTTGATCTTAGTTCCCACAGAACAGTTAACGGTTTATTTTGCAATACATATAAATTGAATAGACAGCCCCTTCCATGTCCCATGCTTCACGGAGGTAACAACTATCATTCTTAATGGCTTCAAGTAATTGAGAGTATTTTACTATAAATTTTAATATCTCATACATTTGTAATGTAAATGTTTGGTAAATTATGTTATAGAATAATGAATAATTATAATAGTGAAATAATAAAATACATACGTTCATAAAAATTAGCAAACTAAAATATTCGTAAAACAAAATATTATAAACTGAACAAACTATTGTTTAACATTTTTAATGTAGTGAAGGGAAGTTATACATGTAAAACCTTATTAAGTTACATTCCTTAATATCGAATAGGCCTCCTCTGACCATCAAAGTACCGCATGGATTTACCACGCGATTTCCATGTACCTTGCTATAATAATTGTTATGCGAATGATACACGCACGCGATCATACTGTCGTATTTATTATTAATAGCATTCTGCATCTCAAACTTCTTGCTACGTTAAATAATTAAATACATGATTAAAGTTTAATGCAATTTATTATTATTAATATTGTTAATTATTTATTATATAGGCGCTGAGTTGAGTGACGGTGAGCGTGATATGCCAACGAATACATCACCAGCTGCTGTCAACTACCCGACTCAAGGATCTCCCTCAAACGTGCCCGTGGACCCGTCCGCAGACACCCTGGTCTCCTCAACGGAAACGCTCCTGAGGAACATTCAGGGGCTGCTCAAGGTTGCAGCAGATAACGCACGCCAGCAAGAACGACAGATTAGCTACGAAAAAGGTAAATCTTAGAACCTATTTTTTTTGGGTATATTGATATTTAAAGATATAACATTGATATTAGGACTTGAATTAGAGAGAAATAATTTTATAAAAACAGCCAATGTCGATGAGATTATCGATATTAGTTAACGTGTCGTTTGAATCGATTCACTGTAATCGATAAAACGAGATTTGTTCACAGTTAGTTGCTAGAATCACGCACATTAAAATGAACAAGTTTTATGAATCATCTCGCCTAAACACCAAGGTTTCTATCGTTTACACAATATTATAATTTCATTATACGTAAATAAAATATATATTGCATTAAACAGTTCATAAATTTTTTCTACACTAAAAATGGTTGAAAATTTCAGTACAAAGATAATAATTGAATAATTTTATCTACATACAACAGCCGTGTTTATATTTCATAGTGTAGTAAGCCGGCTCATGTCGTGCCTTCGCGAATAATCGTAGAACAGATGCATCTGAGTTATAGCACAATTCACTATTATTACCCACGATTTCATTCAGACAGCATAATTGTTTAATTGATATTTCTGCATGTTATTTATTCTCGTCATTTCGTTTTCACCATGAGAATGTAGTCGTGCGTTATGGCTGTGTATAGTAAAAGAATTATAAGAATTCAAACGAAATCGATTGCTTTAATAAATACTATAACCGACGGTATTTTATGTTATTACAGACGCCTCTTTATAGCTACATATTATTTCTCATTGAACTTAGAATTCATATTTAATCATATTCAAAATAATATATTAAAATGTATTCACAAGTTCACCACTGTCTAAACAAAATAGAAGTAAAACGCAATTGTTATAAGAGCCATAAAAATACAGAGGATGAGATGTTTCGTAGCGCGAGTCATCATCAAACTTGAATATCAATATTGCGCCTCCAGCCAATTGTTTTAATAAACAAAATAAAATGAGAAATAATAATGCTATAGGCTAACAAAAGGTTCCATTTCTCCCCTTGACATGTAACTGAGCTAAAGGAATACCCTCCTAACAGAACACTATTAAGATTTAAAATCGTCTATCTATTTGCTGAACCGGTAATTTTGTTATTAAGATAATAAAATTATTATTGATGAAACATTTTTTCGAATCGATGTGTCTGGCGAACCTTACCGTTAATTTTTTTTTAATGAAATTACAGCAATCACTCGCTCGATTATCGGCTGAATTGATAGGTGTAAGGCTTAAATCGTATATAACGTTAAATAGTTGTTTTACTTTATGTGTTATGTAGTTTATGAAAGCACCTTGAAATACAACATCAGCTGTTTAAACAGGTGTATATTGCTTTGAGCTAAACATAACTCATAACTGATTCGCCCCTCCGTTGCTCTCAAATGGCAGATCGCTATCAGATGCATTCGCTAACAATTTTTACACTAGACGTGCGTAGTGGTGTCGCAGACAAATGTACTGCATCATCAGATAAGACTAGAGGGTTCATTGAAAGGACCATGACGTACCTCCTTCCATTTCTGTCTATTTTGGCATTGAATGAAAAATAGAAGTTATGATTTTCGCGCGGCAAAGCTAACAGTTTCGAGTGAAACATTTCAAATGTTTGTAATCTGATACCGTCTCGTCGTATGTGTTTTTAGTTTGAAAAACAAAGTTACATGATGGCACGTATTCAGAGGAAAAAAAACTGCAGTAATAAAATAAACGAATAAAGAAAATAGTTGAAGAATATAAAGTATGTGAATATCTCCGATTCCAAAGTGTTTTTAATTGTTCACATCTAAAGTTCTCTCTTTAAAAAACATTCGTAACACGCAGAATCTTTCCGATCGCAATCATCGCGACATAAATCTGCATCGGCTACTCTTTAATCCTTTATCCCTGTTAATTCGTCCGCTTAGTTTATTTCTGAAGCAAAATGGTCCGGTCTTGTACCCGGTTTTGTTCACCTCTTTTGTTTTACAACTATCAGTTTTTGTTAAGCTAAGTGCTGTTCTACGGACAAATGGCACATGCGCAAGTAGATAGGACAAGCGTATTTTATGGGGTTCTGTTAGAAAGGGAATTCCACTTCCATATCTAGAGATAGTCTATGTCGAAGACCATGCTCATATTGACAATAGCTTTGATTTATTATTGTTACATACATCTCAAACAACCAATCTTATTAAGTTTAAATTCAAAAGTAAAAAGGAATGACATTAAAAAGTAATTCATGAAAATTAAACAATACTTTAGATACGGTACCTAAGATTTTAGCGTCAGTAGCCAATTTAAAGTAAGCTAATATTTAAAACACGTAAAGTGCTACTTCAGTTTTCAATAACTTTATCTTTATGACAGCTGTTCGCTGATTGAACTATGAAATGGACAACTATATACGAAATTGTATAAACAAGCTTTTACAGTTGAAATGTCTAACAAAGTCAATACACAAATGCGACGTTGCAAATAAAATGAAAAGTTTCTTATTGCGATGTGTTTATGATATAATTTACTTCGATATCGCGTTGCGTTGAAGGGAAACAGCCCATCAATAACGTGGAAGTGACCGATCTAACAAACAAGAACTGGCCAATGATAAAAACTGATGAGCAAATAGACACACAGGACTTGTGTACTCAGCTAATGGATTCAATTGATATGAAAGCTTTTACAATACTTTCATGGACATTGCTATTGTACTGCGACGTAACCAAATTAACAGAATTGCTTTTAATACTTGACTTTTAGTATAGTGATAAAGCAGTGCGCTCTTATTTCAATAATTAAAAAAATTTAAACATATGTTACTTTATCAAGTTAACTAACTTTGACGATGTAAAATATCTAAACTCAGTGAAATCATTTTTTTAACTTGATATCATGCACATACCTTGCAAGTTGCAAACCGCCCTCAGGTAACAAGCCACTGCGCGATGCGCGGGCGCAGATACACCAACGATGCATTGTTTTTGACCGCGCCAGCTTTCGCACCATTGTGCCGGAGTGCCAAATCTTTGAAGTCAATCTTTGTTTGTTTACTTCGACGTGCTGTTATGGAATATTGTAGTCGTTTTACTTGGTTTTTACGTATTAGCTTATGGGGAGATTCTAACATTACTTATTATATGTTAATCTAACACACAAAATTTTAATGGTTGTTTATAGTTAAAGTTTTTTAAATCATATGTCGTATTCTCGTTTAAATTTTTTTTTTTAGTTGATAAACCAAGGGATTTTTTTTGTATCAAAACTATTCTTATATAACAGTTATTTGTCGTTTTATAATATAAACTGATATGTGGTTTCTTTGCCAATCGGCCATGGGTGCAAGTAAACAATAAGTGACACTAAAGTGGGTATTAAAATGCCATTCCTGCAATCTACCGATATGTGAGAGACATCGGCCATATTGGATTACTTGCGCGTGTCGCTCTGGTTACAGTGCGCACGCGACTTGACCACACGCAAGCCATCTAGCGGCGGCGACGTGTGTATCAATGGCTTCAATATTGGTACACATCAAATCGAACACATAATACATATTTAATGTAACTGTATAACTTAAATAGAATTCGAATTTAATAAAATATGTAATTCTCAGGTTTTCAAAAGGCTCCATATTCGTAATATGCTGAAATGGATTTAATACTGATCAATTACGAGAAAGAAGATCACTCCCGTTTGTGTCTTTATAATAATAAATAAAAATAATATTTTAAAATTCAATTAAATATTTACGTTAATATGATTGTGTAAGAATAAATGATTATCAAAATTTTCTTAGGGTGAATTTGGAGCGTGTTTCCCCAAGGCGCTTTAGGCAAATATTAACATCGGAATTATTAAATTTAATTCGAAGGTCCTAGTTATTTAAATGATATTAATTTTCATAAACCTCATTACAGATACGTAGCATTCTTACTTATAAAATTTGTTAGATACACAAATATCAAGTATTTACTAAAACAAAACAAAGTGATCATATTTAAATAATATAAAATCTAAATTAAATTAAATGTATTTTGATTATATACATATAAGCATCATATAAGTATCAAATTTCCTTGATTCATACATCATACAGCTATAAATAGTGAAACGGTAGCTCAAATATGAATCCTGTACCGCAACAAGCTAAGATACTCCCTTAGGATCTTAAATACAAAACACCAAATTCAAACGTCACAAATTCATAAATATAACAAGCGATTTTAGTCTTTCCATTACGTCAATAGTATTTAAAATCCACTGTAATAAGCACTCGTCCTTCGACATTATAAATACTTCACCTGGTATAAAGGGGTAAAGTGAGACAATCGTAAAGTTTAATAATAATTACATTCTCAACTCTCCTCCCGGCTTGTGCGCAATAATTAACCGCTCGGAATTACTTAGCCGAAATAATTTAATGTGACGTACGCCCAATTATTCATGATGTGCAAGATGTCTATTGAGAAGTGAACTCGAAATGCCATATAATCTGTTTTAATAATATATTTCATGTTAACCTTTTTTTCTTTCTTTTATGTTCATAAATTTCATTTGAATATTTAAATTATTACTACAACTAGAGTCAGTTTTAAATATATTCCTGATATGATTATATATGGTTGTACTATATCCTCTGCACGTAAACATATCATCACAGATCTAGGTGAATCCCACTGATCTTAATATTTAAAACTGACATAAAATGAGGTTTAAGAGCAGTTATACACCATCCAGCTTACCACGAGCCCTACATTTAAAATGATCACAACTGGTATAAGGTCACGTATCACTGGTAGTTGGTTGTCTCTATGGGGTGAAACAGAACCCTTGTTCTAGTTGTAATTTACATACAGAATTACATGCCGGAATAACGTTGTTGCATATGTTTATGACTCAGTATATTATTATGAAGTAAGATAATCGTGATACAATTTTGCTCTGTTTTTATTTATTTTATGGTATAAACAAGTTTTTTTTTTAAATGTCATCAAATATGTTAACAGATGTCAGGGTTAATCTTATAAATTGGAATACATTTCTCAAAACAGGTATCTCTAATTGATTCATTAAAGAATGTTTTTTTTTTTATATCTGCTATATTATTTATGTAGATAAATATCTCACTGGGCCTATTTAGTTCTTTAAGGCAATAATATAAAGACATCTGTTTTCATTAAGACTTATCATAATTTCAATTATTAAATAGGAACAGGGAATCGTAACATTATGAGTCGTAGCCTGCAGCTGGAACTCTCTTGCTGAATAAATATTCTTTATATGCAGTTAAATTTTTAACAACGCTCCCATTACATCACAAAGTTTGCTAAAAATGAAATATTACCGGTCAGGGAGAGACCGCAAAAACATCTCATAAGGAAGAACTAATGAAAGCTTAGAGCCATTCGCATAAATCTCCCTTACATTTTTAATACCAATATATCCGCGGAGGGGAACATCCACGGGGAGATGAAAAAATTGCACTGAAGAACAAAACGCCGCGAAGACGCGTATTTATATCTTATTTAAATACCAGATGTTGTCCACTTATAAATGTAGATATTTTTTAATCGGTACCATACCGGGGACATAATGGTATCAGCCGATCTGCCGTCAGCTGGTATGTAGATGTACCTGAGTTTATCGTGTTCGGTGGCTAATTTAAAAATCCCCACAGCGTGGATCGTTCGCATTGTAAACGTCGTCATCTCCCAGTGGCCGTGTGATATCTCTTTTGACCCGTATAGATTTTTTTGCTTCATTACCTAAGCTTTTGTTGTATCGCATTGAATCTCGTGGAGTCGTGTAGTCTCATTAAAATAATACAGGGCTACTGGATAATCTTATCCGGTGTGTTTCGATCGCAGATTGGGTGCGCGTGCGCTGATAACACCACCAGATATTTCGCCGCTACTGTTTTTTTGCTATTTTTATATCTTTTTCGTGAACATCTTCGTTATTGCTTACATTATAAATAACGACAAAAATAATAAACGTGATATATCACAACTAATTAAAACATTCGGTTGAATATCCCTACTATATACTTAATACTACATACATTTTTATTTTAAGTATATTTACTTTTTCTTCGTTAAAACGAATATTTCGCAGCACATTTTTCAAGTGGAAAAATAAATGAAAAACCACCGAAGTAATGGATGCAAAGGTTTTACGATCTAAATTTCACACGTAATAAACGAAGGCAATTCCTATGATTATTATCGTAGAGACTGCGGGAATAATCCTTCGCAGTAACATCACTGTGACATAAGCCGGAAAAATCTAATAACAATAAAATAAAATTGCCGACGGTTTGTAAATTTAAAAAGCATAGGGAAGAAAATTCGTTTCGAGCGCCGTGACAACCATTACCATTACTCTGAGTTTACACGAAATAAATATATCGTCAATATTATAATTGATTTATAAAATGTTAAATCAATTATTTTATTGAAGCTAACTGAAATATTTTTACATAAATAAAGATGTGTTATGATTTAACATTGCTTCCCTAATCCAGCTTTGTTCGCACTTCTCCGCTTTCTTAAGCATTTTAATCAGCGATATTCCAGAGTAATATTTCCTTATGCTATTACTGTTAAAATTTTACCTTCAACCGCTGAAGACTTCCATTCATCCGCCTTTAAAAGGACCAAAGACTCACCAGAGGGAGAAGTGAATGCGTTCTTTTGTTTCCCTTTTCAAAGCCTCGTTTTACTCGCATTCACCTTAACGCTCGTTTAAATTATTTTGCCAGTTTTGTGTCGTAAATTTAAAGCGGACTTTAATTGTTATTTTAACTGCAAGAACAACTTAGTCTTGCAATAGGGGCGGTGAAAATATGTCTTAATTCGCTCGCCCTATGACTTATGTGCTAAGGCTCATTGAATTGCTCCAAATGTCTTATATTTAATTAAAATATTGTGTAATATTTGTTTATAATTCAACAGATATAAAAATATATTTCGTTTTTCAAACAAATGTAAATGTTAATTTAAAATATAAAAATTTCATTGAGAATTTTCTTTGGCTATGATATTCGTAATTTAAATATTGTTGTTGCTTTTGCTGAGTGCACGAAATTGAAGAGAAATAAAATTTGCCCGCTGCGACCCTCTGGGAGTTGAATTGCTTCGACTATATTCTATAAAAATACACTCAAACAAATTTTCAATCCACGAGGCCCACTTATGCTTGGAACAAAATATTTCGAAAATCGATTACGATATCAGTTAATTACTTTAGGCCATTATTAAATTGCGTAACCGAAATCGATCCTTTTGTTTATGGGTTTCGATCCTTTCAATCATCTATCAACCATTGAGCTTCGGTATAATAATAATTGTCCATAATTATATATTCCCTTGAACGGCGCATCACTTTATTGTTATTTTATTTATAAAGTGGTAATTTTTTACTCGACTCCACTCTATCATGTTTTTAAATTTGATTGATTCGATATAAAGATCGATTTAGTTATAATCGTGTTCCGCTGGCTGGACCCTCATGTTTTTGTCTCAGTTGTTACAAAGTTAAAAAAGAAATTAACATTAAACATACACAACGAATTGAATGGATTCGGTCGTGGTTTTAATTTAATTATACATGTTGTTGCGAGTAAGTAATAATAGCACTCATTACTCGTATCTATAACACGACCATCAAACAATACAGAGATAGATCTCGCTGGCTCAAAGACCACCGGGTGCATCTTTTGTTAAGACGCCTTAGTTCACAAATCGCGAGATTTGCTGATAGGAGGCATACCGACGCGGACCTTAATGGCCGCCTCGCTGAAGCTAAATTACGTCTCATGTGCGAAACCACTTTTAACTAAAAGCCCACTAAATTATACCATGCAACTGAATTGGTTTGAAATAAATGTGATATTATTTTATTATTTTCAAATTATGAATTAATTTTAATAAATTTTAGTGGTTTTAAAAAAGTTTTATTTGTAATCTCGTAAAAGGAGGTGTGTGAACAGGTTGCTTATATAATTGAAGGGTAACATATAATGGGATAAAATATAAATATTTTACTCTACGCCATACATTAGCAGTTAAATTGAACAAACAATGAACAAGACAATGTTTCACTTTATAAGATCGTGGAGATATCGTCCGACCCGCTTTATTCCTGCTCCTTATTACACGCCATACGAGAGCAAGTTAACTTGTCTCTGCGTTATCTTAAAGATTATTGTTTGTCGATATGGAAGCGACCAGAGCCTTCCAGCAAATATCACGGTTTGTTACATTTTGTCCGGTGTATTTTACACTAAATTTTCTCAATCTAAGAAAATCCCATTAAATTTTATGATCATATATCCATACAAGAACTTTCTTTAAATAAAAAGCCGCTATTGGCGCTACTAAAGCACAAAAACTTTAAGTCACAGTATTAAAATGATTTGTATTGTATTCTGAATGAGGTAAAATAAAGCACTACTAGAACTCAATTTCAAAACCTTCCTAGCGAAGACATTCTGTCCAGAAGTAAACTATATCTTAATGAATTAACGGGATGAAATAAAGCATTATAAAACAATAAGTAAAAGTGAGAAATGAAAAATAAATACAACACTCGGTGAGTATAATTAGGGACCATAGATTATACTCGTATCATTGCAACCAAGAAAGTAACTATAGTAACATAATACAAGTAAAAGGTAACATAATAATTTAATGAATGTCCAATGCATTATGTTATGACCAGAGTGCCATTTAATTAAGTTTTTGTAGTTTTTACAAACAAATCATCATTGATTATATTAAAACACAAACCTAGAAACATCACTACATATTTCGCTAATATAATTACTTTAAGACAGATTGACGTTTGTTGATTTTATTTATCATATATTAAACTAAAATTGAAATTTAAAAAACATTTTTATTTCTATATCATGAAACAGATCCATTTTACAGGAATAGACACTATCTATTCGAAATACGTGAGGCCTATAATTGGTAGCAAGTAACTTTTTAAAAACAATGTATTAAAACCTATTGTAATTGTTACAATAAATAATTTAATGTTACTATTTAATTCTACTAATATTACAAGTGTTAAAAAATTATGTGTGTTTGTATGTTACCTACGAAAAAATTCCTAAAAAAATTACGAATGTAGCAGTAAAACATGACTTTTTTTTCTACAAGACTTTAATATATTAGTTATACGATTAAACATCATATAAATGTGTACCTACGTATCTTATTATTGTACACGTACGTTATTCAATAGTCTTATATCATATAAATTGAACTGTATTTGTAAACACATTCAAGGTGAACTACCATTGCTAATCGTATTCAAATCTAACTTACCCCCTAATAATATCAGTCAGATTAGATTTAATTGAAAGTTATGCAAATCTCTCAAATCAACTCCTTCACAATGGTTGGATTCCGAATGACTTAATCCGTGTTTATGTTCTAATCGGCCCCTTGTTTCGGCCTTGTTACGGGTTTCAATCACTGTTGGATATCAATTCCATTGTATATCGAACCGTTGTAGATTAATTATTTAATATAGCTAACAACAAACACTTGGAATTCAGGAACAGTTATTATTAAGAAAATGTATTTCAAAACAATATTTTTATTAAGATTATCATTAATATTCTAATATTCATTGTTTCTGGTTACAGCCGAACTGAAGATGGACGTCCTAAGAGAACGAGAAGTGAAAGACAATTTGGAAAGACAACTACTCGATGAACAGAAGATGAGAGGTGAGTCATTAGCTACACACATATTATAGTATGTAATGAATGAAACAACTAAAAGCTTCCCTAGAAGTATTTGTATAGACAAGGGCAAAGATCCCGCCAATTTCAATGCCTTCATAAATCGTCGATCACGAGCGCGCTCCGTATTGGCCAAAATTAACAGCATATCTTATTACGGTACCATTGTCTTCTTACAAGACACGTTATTTATTTCCTACATTAACTATTATCTTTTATAAAACGACCGTAGCTAATTTTCTTTCCGTGCCATCAAATCATTGGTCTTTCCACTATAATTGTGCACCACAATAGGTTACGGATGTACAATTAAAATGCATTTTTATTCTAACATTCACACGTTATTATTCCGATCCTACTGTTATAATATAAGTTTCTTACTTTCCCACCTGATTGTATGTTTCGATATTAGATATTTATAGGTTCATCGATAGTACGAATGATAACTCAGTAATTTCATATGATAAACAGCGTTGTAACATTAAATTTAATAACTCCTTTTCGAGAACTTGAAAGGTTAAATTGCTGGCAACACAATAACACCCTTTCTTCGCTAATAAAGTAGTGTGTCAGCAAAGGAAACGTACTGAATGAAGGTAACCTTTGCGAAAATGTCAAGCGACACGGTAGCGATGAACCTGTAGCCTTAAGACAAAGGGTTATGTCTTTTATTTACGCTGACTGTAAACTAATATCGATTTTATCATCAACTGGTAAAGTTCAAATCCAATTGTTGTCTTCAAATTTATATACAATGAAATTAAAATATAGTTTGTGTCAGCTTTTACATCGATAATAACGCGAAGAGTATAATTTGTTCATATAATTTTTGTAAATAGTGGAAATATTGACTTTTCAAGCATACACACTGACGGGGATCTTACAGTCTATTTAAAATAAATATTAGATTTCAACTAAACGATCGATTCAGTTTTTTGGTCAGTATCGTGGACAGTTAATGGATTTTCGCCCGATATTTGACAATCTTGTGTCCGATGCACTAAAAGCTTTTTGACAATGACTCGCTGCCCAATTAAAATTATTGGCGTCCCCAGTTGTTTCATAATTGACGGTGTTAATTTTTTTTAATCTAGGTATATCTAGAATTATGTATTTTTTATTTAACGGTAATAAAGCTTTAACAATCACTGAGGTTAATAGCGAATTATCGTTATAATTAACGTAAAATGAACACGTCATAATTTGCATATTAATACAAACACTTAGATGCCAATAATGTTATATAATTAATGTCCTAATTTGAATAGAAAACCATTATTAGCAATGGTATGTTGCAACAAAGAGACGTAAAGCACATCCCATACATAATTCACATGGTGAATGAACTCGATTCCGACGTGAGCAATACTGGTAATTGCCAAAAACCAATCATCAGATAGCGCATGTGTCCACGCTGTGAAATACGCCTTCGGTTACAAAAGCTATGCAATATGCTACCCAATGGAGAAAATATACGAAATAAAACACCAATCACAGTCATTACAGATATCAAAAAACAAATTTCATTCGACCAAATGACACTTTTAGACACGGTAAAGTTCAAATATAGTAATTATATATACTTATTCTATAATCACGTAAATTAATAAAGGTACATTTAATATCTTACACTTTTTAAGAATGAAGTTTGAGGTAGTTGCCTTCATTATTTCAGCAAATGTATCAATTCTTTCAAGTTCGCTAAATAGACTTGTGTTAAGCTACACCGCGGACTCCATAACAATCAATCAGGGAGGTTCTCTGGCCAGCTTGAAAATTGGAATAGAGCCCGAGTCTAATCAACGTCCGACGGGCATTCATAATAGATATTGTATGAATAGACCACTATCGCATTCACGTCTATACTGTACTGAGCGGTTTCATTTAAATAGGCATTATGGAGCTTAAATGATGAATAAAAACTTGCTTCCATATCTTCTCTTATCAAACTCGATTGAGAAACATACAAAGTGTATACAACTTTTAATAACACGCACTTAATACTTATTATCGTTACAAATAAATCATATGTCTATTTCAATTAGCAACTAGTTTAAAGTTACTCAATCATTTTGATTTATACGTATATAATTAACATGGACACTGTCTCGTAAGGGATATCTTAGAAGGGTTATCATTAAATACCGCAAGATAGTAGTCGGACTGCGAACACGAATCCTTAGATACTGCTTGGAAATTTACAATACTTAATCAAAGTTACGTTTCATTAGTCGTAATATTTGATGACATTCTCATTTTCTATACTTCATGAACATAAACAAATATATTCAAATTTAAACAATGGTCCTTAAAATACTTAAAGAAATTTAATAATTCAAATTAATTTCAACAGGTTAATGTCAATGTCAAAATAAAATATATTTAATATATTACATTATAATTATGTGAAGTGAAGCTCCTTGTATTTCAATTCTCTGTTGAAGACAAGACGGAATTACATTGTGCCTGAGATTGTATAATTAAATAACATGTAGACATTATGGCGTCTTGAAAGGGTTGGAATAGGAATGTTTCGCCAATTATGTGAACATTATGTTCGGAATGGAGGGATATCGATGTACCTCATGTTGAATGTACACCCCTTTAGAATTTTATCTTTAATTGAAATGAAATTCATTAATTGATCTTTCAAAGGTATCTTAATTAATTAAAGAATTGATAAAAATTACTGTTTATATAATTGTTAATTGGTATGGAAACTAAAAATATCAAAGGTATCGCATTAAATTATCCCCCAATCCAAATCATTATCTGGAATTGGACAGGCGAGTGGTTAAATTCAAATGAATTGTTTTCTGAAACAATCGTATCAACGTACATCAGTAGTCAGACTAGGCTATTGTTAGGCTACCTAATGCAACCCTAACATTTGGATTGCATTCATCAAAACGGCTATATAGAATTTACACTGGAAAAAACAAGAGGGGTTCCGCAACTGCAGCTATTTTGTAGTCAGCCAAAGTTTATATCATTTTATATAATTAAGCTTCCTACATTTTTTTTGTATACAACTTAAAATAAATAATATATTACTAACAAGCAAAAACGATATTTAATTAATATTAAGATATATCATCTTAATATATTATTAATTTCCATTAACATTTTTACTAAGAAATACACATTAAGATATATTGATAATTGTGTTGTATACTAATATAATTATAAAAACAATACAAATGTTATATAACGTCATATGCACGAAATTGATTCAGTTTCTGCAAACATCGTAGTCTGGTCATCCGAAGGTAATGGATGCAATCTGCACTCTCGAATGAGCATCACCGGTGGCATTGTGCGCTGCCACTAGACGGAAACCTCCCATTACGACGTCCCTCTGCAAACACTTACCAATAACACACGTGATGGACACGTTCACTGTGTATAGAAGTCCAACAATAATGAACAGGGAATAGCGTAGTTTTACCTCAAAATTCCAAGTTAATATAATGTGTCCGCTACGTCCTGTCTTATAGCATGTCAAGTTGGCAAACGCTTTATAATTATATGAGATATTAATTTAATGAATTATTGATGCGAAACCTTTGATATCAAATATAATATATTT
The DNA here is from genome assembly GCF_018135715.1 of Danaus plexippus. Taxonomy (NCBI): domain Eukaryota; kingdom Metazoa; phylum Arthropoda; class Insecta; order Lepidoptera; family Nymphalidae; genus Danaus; species Danaus plexippus. The sequence goes on from NC_083538.1 coordinate 5,619,250, forward strand.
GGAATAAGAATTAAGAATTATACATTTGATTAACATTAACAATAATAATCATAGAGGATCATAAGCGACCAAAGGAGGTGTGAAACGATTTCGTGTCAGATATTGGAATGCATTCAGACATACCACAAACATCCCGGAGAGAAGTTGAAGAAAACATAAATTCTTCCGATATTCGGTAAATCCAGACCGCAGGATGAGAACTCCGTGCGCGGAATACAGCTAAGGCCTGTCATGTAAAGAATTCAATAAACGAAAAATTTTGGTTCCGTATAAATAAATAAAATTAATCATTAATTAATATAGTTAAACAAAAACATACATAACCCTCCATTTTGAAACAATGATTATCGGATACGTTAGAAGGATCTACGTTTTACCAATTCATCAGATATAATAACAAAGAAAGGTTGTGTTACAATCGCAATGGCCTATACCAAATACCAATTGTAATCCTATACTAAGAGAGACACGTTACCTGAAACATCCTGATATGGATATCAGCTGTAATTACGGAACCATAAACGTTTAGGCGTAGTTTCTATCGAGCCACTTCGTTTATAATTTTTAACAATCGCGGCATGATACCGCGGAGTTACCAACGCTACGAAATTTGAATCAACGTGGAGTAAATATTTGCAACAAAACAATTCACAATATTTTTTATATTTTTTACACACGCTGCGGCTTTAAAAACACTCTTCTGAAATGTTCTCATGGTCGGTGAAAATATATTTTAAATGTAATAAAGATAATTAAAAAAATCGATTATGATATTGATAGCGCTTTTGATCGGAGTACTCACTACGTGACCGTCTTGCTAATGCCAATAATGCCAGACACGTCGCCGGGGGATACACGAAGATGTAATATTGTCGCTGCCTTACAACTTTAACTTTAAGGTTATCTTTACAGTACACGTTTGCTTAATACTTAGTAATTGCTACACGTATTTTGAAACAAAATTTTATAGATCCAATACCACAATAAGTACAAAACAAACAGGTTTATACACTAAGTTCATTAGCAAAACCGTTGATTCTTCCTTTTCTTAATTTAGACGTCGGAGATAATTCCTCATTCCGCAGTCTTTTTAACCGCTGCTAATAGGTTCCTTGCTTTTTTTATTTTGAGGAAAATTTCAATTTGAGAGGCTACAAACGTACAAATCGGATCAAGGGTGGATGTTCTGGTGAAATGAAGCGCAGTATGGGCTTCGGCCGCGCATGACTAATGCAGATGATTAGATTTAGCTGACTGGTCAACTCGTCTCTCCCTAATGTACAACGTAGATGTAACCATGTAAGGTTGGAATAGTATGGTTCAACTCGTATTTTACAAGAGCTTATTATAATATTATTATCCAAACATATGTTTAGCTATTTCAAAGCTCATTTTGTTTTTGTTTTTTATTTCTCATTTTAGATGGCATACTTGCGTGAATTCTTGTGTTATGCGCGTGACATTAAGTTAACTGTCTTTCTTTATATATTATCGAGTGTTCAGAAAACCGTGAGTCGTGTAAGGAACAGTAAGGCGGCATAAGAAAGATTCAAATGAAAGGCATTACACATTTCACCGCTAAGTAGAAGACGATGTACGTCCTGGACGAGCTTTACACAAATGGACTACCTTATAAGAAGTGATTCCTGTATTCCTTTAAACCTTTACCCGTCTTGAACGCTAATTGTTCTAAGCTATTTATATCGTTATTAGATAAATAGAATTCTTTGACCAAATGAATACAATTTATTATAAATTTTATTTTATTACTAAAGTCTTGTAGATCCACTGAATAACTTGAAATAACTAAGATCCGAGAATTTAATGTGAAACCAATATAAACTGGAATTTATAAGATGATTTAGATAGGCGTTTGAGAGAGCAAAAGTAACAGAATATAAGACGTTTAATTTAACAAACCTTCAACATTCGCAGTGCGATAACTATACGTAAGCCTGCGAAGGTTTCTCAATATAAGCCTTGTAATTACAACTTCTGTAATTACGAACTTGTAGCTAAAGAGAACACATACAACAACGATGCTAATCAAGACCCTATTCAGATCCAACGTACGAGAAGAGCAATAAATATAAAACGCTAATAAAATCTCAGTAGCGGAAATAATAATAAAATATTACAAGAGCACAAGATTTTGTCTAATTAATTTTGTATACGTTACGGGGTTGCTTCGTCTTGGGAGTACATACAATGAGTCTCAAACTGAAGGTAACGCGATCCGCCACACGCTAAATTAGAATTTATGATTGTATGTGAAATTGTTAGAACAGGTTTCAATATACATGATGCGAATTTTAATGCGAAATGAAAGGTTCTGCTTTGATATAAATATAATATTAAGATGTATAGAAACATTTTTATTCTGTCAGAGTTATTATTTATATAGGCTTGAAATATTCAATTCTGGATGTTATGTCTATTTCGACACGATCGAAACGTCGATTTGCCCTCAATTGACTGCACACGCCATGTGACCACCACATCGCACCGGTAATCTAATACTCACTTCTTGTGAGCCAAAATCATTTAAGTTTAATTAAAAGAAATAAAAAAAAAAATTTAAATACGAAGTCTTCCAGTGTCTAGATGATTAAATTAATTTTATTCGTTAAACGTCTCATTAAGAGCTGCAATTCCCATTTCGTAGGTAAAATTGAATATAATACGAGTTCAAATTAAGCTTCATTTTCTAAATTGGTCACCGGAGCGTATGAGTTAGTTAGTCCCACGTTGCGTGCGGGGAGTACTGGGTTCAAAACTGGAATGACTCATTCGCAAGTAATGTGTCCACTTCAATCTATTTAGCACCCATACTAAATAGTTACTGAATTAAGAAAATAAAAAAAATATATAAAAAAAATAAGAATCTTAATTATTATTTATTGCACTGAAGTAAATTCTTTATTTATGAAGTATAATGATGCTATTTAATTATAAGGATCAGGAATACGACAAAGTTTTTAAGTAAATAAACAAAGAATTAATCTTTAGCAATACAAATTGGTCGAAGAAGTGATCCCTTGTAAAACTTATTAAAAAACAACAACAACGAGTGACATCTTATTAATAAGAAAAGTTATGGAATTAATTACACAAATAAACAAAAAAGGGTTTGGTTTTAAATTTATGAAGTTGGATTAATTATAAAGTCAAATAGGTAATTTTTACTGTTCATTGTTAATTAACACTTCGGAATGATTTGTTTAAGTTGAATAAAAGCAAAAAGTTAATTTTTTTTACTTCACCTTGATACTTCGGTCACCCAAACGCTAAAATATTCCTCCCAGTTATGCACTTAACATGCATAAATGTTTCAAAGGAATCACAGCCCTCTGCTTTTTGTCCCCGTCCATAGGAAATTCAATAATAATTCAACTTGTGCTCGCTAGACCGCATCCGGTGTCTTGGGGAAATTGCTTATAGATCTGAAATACCGCTCCGTTGACATTAAAATTTATATATGAATGCAATATAGGTACTACTTAACATGCAATATTAAAATTAAACTCGAAACATTAACAAATACATTACACGTAGCGTTGAACTCAAACAAACGTTAGTTCGATGAACGCAAATCCATACGTCTTATTGTAATTTCGTTGTCGATTGTGGCAGTAAACTATTGATAGTTAAAACAGACGTTTAGAGATCTGTTTACAAAGACCACCCAAGCAGACTTCGAAACCGTTGAAGCCGTACTGATTTGATTGCAGGATATCGTATTTATGTTGCTAATATCATATTTAGACGACTAATTTTGAGCCTGCTATAGTATCGCTTCTCCAATTGAAACGAACGTAAACAAATACGTCTGCTTGAATAGAAACGCATAACTTTTGTATGGTTATGGGCATTTTTGACACTTCTAAAACAATAACTGTTGTTACCCATATTTTTTAGTGTAACTTTTTTATTCTTACAATTGAAAAGTTAAAACTTTTAATAATTTGTTTTGTTAAATATAACTTTAATCGATAGTATCCGAATAGATATATGTACATGGACCAGACGGTACAACAAAAATGAATTACTTTGGGCGCTCTCGACGTGGCCATAATCAGATCACGTGAACCGAATTGATTTATGGTAACCCTTTCCGGACACTTGTTCTTTATGTACCAAAATACAAAATTTTATTTACTAATATACGTTTAAAAGCTCTTCACACGTGCAATTTTTTAATGGTTACTCTAGATGAATTAAAAGTAATGAAAATTTCAAAAATGGTAACGTGGGTGACACTTGATGCCACTTCAGCGTTTATAAAATAACTGATAAAAATTTATTACTTACACAACGTTTTTCGATTAATTACTTACGTGAAATATACTTTATTGAAGTGTTCAATCTGACCGAAACGCGTCTACTGTCTTTGAACCAATTTTGCATTGTAATATAATCATGTTTAATATATACACTAACAAAATGGACAATTTACGATTTTGGAACCGCTTTTTTATGATACGCGCAATTTAAATTAATAAACTAACTGTCGGCACCTGTTTGTGTTTACAAATGTTCCGGACATACGTTTCCCGCCTTGGTTTCCCGTCGGGGGCGCCAAATCGCACCCCCATGATGAATTCACCTTTTATTTGGTCCCACTTGACTCGATTGAGAGTGATTTTTGAGCGTGAATGGGCAGCCAGTGTAATTTGCCACTGACAGGATGAAATGTACATTGAAAGCTATAAAGGACTGGGCAAAACTCAATCAGGGTGAATTCTGTGTGAATCTATAAACAAAAAGCTAAATATATTGCTTCCACTTTTAATTTCACGTGCCATACATATCCAAGACCCGAGTATTTAAATGAATTAATATTATAAAGTATAAATACAAGTATATTTCCATTAATATTGTATGTAATTATCCGTGTGATTAAGTTGTATTTCAACCATTATGTACTAAAACTAACAAGAATAAACATTTGTGTAAACAATATCCAATCTTAAACTAATTAATTATTCAACATCGCAATACGATTACCTTACGAATTCATATAAGTTTCGCAGACAAAGTTTACTAGCAATACTATAACACAAGTTTGCAGAATCTTAGTGGAACATTTGAGCGGTGCCCCTTACGAATAGTTGTCAGACAATAAATTATTTAATAACCCTCAGCCCGGTCCCAACCTGTTCACTTAATCAGGGAATATAGTCGACAAAATCACCTCTTTAGAAACAATTAATTCTATCTTGATTAAGGCTTGCACTTAGAAGATGTCTCTACGGTGTCTACTGGACACCGGTTCAAACCAGACATCATAAATAGCTATTAATTTATATTTTATTCCAATTATTACATTTTATGATATAGTAATAATATTTTAGCAATATTGCAAAAATAACTTATAAAAAGTTATTTCTCATCACTAAATAACCATATAATTTTTGGAATCTTTACATATAGATCTTTTAAAGAACTTACTTCGTTAAAGAAATCATAACTTTATATAACCATTCTACTTTGCTCATATTATTATTACCTCATATAGCTAGTCTTCATGCGGTAGACATCTACAAACTTTTAATTTTCTCTTGAACAAAATGCGAGAAGGGGTGCCCATTTGATGTCCAGGGTCGATGAAGTTCGGACGCTTTATTACTGTGTCCGGCTTTAAGTGGGTGTAAAGTTTCAACACCCTTTGATTTACTTGCTGTGCAGGGTTTAGGACATATTGGACTAAATTTACCTTTGTTTTGTCTGTACCCCTATTCATTATTATTTCTGGTCTATAAGTCATATATTTATTATTTAATGCTTACTAATACTAACAATAGTTGTCTAGGGAGTAAATGGAAACGTAACCGCATACAGACCCTACAATTATTGCTCTAATGCCCTAAAAGGGTTACCTTAATCCCCTAATCGGAAGCCAAACTAACGCGACGCCATTTCGAACAGAAATATCTTAAATTGGCAACACGGTCCGGTGGGCCAACCATAAAACATCTTAATGAGTACCGCCAGCACCTGTGAAGCCCCATATTGCCGTCCTCATATCCATGCAAACTACCCAGCGACTACGTCTTAGCGGGCTTACCTTCCTGGCTATGTTTACAAGTAGACAACTAATTTGTTGCAATATGTGCATAGGACGACATTATGAGCGCTATCTTCTCAGTGCGTGTCTTGCATACATTTACCACCTTTTTGGAACACCGTACCTTAAACTAACCCTTAAATATATCCCTCCTGTATTCAAATTTAGCTCCAACCGGCCATTTGGACACGGATTTGTTATAAGATTAAAGGAAGATTTCACTTGTGAAACAATATGGCAAACGATTTACATATTTCGTTTCCTTATTAGTTTGGGGATATTTGTTTTGGGGCTGCCAAATTTACATCCACTGACCGATTAAATGGCCCTTAGGCATCTTTAATGGGGGTGCCGCGTGGTCGTTGTTGGCCTTAGCAAATGTGTGCTTATGCGTAATTGAATATTTTATGGCTAAAGCAAATTTAGTGGCTAAACTTTATTGGTTTCTAGTTTTGCATCAATATATGAACAAATGAAACTTCGTCAAAGTTTCATGAACCGACACAATATTTAAAACATTTCAAGTCTTCATTGTGAAATGTCAACATTGACTTTTATATCTTACCTTTACAACTGTGACATGTGTTTATCGTGGGCATTTATCTGTTGACTGTTTTTATTTCGTGGTTAACATTTACCCTCTGTTTCAACAAACTCATCCTATTCCCGACGAGTTTCTTTCATTCGTTCTACGAGTGCTCGCTTCGAATTACCTTCATTCAAGTCGAGATAGCTTCACTTAGTTTCCGCTTTTTCACTGCAGACAGGTTTAATTTCTGCATCTTTATTATTCGAGTGGCTGGTGTATGTCGCAATCTAGAGGGTCTAGTGTAGATTGTGTGGCGGAAAGCAAACTTGAATTGTTGGTCGCTAGAGGTAATGAACACGGGCGGGACATGGCTCGCTGCTGGAGGCGTCTGGTTCGTGAGGTAAGGAGGGGAGGGGTGAGGGGGATCGGGAGGTGCACCGGCTGTGGAAAGGGTGGATGCCACGCGTCCTGTATGCACAACGCCGCTTCCGCATTCGTTAATGCAAAAGCGGGCGAAGACTTCAGGTGTACATTTCAGAGCTTGTGTGCTTTAAACTCGATGTTAAGGCGCACGTCTGACTAAAATGTTAAGCCTTAATTATTATTACACTTTATCTCGTCTATGCTCAACTGAAATACAACTCTTGTAATTTCAAGAATATTTCCAACACGAAAATGTAGCTTATTAAAGATTTAGACATTTTTATTTCATTTTGATAAAAAGAATCTTCAGCGGCTTAACAATTCATTATTACATTCATTCATTTCGGGTTCATTAAAATCGCATTAGGATTAATTTTTCTCGTCCCCATTTTAATTCGCAGTTTGCCAAGGGGATTGCTAGCCGGCTGCAATCATCCATTGTCAATATTTGTTAAATGTTACCTGCGCCTGTTTTATCATATTGCACGTTTCTTTTTCTGTTTTTCGGCTATGTACATTATTGATCAGACATAAAAAAAGTTTCAGTCCTGTATTTCATATGAAAAAGCGACGAAAATTAATAATAATTGATAAAATGTTCGTCATAAAACACGATATATTCAAAGTCTGTATTCTATGTTTATGGCACTATGAAATGTCATCCCTAAATTAAATGTCCAATGTGTCATAAATAATGATTAAATATTTTTTGTCGGCCATAACGATTAACGACGAGACGTCCAATTTCAGTTATATCGCGTCGACACTATAATAAAAACACGACATAAATATTTGATAATATCCAACTATAGTTATAACTTCAGCCTAAATGTTTGTCAACTGTTAACTTGATAAAATTTGATAAATGAAATGTTTATTTGTTTTATTTGCTCTTTATTTGTGACAATAATTATAAACTGATTTAAATGAAACGTTACATATAAGTTTAAGTCTCAGTCTAATTTAATTAACATTAACTGGAGATAAATAATTTTCATTAATTAAAACATTTTATAATATTAGGCGATTTAAAATATAACATGTAAAAAACAGACTCCCCATGATACGAATGCCAATCGTATGTAAATGGATCTTTTTCTCAAATGATTGCACTGAAGCCTCATGATATCATCATTTGCACGCGACTTCCAACATACATCTACGTTATTAATTCAGGCATATTAACAAAGGTGTCCTGTTACGACCACACTCGTGTCACAGGAAGCATGGACCGTTGCGCTATTCGAACGAAAATAATACATTCGATCCCGAATATATTAATTTATTAGGAACTTTTTGCTTGATGTCTGGAAAGATTTTTTTTTATTTCTTTTTAATCTTTTTTTAATAACTAAGACCTCAATATTTAGATGTTTAGATAAAATAATATCTCTTTAGACCATATAAACATACATGGAAACTTTGATGTAAGAAAAAAATACCAGCAATAAAATGATACTGATTATGTGCTATGTCAACATATTCCGAAAAGACAGCCATCGTTAAAAATTAATCAAGTACTTTAACTGCCTTAAGAATTTTGTAAGCTTTTTATTACCCAACCATAATAACACAATAGCTGAAACAGACAAAAACAGACATCAAGCAATAGTAGAAAATTGAAAGTTAATCCGATCAGTAAAAAGTTTTTCTAAATTCGTTGTATTACAATTGTCCGTCACGGCGCGGGCTGCAAAATCAAGAATCCAACATTTCACGCTCCGTAACTTTAACCGTATCGATACGGATATAATAACCAGTGGAATGGTAACTATAAAGAGAGATTGTATTTTTTTACTAGCGTCGTAAGAAGTCGGAATGTCCGATCGGCCCTTTGATCGTTTTGATAAAACTGCCTGCAATTTTCCCTCGTACTACTTTTTCATAAAAGTTTTCGTTGCTGTTATTGTGATAAACATGTTATGGAATGTACGTTACAGATATTTTAGAAATGTTATATTAGTTTCATCTCACTTGCTAACGCACCAGTGAACATGGATGGAATGTTTATACTTATCTCGCATTTGGACAGTGCTCGAGTATTGGTTTCATAAATTTATATTTATGAAAACTATATGTAAAAATAATGACAGTGCAACGTATCTGTCGTCGTATATGGCTGTGATGATATACAGAACCTTAAGTGAATATATCACTTATAGGTGAAGGTCAACAGCTCGTAACTCAGAGTCCCCACTCATCTGACAAGAACAATAATCCAGATAATATTAAGGAAAATGTTTATCGCGAGAGCCCCAATCTCACGATACAGTAAAACATTTGAGGCAAAAAAAGGAGACTCGGTCTGTACACCTGAATCGCGGAAGACTTTAAAAGGAGAATTTTGTTCGGTTCTAAATATTTTGATTACAAATATATACAAATGAATATATATATATAAAGATTACCTCCAAAAAGACATCATTATTCACAAATAATATCCCTAGAAGCGAACATACGCTGATAACTGACACATCTTATCTTTTGAACATTATTTCATACTCATCTATCGGAAAGCCATTTCATCTGTGTCTGATTTTATTCTACGCAATTTATTTTCAATAAAGAACTATAAAAAGACTTATCTAAATGGCTCGGCAGACTGAGGGGAGTGGCTGTCATAAATGTCGATATTTATTTAAGTTAAATCTGAGTGAGAAAAATTGTTTTTGTGTTTCTACAATTATAGAAAATAACAAAAATGTATGCCTGTTAATGCATTGCGTAATGAGTGCTTCGAGTTTTATTTAAATTATGCAGTATGTTAGTATTTTTTTAACAATAAATAACGAATAATGAATAGATAGTGAATGTTCAGTGATCTTTTCAATGCAGACCACCTGTTTTGTCCGTTTGAAACTAAGTCTTTTATTTGAAATGCAGGTGACGCATACATAATTACTCATTTGCATTAACAATGTTTTTATACCTTACATAGTATTATTTCTTTAAAATAATTTACAATATATTTTATTAAAAGTTTATTCAAATTATTTGATTCGTCTGTTTGTATTGTGTTTTATGTCAACAGATAAACATATTAACTCTTAAAATATTACACTACATCAAAATTCAACAAGTACATTAAAAATGAGTTATATATATATATATATTCTGTCAAATGTCGCTTCTTCAAGTATTTGAATAAAACTTGTTTAAAAAATAATTAAAATGTTTAGATCTTTTTATTTACAGATATTTTTGGACTGTAAGGAAATGTATGTTTTCGCTAATATAACTCAACTATTTATTTTTTAGTGAAGAAATAGGAAAAATATTGTTCTGATTTATTAAAAATACAACACAACGATAATAAAGACAATTCCATTTTGTAAAAATATTATACCTTAATTTAATCTATAATAAAATATTAGTAATCCTTTATTGGTATTTCAATAATTTAATCTTTAACATTTATCAAGAATCCCCAGCACCGGAATAGTTACGGGAGATAAAAGTAAATACTTTATGCCAATTAAATCGAAACACTTTGGAATTGTGTTGGCAAGCTTTACAAAAATATGTTGTATCAGTATATTTTAATAATTTTAATAACGCTTGGGGAAATAAAGACGTGTACACAAACCGACTAATTTACATGTTATTTGCGCAACGAACCCAAGGGGCCCGTATCAGTATGAGTTGAAAGTATTAAAGAAAGAAACCGAATACATACAAAGAGATATAAGAAAAATAACCGTGCACGGTGAGTGCTCGCGGCTAAAGCCCCGCAGAAAGCTGTATTGTTCTGAGACTTTTAAAACGGAACAAAACGTAGGAGGGGAAGGAAATCGGATGAAAATATGAAAAGAATACACGTTATACGTAAAAGTGAAACGGAAACTCGTAGATCGTTCTCAGCCGCGGCGCGGCGCGGTCCGCAAATATAATTTGCATAGCAAAGTAGCCGAACTTTTGTCTGCAGCGGATGTTCACAACCATATTCGCTCGTTGCTTTTTAACCACACTCATTCTGTATCGGGTCGGACTTTTTATTGCATTTTTTCCCCTTTGAACGGATTCCTTCAATATTTCGGTGGTTCGTTTTTATTCATACGTCGAATTGTTTTGCTTAATATCATATGCCGTCATGTTTGAATGCGATGTTTGATATTTAACAATATAGAATACTTGAATTAAGAATATTAAATTGAAAGTAGAAACTCATCGTAATCGGTCGAAGGTTAGATAAGATGTTTAGTAATAAATTAGAATTTGATTCCTTATAAATGTTAATACAATAGTAACAAAAGGTTAAACTCTATAGACGCATCCATCCAGACGAGATGAATAATCTATTCAAGAATTATTACGATTCATCTTTACTCACGAGCTTATCTCAGTGGAATTAAATGCTGTATTACTTTCAAAGAGCGCCGCCGATCGAACAAATATTGACTTATAAAAACAATGGCCTTATAATGCTCCTGATCCGTTGAAGTACATCCATTGCTTTAGGACGAGTAGGTATAATAAGAATATGAATTTTCATAAATAGATTATTATGGGTGTATGATTAAATTGACGCATTATTTACAAATGAGGTGAGATGAAAAGATCCAAAAATGAACGTCATTGGAGTGGGAAAGTGTTTTTCAGAGGTGTTGGTCTGTATGTTCGGACTCGTCGGTCCGTTAAGTTTTCCACTCATTGGACCTTTGGACACAGTCACACCTTTGTTTCGGGATCACCTTTCATCCTTAATATGGTTTTATGTTATGTTAAAATCTTTAGGTGCAGCGTTGACATTATTAACTTTTAAAGGAAATAAAAGTAATAACTATTCGAATTATATTTAAAAAATTCTCTAATCACATAAATAATAGAACAAAACTGTGGTACGTTATTAAGCCGCGTCTTATATGACAAATGATGCGTAGGAGTCGCTTGAACCCCGACCGTCGACCGCTTCATTAGCAACAACATTAATTACTAGCGAATACGTAATGAGAAACATCGCCTTTTATTTTCAATACGCTTTAATTCACACTACTTAATTACAAATTTTCAAACATATATCTCGTTTTAAAAATATATTTTTCTTGCAATAATTACAAGGTGTAAATATTTGTAAAATAAAAATATAGAGTCGAGTGAGATTTTTCTAAAACATTCTTTAATTATAATTCCACGAAGAAAATAAGTAAGTTGACTACATTTCCTTGTATGGTCACAATAAAGATCGATCATTGATATACATATGTACATATATTGCGAGCAGGCCTAAACATTGACTACGTCATTGGACGGTATAACTCTTCAAAGAAAGAGAAGGGAATATTTTTTTAAAACCTTTAACGATTATTGAGAATATAATTCACAAAACGTGATTATCTTTCCAAGCATTCAATCTATGAGTTATCTCATATTAAACTGGATACATTTTAAGATAGGATAGAAAGAGACAGTTAGTTTTTATAATTTCGTCCATGTTTGTATAAAGTATTGATGGACCACGATGCGAGACTAAACCGATTATTTAGTTTGATTTTTTGTTTTGTTTCTCGCTATAAGGCAATTGTTGTTTCGATACGGTACAAGTGAGCAAGATGGATTCCATCTTTACCATAAATATTGATGATCCATTCACTGATTTAGAGATTGTTAGTCTCTACATAAAGGAATGTTTACATCTATTGTGAACTCTTGTTTTTGTTAATAATATTTTCGTAAGTAAATATATATTTGTAATTTTTTTTGTTTCGATATTTATGATTTATTCTTGTTACAGTTATGTATCAGAAGAGACTAAAAAAGGAAAGAAAACAACGACAACAAATACAAGAACAGTTAGAAATGGAACTTAAGAGACGACAGAAGATTGAAGAAGCATTGAAGCAATCGGGGGCGCCTTCTGAGATACTCAGAATAGTCACTGGTCAGTTCCCATATCACACATACTAGTAATATATCCATACTAAAACTTAAATTCAAACAATGTAATTGTAATTCAAAATGAAATTTAAATTACCATACCAAGGAAATACATCACGTACCGACAGTTTAGAGTGCCTCTGACATGTTAACTTACCGTCTGTCGAACTATCTCCATATCAGTTAAAACTGACTTAAACCGGTTGATTCAAAATAACACATTTATATACTTACATTATGCAAATCTGAACTATAATTCGTATGTGATAGGACTCTATTTATAATTGCTGGATAATCTCGCTTAAGTCACAATTGATCGCTCTGTATGCGGAGTGCGTGACGTAAGAGGGGTGGTAAACGGTAGTGAAGGCTTGTACTAATCTCCGTGTCAGGAAATCGTTTCGCAGACCATTTGAAATGAGGGTTCAGAGCTGAACTAACACGCATTCGAGTTAAATTTCTTGTATAATCGCTGTTTGCTACTTAAACTTATTGGCAACCTATTTTAAGTAAACGGAACAGACAAGGGTCCTGACATTTATAAGGGCAAAGTTAATTATAACGTATCCAGAAATCGTGCTCGCGATGCGGCTTATAGTACATATAAAATTGACCAAATATCGATTTTTTGCCAACAGAGAATCTATCACCGCCCCCAGAGAATAGGGAACGCGAGAATGGTACGGAGAGCAAGCCACCGAGCACGGAGCCGCCCACCACATCACCACCTTTCCAGCGTGACCCACCACGCACACCAGACAAACCACAATGGAACTACCCTCCACCACCCGTTGATATCATGAGTGGAGGAGCAGCCTTCTGGCAAAATTACTCCGGTAAGACAACTTAAATTAAATTTGATACAAAAACTACTACTTTCCTGGTACATTTAATTTGATATATTAAATCCAAGATCTGTTGTGATTGTATATAAAAACATGAATTTACCAACAGTACACTAATAATTCACTATTTTTTTTTACAATAAATTTTTGATATTGTAATATTTGTCGAAGATTCATAAAATATGCATCCCGCGATGGGCGTACAAGAGGGTTTCTCGGAAATGAAATTAAAAAAAATGGACTAACGAAATTTATACTCATCATATTACATACCGAAGCGAATTGAGAATGTCAAGTATTTAAAAGTACAAAATGTACGATACACGCATTGCTATTTTCTGGTTGAAATTTTATTGGGGAGCTATTTTGATAATCAGAACTCTTACTGCAGTTATGAAATGTGGAACATACGAATACTTATCCACGTTTTATAACCAGTACTCCAGAAACTTAAAGAAATATTTACAGGGTGGTGACACGTATTACCAAAATATCATGCGTATTAAAAAGAAGGATTTTAAATTGACAAATTACTTAAAAAAAACTCAAATGTCTATGATAACTAATAACCTGGTCTTTGTCTAAAAGAAAATCAAATACTAACTAACAAGAGCCAGGCACTCTCGCACCGTAACGAGTAATAGTTTTTTTCATTCATTTCCTCTTTGTGGAAAGCCCAGAAATTTCATTAAAATGCACCGGCGCTGTGAAGCACCAAATACTATTGTGTGCAGATACTCCCTTATAACTTTGATGGATATGAAACCTGTCGTTCTTTTCCCTTTAAATCTTCATTCAATATTAAAGCTTTATATTCTGCGGGATGAGTACAGAATATGAATTTTCTTTCTCTTAGAATATACATCGTATTTTCTAACAATGAACTGTGCTTTTATAAAACAGTGCTAAGTTCATTTCCGTTTCAACTGTCAAGTACCACCATCTAGATCTCAAGTGTAAATGTAGCTTTTAGTTTCACTTTACCCTTTGTACAAAACACGCGAGCACGCACATAAATCAAACTGCATAATTATGCTCTACTATCCACGCTTGCAATTTTCACAGCGATGTCAATACAAATAGGCTGATACGATATTAAATTTGAAATTAAAACTTGGCCTTTTATAAACTTCCTTTAATGCCGCCGGTAACAGAAAAAAATATTTTATTATTCGTAAATTAGAAAAGTTCTTCAACATTTCCCTCCGATGAAACAAGATAAACCAAAAGTTATTTTTTTTTTTTTATAAACGAGTTGTGATAACACAGCCGTCTAAATTAATAAATAACGTTCTGTACTTACACAACAAATAATTAAAAAAAAAACAGTCAAACCGTTATCAAATAGTATTTTAATATATTGTATAAATGGGAAGATATAAAAGCATATTCGTTGTGCCTCGTAGAAATAAATAAATCATGATGTTAAGTAATATAAAGTTGAAAAATTAATAAAGAGAAAACTTCTCCGGCTACTTTTTAGGTGCGCTTACAAAATGAATGGAAATAAAATTGTAAAACACAGGTGCGCGGAACCTTTGACGATATTAACATTTTGTTCCCTCTTAACAAAATACATACTTTTATATTTATATACACTTATATATGCAAATATATGTTAACTGAAAATTTCCTATATTAAATAAATTCAAGCTTAATTAAATAAATTTTTATTTTTATTTAATTTTATACATATTTATAATGTTCAATAAAAATTTTTAATCAAAATCAAATTAAAATTCGACAAAACTTTTATATAACATTGGTTTTACTTTGTACAATATTTATTTTTTTATAAAGTACTTAATATTTATTGATATTCAATTATTTACAAATTATCTAATTTATTCATTTTAATATTATTTATATAATAAAACTACATAATCTTTTTTAATCATATTAATTTTGATATTTTTATGGAAAACAAATATACATTTTTATTCTTTTATTTATTAATTTATTAATACTAAAACAACACCAGAACGTATTACAAAATAGAAAAATCTTGCTTAAAACTTAAACACTGAAAACAATGTTAAACTTTTATTTTAGTTAAATATATTATTTATAAATAAAAAATCGTTTATACAATATTTATTTATCAATGTAAAGAACTAACAAAATTATAATTATGAATAATCATTTCGGTTATAATTATAACCCTTTGTATTCAACCTTCTCAAATTTATAAAATTTTAAATATTTTCAAGTGACCATTTTTTATCATTAATTACTTTCCCAAATTATAAAGTATTATATGTCGACTTTGATGGCGACTGTTTGAAGTATTTGATTTCAAAAAGTAATGAGTTTTATGAACAAAAAAACCTTAGATCATTCCATGATCTTCTTTTCAAAAGTAAATTAATCGTGCTATATAGTAAATAAAATACGAGGCTGGTTCCGTACATCTCAGCTAGAAGACAATTTGCTGCTAAATGAAAATGTATGAATATTTAAAACTTCATTTGATTCAATTTTCAATGTAATTACAAAATCGATTCGTTTCGTCACAAATCTATCAATGACTTCATCAATTGAATAGTTTTTTTATAACAATTATTGTATCTGCGTCATTTGTATATGAAGCTATTAATTTTTTTTGAAAAAGGATTTACTTCATTCAGTTAATTGGATTTTACATGAAAGACAAACTTTTTATTTAACTGGAGCACTCGAGCGTAACATTTATTTCAAAGAACAAATAGATTATAGCTCTCAAAGGAACCGGCAATTCTGTTTTAGAAGCGGCAAATGCAAAAATATTACGTATTCAAACAGATCTAATGGGACATTTAGGGGTGGCAGCGAAGTGAAACGGCAAAGGCCGAAGCTTTTAAGTGTATAATATTTAATTGTAACGCCCTAGGCGTATAATCTCGCCCGGGATAATAGGTTTCTGTTTCGGGACAACCCTCGATAAGCGACACTTGCGAGTGTGATGCCCTGCAGCAAGTCTCCGCTGAGACAAATCGGATTATAATTGAGTTTTTTTTAATGACAAATGTAAAACAAATACAACCATTGACCCTTTGTTTCTTTAACTTAACACCAGTCAAATGTGAATACAAATGACAGTAAAATGTATCACACCCGTTGGCTATAACTAAACATACATTCAAGTCAGCATATCTTTAGAAGCGGAGATGTAATCGTGTTATTTAAAAGATAATAAATGAATATCTCATAAAATTGAATTCTCTGTCGAGAAAATGTTCCATGGGAGTAAGCAAAAAACGTGATTCCGTTTATATCTTTTATATCTCGTAAATTGCAGGAGGCGGCAAGCGTTGCATGAAATTGAATAAGCATATTTCGTAAAACGTAGACGTTTTGGGAGACAATTGCCTTACCTCACCTCTTACCTTTCCGCGAACTTTGTCAATTTACCAAAAAATCCTATTAGAAAATATTGACTGCTTTAGACGTATTTCGTTTAACATCTTTTCATTCGTTTGTGAGCATCTTTTTAAAGGAGCTATGATTTACTTTTTCATAACCATGAAGTCAAAGGTTTTCATTTTATAATTTCAAATATTAAAAGGGAGTTTTATTCATCGATTTAATTATCAAAATATAGACAATATTCATTAAACCATAAAAGCATATTTATATTATACCGTATCATTTGGAATTATTAATTATAAGTCTTTTCAGTCAGGCTAACTACTTCTCTGTATATTCATGGTGAAAGGAAATTAACTAATAATTGCGAATACATATGCCTTAAAGATGTGATTTAGTCATATATTCTATACAACGAAAGCGACCTTTGTACCAAATGATAATCTTCATTGACAGCTATATTTGATATTAAATGAGGTAACGCCATTCGAATGCAGATTTTGTTTAACCTTTACTTTAAACAAAATTTGTTTAATAATAGAAGTACTGCAACAAATATGTAACCTTGTTATAATATTTTTCTCTTTTGGTATACTTTTTTGAAAATCTTTCTACTTTTTATGATAAAGTGAAGTCATTAATCTTACGCGTAATATTGATATATACATTAATAATTACAGTAATTTTAAGAAATCCGATACTTATACGATGAATATATAACTTAAAAATGGCAATTATTTCCAACAGAATCCCTGGCGCAGGAGTTGGAGATGGAGCGCAAATCTCGTCAGCAGGCGATGGAGCGTGATGTCAAGAGTCCGTTGTCAGACCGCGCTGGTTACTACAAGAACTCAGTGTTGTTTAGCTCAGCCACTTAGCTGGCGACCTCCGGGGCTGTGAACCCCGACAATCAACACGATAAACACGAAGACACAAGGAAACCAATCATAAGCGTTAAACCCGAGTTCAGAGAGAAGTAGGCCGTTCTGATATTTCTTTAGTGTCCTCTCGATAAACGATCAATACGTCTGTGTACATTGAATACATAACTAATTATCTAGCTTTACATTCTTTTGTGTATCGGATCTCCGAGTATTTGTACTTTTGAGATTATCTGTAAATACTGTTATAAATTAGATTTAAGCCCGTAGATTTCGTGATGTGACGCGAGGTCGCTGAACTCTTCTTCCATAGTGAAATTTGTATATATTTCATAATATTTTTAGATATAAGTCTTGACAGTTCTAACGATACACATAATTTACGCGTCAACATTTAATCGTTTACGAAATGTACCTTTAAATTAATTGTTAAATGCCATATTTATACGTTAAGTATGATGATTTACGATTTATTATAAATTAAGAAACAGCCTTAGCTGCGTATTGTTTGTAACAACATATTATGGAACACACGGTGGAATATAAAGAAAGCTTTGTAATTGATCGCAACAACGTTTGGAATTGACCTAAGACTGCTTTTGTACCACGGTCTGCTTTTGTACTTGCTAATCGATTCATGACACTTGAACAATATTTTTGCTTTGTATAAATTCAACTATAAAGCGCATATGATTTAAAAATTTACAACAGACGAACGTATATAAAGTTTTTCTAATGCAATGTGATCTTCAATATCATTAACGTATTCAGTTTTAGTGCAATCATTAGATTTAACTGATAATAGATTAATGATAATAAAAAAAAAACATAGAAATGTATGATAGCTATGTTAAGACAGCGGTGCCGATGGTTCATTTTATAAAATGACTGAATGCCCATAATGATATTCTTCTGACGTACAATGTAATGTAAGCGATTCCTTTAAAATTTCATATAAAATACATTGTAATATAAATATCGAACGTCTCATCATATCCATGATCCGGTGAAAGCGGGCAGTATTTTATTAAGTGCGATAATTATAATATAATAGATAAACTATAAATGATAGCGTTATTTATATCGATGCTTAGTTTACGAAATGACTTTGAATGTCTAAAATAGTTTAAATAAGATTTAGACATTGTATCGGGATATTGGCGCTCGGCTGTTACACGCATTTGAACCGCTGTTAAAAGGGACGCTCGACGAGTGTCATGAGTGAGAACAGTCGGGCGCCGAGTCATACGGCTTGGTACGTTTATTCTGAAATGTTATCTGTAATGGGTAATAAAGTAATGAATAAATACTTAGTTGTTACTATAAATGTTTAGATGGATGAGTGCGTGGTTGTATACAGTGCGTGAATGCGGCAATTTCATATCAGTTCGTTAATTTGACGATATAATGTGAGAAAGTATTACTGTTCAAAGTTTTAATTGTGAAGTTCCGTACACTTATAGCATTATTAGAATAGAGTTCCTTTGTCAATTAGATGTCGAGGCTTGACAGTACACGTTGATGACTTGGTTATTTGCAGTTTAATAAGCGACTTATTATTTATTATTTCTATTATAATTATTATTAATTTACTTAAAATTGTGTGTGTGCCTTGTATCGTAGAGAAAAATATCAAGATTAAAAAATAATTATCACAGCTTTGTTTAATTTATTCCCTTATCCTGCTATTTTATGTATAGTACCTACCTACGATGTCCTCTTAACTAGTAACGTTACATGAGGAATTGCATACGAAATAACTTCTTGACCAAAAAAAAAATTACCTCTTCCTTACTCCGGTTTGAACTCAAGATGCCACAGAGAAATCTATAAGTAATTTATTTCTTAAAAGAATTTCTCAAAGACGCATGCATTTTATTTTCATTTTAATCGAACGTACAAAAAATGGTTGTAAAATTTAATTATAATTAATTATTGTCGCAAAAAATCATGATAAAAATTTTATTTTAATTACTAAAATTAGAATAATTTATAACACATAACCTGTTTTATATTATTCATTATTATTTTTTATAATGAAAGTATATTATTGCTTGTACATCATTTCTGGAATAATATCTCCAAACGAATCTAAGAAAAATAATGGCTATAAAATGTAATAGGGCAAGTGTTTTGCCTCACAAATACATACATACATATATGTATGAAGCTTCAATGAAACTAGAGTTCACGTAATAAAAAACGCGTAGTGATATCCGAAAATGTTACTTTCAATTATCTAATTGAATACAAAAGAAAATCAATCATATTATTAGATATGCAGATTCTGCGAGACTCGGTTCAGAATGAGAGCGATGATTAATACTGTTAAAATAATTTAAAATAAAGTAAAAATATCTGCGTAGCCCACATAAAAAAACACCCCCTAATGAAATTGATAAATTACCTTTTATTAAAACCTTTCTAGTCAGAAAAAGCAAAACGATTTTCACAAACGAAAAAGGTTTATTCTTAATTGATACAAATCAAAAGACAGTTTAATTTCGTCTGCCCTGGATCACGGTTTCTGTAAAGGAACTCCAACGTCGGGATTATGAAGTTAAAAAATAAATAAAAAAGCGTAGTATCAGAACAATTTAGTTTCAATGCAATAGACATCTGTTGAAGCATAAAATGAAAGAATATAAGAATTATACATCCGTTTTCATTTTGTTTCCTTCAAATAACAAAACAACCTTCATTAGGTTTTTTATGATATTAAAAATCAAATACATTTCTCTTTTCAAACTCTATAGGATAAACAAAATTAATTCTCTCCTCCAATACTTGCGAGTTCTCTTTCATTTTATTAATTTGGTTTACAACAAACTTTGCGTGATAACGAAAGACTTAAAGTATAATGTAAAAATCACGTTATTCACAATAGAATATTTTGGAAAGTAACAATGAGTACTTATTTGTTGTGATTCCATTATTCCACAGAAAGAATAATTATTTACATCCCAAGCACAATACCATCTGATGTTTATACTTGTCTATTTTTATATTCTAATATTTTTTAATTAAATTAGTATAAAATATAATTATATTCTTGTTACGGTTTCAAATCTCTTGTTTTAATAAACATGTAAATATATCAAGAGTTGATTAGAATGAACACTATTATATATTTTTGTTAGATTAACCCATTACTGTCAAACAAAATATGTTATGATGGCGTCTCAAGAATGTTCATTAAAATGATTTCCACAACAACGCTACAAGGAAGAATACTTTTTTCAAATTTAATTTTGATTTTAACTTCTATAGTCACTGAAATTGTTGTAATTCTAACGTAATCTTTAGCATACTTAAAAATGTTTAAACAGATTAAATGTAATTGAAAGATTAATGAAAAGTATCACAAAATATATAACTACAATCATCGTAATATGTTTTACTATAAAGGAAACCAAAAAAATATATTTTCATATTAATATACTAAAAAATAGAACGAAAATTCCATTCAATATTTCTTAATACTAATTGGAAATGTGAAATGCGATTGTATTATAAAGATGAGAGACCGAAGGCCTGAACTAGAGTGTTATAAACCAGAAAAGTCATAGGAACTTTCCGATTTACGTTCCGCAATTTAAAATCCCGTTAAATCGGAAAACTTCATATTTATTGCTAATAGATTTTCGGGCGATGAGCACCAGGTTATTTGGGATGCAATTTTATTCCGTCCATATGAATGATTTTTATATCTGCCTCAGGCGGCTGTGGACGCGTTATCCCTCTATCTACTATTTCGGACAGCAATAGGTTTCCGCTCATTGCTATTTGACCTTCCCGTTGATTTTATTTTGGGACTGTATTTTGAAAACATAAACATTTCTTTATTCATTATAAAAAAAAAAAACTATAGCATTTTCATTTCGTCACATGATATAAATAATAAAGATATCACAGTAATAAAGACGATAAAACAGGTTAGATTGCTACGTAACAGATAAATGAACGGGTTTTTGAAATATAATTTATGTGTACCATAAACTAACCCCATAAATTAATGCATAGTTTATGGCTTAGCAGGTAACATTGTAACTGGTAACATCACTTAATAAAGAAAGCATATATCATGTTAGAGTTTTGGAAATGCTCTCGCGTTAATAGAAGTCACACACGACTTAATATTGCAGGCATAAATATTGTCTCACAAGACACCTACCTTAGACACCATCTTTAGTCTCTATTGAAGTATGGCGCAGGTACAGGCTGATGCTTTTTTTAAATCAGTTTAATTTATTAAAAATTACAAACATACCAAACCGCTTTAAGTTGCTTTTATTTAATAAAATATACTCTTGAATTTTAAAAACATCCTAATTTTTTTTTACTGTATTTGCTATACTAAGTATATTTTTAATATTTGTGTCATATTTTGGCCAAATAGTTATTTCTGCATAATTTTTAATAATAATAATTAATAATATTCTGATCATAAACTAGGTCAGCTTTCGTACGTGTTAGTGCTGTAAGATATAATCTCCCCGTTCAAACATTACAAACTAAACTAAATATATACAATATAAATTGATCTTATTATGAGCACGCTGTATAACACACATGCACACATACAAGCAGCTGTCGTCGGAGCATGTAATTTTCGTTCTCTACCGTCGGATTAGTTTTTCCTTAGCATAATTAAATAACTTTGAACAATGTTCCCACTTGATGTATGGCCTTATTTATTGTCTTGTAAGGTTTATTGTTAGGGAGGTTCTTCTGTCAATGGTAAAACACCTTAATAAAATTGTAATATTATTAATAATTTGATCTTCCTTAATAATAAAACGTGTTAACCAAAGAAAGTATTTCATATACTTTACATGAAATCTTTCATTTTGTTTAAATAGACGAGGTACGTTTTTATGGTGATCTTTATTCATTTCAATTTGATAAGACTGAAAGGCGATTGCTCAACATTTCAGCTGCCAAAACATCTTAACCCTCAGAGAAAGGGCTGTTATTTGAATTTGCATACAATCTGAATTTAAATATCTAAAGCAACACGATGTCGAATAATGTAAAGGACAGTTTAATTGTATATTTATTTAATTATTTGTGAAGTATTCATAAAATAGGTTTAAAACTTTTTGATTATAGACGTACTAAGTTTAACTGAGTAATTTTAATAAGAACCTTAACTTAACCTTTATTTCGGTTACTTTTGAATAATTTCACAATAACAAAATATGTTCCAAATAAAAAATAATAATTTTTTATCTTTCTTTAAGACGAATTACTTAAAAAACATATTTACGTTTTAGACTTCTTCATTTTCTTACAAAAACTTCTTAATAATAGTATATTTTAAGGATATTTTTAATTATTATTTAAATTAAAAGTCAATACTGTGGATAATACTAATGTAAAATACTTCCATTAAAATAAAAGGTATTTAATAAACACTTAATTTTGTAAATTAAAGGCATACAACATGGTTCATATAAAAAAAATATATTTGTGAGCAAAATTCTCAAAATGAATATAAAATAGCAACTATATAAATATTAAATAAATAAATTCTACAAAAAACTTAGTAGTTTATAACTTCCAAGAATTAAAAGCAATTATAAATAATATGGTAGCATAGCTGAGAGACAATGTCGTTTAAGCAGATCGTAGATTTGCACAGACAGAGTCGTTTAATACTTAGTCGGTATTAAGACTTCGCTTCTAATACAATTGAATTTGATTTAGGGCGGGCGGGATTGCAATGTTTATGTTTCTCAATTATCGTCAAGAAACTTTCTGACGTTAAGTTTAGAAGCTTTCCGTTTGTTATATTTATTTATAAGTCATTTATTATATACGAGCAATGTTATATATATTGACAAATTATTTTTTAAATCTCTTTGTTGCGAATCTTTGTTAAGGACACAATAAAATCATTATTACATTTGAAATGAGATTTTTTTTTATGTCTATCATATGTAATGTGTACGAAAAGTAATGTTTTTATTCGATAACAATTTTATTTATATTTCTAGTGATTAAATAATGAATATTAAATTATTGATTTAAATAATAATGAAAGATTTAAATTATATTATTTAAAAACAAAAGATGTTTTGCTAGAATTGAAATTTATCCGTCATAAATTTGAGGGCAAGACTGTTGAATTGTTCCGAAGTTGCTAAGATAAGTTTTGAATCGAGGCTCGAAACACTTTACTGGTGGCGTACTCTATCGAAGATTGGTGTAAACTTATATTATATAATAAAAGTATTGTATTATAGAAATATAATTTAGAACATTGCAATTGTATGTTTGTTTTTAGTTACCTACAGCTTTAAGGAATCGTTATGAAATTTACGAAATTTAAAAGAACCTGTTTAGAGATGTGTTGGAAGTAACTTTTAAAATAAAATTTCAGGAAAATCTTTGAATTAGTTTCCAATTCTCACACAGACAAATTTTATTGAATATTCATTTAGATGAACATGTGATGAGATATAGAAAGATAATATATGAGAAATAATTGTTTATTTACAAGCACCGATAGAGCATATTTGTGGTAACTTCATACGGTTCACAAAGGTACTACAATTTTACTTCTCATAAAGCTTTTCATATTAATATACTAGGACTGCAATCACAAACAAAGTATCCGTTACATTAATATTAATAAAAAACAAATCATTTGATATGCACTTATAATGTGTTCTTAAAATAGATTTATATAATTTTTTAACACTATGGAACTTTCCATTCGTATTTTCCGTATCTGGAGCTCACTTTGAAAGTTTTCCAATAAATGTATTCGTCCCATCAGAATATTGAAGATGCAGGAATCCGATTTAAGTGTTCAATAAAATGGCGTCGGCAACGAAGGCGGCACAGAGACACAATAATAAATTGTAATTACAATTTAAAATGAGCAGGCGTCGACGAAGCCACTCCCTCCTGCCCCCACGCGCCACCTTGCACACATGTGCACTTTTACCTGCATGCAAGTAATTAATTTACCTGTGTGTGTATTCCAGTACTTGTGACCAGTAACACAAATTAAAATATTTTTTTTTACCATAAAACCTTTTTGGATAGCTTGGCAAATGTATATAACTATTAATGTCTGTTGATGTTAATGAAAAGTTTAAATACAATTGCAACTCGATAAATGTTTATTAAGCATACATAGTAATACAAAATTATAGTTTTGATTTATAAGATACACGTCTGATCCTAATAACCTGAATTTAAAACCTAAATGATACCTATCTTTAATAGAAGTATACGTATTCATTGAAACCGATACGCTTTTTGTTCCCAAAACGATTTGATTCGTATCGAAAAGCTTTTTACCAAAATTATATGTTATGAAAATATTTTTTATTTCTTTTTCGTTTATTCGAATATGATTTTATAATAAAGACCAATGGAAAACATATTTTTTTTATTGGTATACAGGGTTCTGTTCCATTTAAATATTTTACCGATAGCTTATAGTCTTATTATATTTCAAATTTAACATATTTATTTACTTTATTATTGCTATCAGATATTAAGTTTTTGTTTGTATTGTAGAACTATTCAACGTTGTCGTGAGTATGTCTAATAAATTAATAATATAATGATAGTAATATTTAATTAATATTATTATTTTTTTTAATATTTTTCATATAATTTAAATGTCCTATTCACTAATTCTGGTCGCGTGTTAGGGAACCCTAATAAAAGGATAGAGATCGTAATCTAAGGTCCGAGTCGAAGCTCCAATGAAATGGGAATATTTAATGATTATTATAGCCGTAAACGTTCCGACGTGGACCCTGTTATATTATTCAATGGATCTAAACAATAATTCGAATACTTTTCACCTACCCTTTATTATATACAAATCTAAATAAATTATCTTAACTTGAAATCAACATTTTAATATTAAACACTCGTATATATTTTTACATTATGTTTCTTCGTTTTACTAAGCAATGTTATTAATTAAAAATTCAATATAATTTAAATGCATAATGAAATATGAGAAGTTGATAGCAGCAATATTTTTGATACAAATGATTGATGGAAATTGACCGACGCCCCTAAAATGTTGCGTTGGCAGTGGCGTAGGCATTAATATTTAAATTTTGATACCCAAAACTGTGCTTACTCGTTCATCACTTGGAGCACTTCGTCAAAAGACCGTGGCAGAACTAAACACAACAATACTGTGTTCATTGTTTGTGGTACAATACAGAGGATGCGCGGATTACAAAAAATCACTCAATATGTCAAAAAAACATTTCATAGTCTTTGATATAAATTTAATTTCAAAGAACAATTACTGAAAGGATGTCTACCTAGTAATCGATTATAATAATAATACGTTAGCAATAATTAAATATAATTTGCAGAAATCTGGAGACCATATCATAGTCACAAAAAAATTGACAATGATATATATTTAAGAGTAAAAATTACAGTGTTTCGTTCACATTAAATCTTGAAAGACTTAGAAGAATATGTTTACTTGAAGAATATGTTTCATACTGTGTATCATAATATGCAAATCAAGCGTTTTCGTTCGGGAAAGCCCACCCAGAATACATATCTTAAGTTTGGTTGTGGAATAATTATAAAGGAATTTAATCAAAATTTCAGTTTAATTGTGTAAAGGCTAATTTTAACGTCAATCTCTTATAACTTGGCGATGTTCAGTGGCGGTGCAACGAGAGCACTCTTCGTGCACACAATGCCCGTTTGTTTGTCGCTACTGTTTGTCATGCAGGCATGCCACTGTGCTAGAATTCAGAAATTATAACTAAATTTTGAAGCCGTATTCAAAGGCAGAGGTCTGGAAATCGAATCTCTGCGGCGGTCGTTAATTTAAGGTTTATTTTCATGTTAATATATATATTTTAAACCTTTACAATAATTTGGTTATTGGAAAACATAAACCATATTTTTTATTTTTATTGTCTTTGTGTCCAGTAATCATACAAATTAACGTTTTAAAGGATAAATATGAATTTGTAATTAAACTGCCATAACATATTCCGTATTACACCTTATTCCAATTATATATAGAGTTGTTAATCTTTTTTAATTTTTGATATATTCCTCGACATCAAAATAAAATCCACTCGTAACAATCTCTGAAATAGAACGTTAATGCGATAGTAGGTGACCAATTGCAATGTACAAGAAGTTGCGTGTTTGCCGCCATTAGCCCGCCATTATCCCGCCCTCTGGGCTGTGTGCCAGAATAAAACACATATTTAATGTCTATAGCTTTAATGCACATTTTTATTAACTAGATTACTTTAGATCTTAATCCTTTGTATCTTTTGTAATTAACAGCAACAAATCCCTGTCCCTAAACAAATATACTAATAAGTAAACATTACTTGTAACAAAAAAAAAACATTTAATATCGAAACACCATTAGTCTGCAGGGGCGCGTAAGACATGAGATGCAAGGCAATAACTCGATTACAGGGGGAGACCGGGGTTGAACGAGGTGGGATTATAAGAACTTCGTTAGTCTATCCAAGGTGTCTAACTCAGCTCTGAGACGGAGATTATCGCTTTTGCCTTTAGCGTCGCATTTTGTAGACACTATAACTTGATGCCATAATTTTATGTGTCATCGATTTTGTGCCAAGTATTTTATTGTCACGAAGGTAGTAACCACCAAATTCAGATACATATGAAAATATAAAGCGTAAGTCGTCATAATAACGTAAAGAATAGTAAGCTATGAAAGTTTTTGGCTAGTCCGTTAATAGAATTAGGTCATATTATATGTATAAATACAATTATACTTTGATAACTATAGAATAGTTTATTATTATTATTATTATTTATTTTGGTACAAAAATTTCGTAAACAGTCTTTGTTTGACTTGATACCTTGTAAAAGAAGTTAATCATTAATATAACAAACAAAGAGCACGAATCAAAGTTCAGTTGAAATATGTGTACCAAAAAAAATTAAGTACGTTTGATGAAATATATCCAGAAAAAGGTAGGTAGGGAGATATATGTGGAGTGTTGAGTAAACGCAGTAGTTGGTGGCTTTCAAAGGCAGCCCCACAAACACAAAAGGTATCGAGTACGCTGCAAAGTTATGGAGGATGCAATCACAACTTGTACAGCGCACTGAACGTGCATATATAATTAAAGTTTGTGTTACTTAAATGTATTACGAGGTGCTTGCTTCTTTGAGAATATACACTGTTTAACTTTCAGTATATAGTACAATCTACATGACGTCTGAAATACATATAATGTGATGGTTCGTTTTATAATAGGTATGTTTACTAATTTGCAGTTATCCCGTTCAAATAAATAAGTTAACGATATCACGGACGGGTTTGAGTTACGTAACAATAACTATCCGATCCTTGCGGAACACACCACATCCTGTTTAATGATGTTTCTAGAATTATTAACTAAGATATGACGTAGGTAATAAATTCTAAGTTTCGTCTGAGGGATTAGGGACTCTGTTCCGGTCTGCTCCTTCGGGCACCGTTACCCTTGCTACACAATTATTACTTTTGCCCTATTGTCAGTGATGCTTTAATGTTTATTAATTAATACAGAAACATCTGTACAAAACGTTTGATTCGGCTACGATCTGACAATAATATGAAATAGCGAATATTTTTTTTATTATTCTATTGCTATGTCAGCAGCGTGTTGTTTTATTAATTAATTATAAAAATTCATATGATCTTTTTTACCGTATTATATTGATGACATTAAAAAAGATATTTAATCAAGCGGCTACTAAGTAAACCCTTTCCCGGGAGCGGCTTCCGTTCCATTTCGGATGTCTCACCCACTCATACTTTATTAAAGATTACTATCAATCAGGAAGGCAGTACATTTTCGCTTTCGTTAATTTCAGATATAACACATATTAATATTTTTTTATAGTGATTTAATGAATAGTTGAAATAATAAACAACGTGGTAAGGTATAGGAAAATTTGATAGCGTCTTGATATATGGTCCAGTACGGTTTAGCCGGCGGCAGCCTCCTTCAATCACATTACCGAGCAGTCACCATCGGAGCAGTAAATTAAGAATTAACAAGAAACTGATTATTTTAAAACGTATCATACCCTTTCTAACGAGTTTTCCTCAGTCCTCTGATACTCCACATGTTATGGCTATGGAAATGATTCAGAGAGATACTTTTTTTATCTATTTAAATACTTCTCACTGCTCTTTAAGTTCTGTTGTAACTGTTAGCTGTTATTATCAACAGCAGCATTTTTCTTTTGGTATTTAATATCCTACCAAACCTAATTTTTTCACCACGGTTAGAAGATGAGGCATTACTGTTCACAAAATTATGTCGAGTATGTTTTCAAAAAACTTATCAGTTTCTTATCGTACAGAATATTTTTTTTTTCCTAAAAGAACCAATTAAGATTCTATAAAGCAAGAATTTAAGAAATATGTTGAATA
This sequence comes from Danaus plexippus, assembly GCF_018135715.1. Lineage (NCBI taxonomy): Eukaryota > Metazoa > Arthropoda > Insecta > Lepidoptera > Nymphalidae > Danaus > Danaus plexippus. The sequence goes on from NC_083538.1 coordinate 5,648,639, forward strand.
TCTTGTCCACAATAGGGATAGAAAAAAGGTTAGTTGGTTGGTAACGGAAAATTATTATTATTTATTACGACGAATAAACTATTTCCTTAAATTTCCCCTTTTGTCCTCTCCACATATTAACATATATGTACGTAAAGCGCGTTACAAAACGTGTTATATTTTTAATATTGCCATTTTTCACAGAGTTCAATGAAATAGATAGCATCGAACGAGTAATTAAACATCGACGTGTAATTTAAAAAAAAAAAAAATCTGATAGTATGAGTTTTTTTTTCGATACACCTATACATAATCGCGAATATAGACGTAGCGTGTGCAGTAGTATAGTTTAGTGTAGGTGTTAAAAGAAAGTGTCATCGAAACGTCGGGATCATGAAGAAAAAAAAATAAAAAATATCGTAGTATTCCAAAACTATTTGAATCGCTTAAATATGTACACGCGAAAACCTTAAACATCACTTTGTATAAGATATTTTATAAAAATTTTGCTATGACACTGTTTAATTCATTCCGAATGTTCGTGAATAACATATGAAGAAATAAAAATGTTATTTAAACTAACTTTATATTTATTGAAAATTGTATTGTTACAATATTTTTTTTTTTGAAAAATTTAAAATAAAAGACGATAATTCAATTGGGATTTTTAATATATTTTATTATCTTTATTCCATCGATGGGAATATCTGAACAAATGATAGAAATGCAAAGAAATGCTGTTAAAATTGTTTTTTTTTTATAAAACTGGTAACTATATACTAGATTCCATGGTACAGCTCTGACTAAGCGAATTGTTTTTCATGAAGCAAAAAGATAACCTTTTAATCTTGAGAGGAATTATTTAAGTAATCTAACAGTCAAGGTTGCCCAGTGCTTATCGTAGTCCTTTAAGCTTAAAACTTATGATTTATCTATATTGGATTCCTTAACACTAAAGCTAACGTTGTATTCTATATAGTTTTGCTTTTTACACTAACAATTTAATTCTACTCAATAAAACTACTAAGAATTATGTCTACAAAACAGATTTATAAAGTACACATTGCATAAAAATATAAGAAAACAGGGAAAACCTCCAGATACTTGATGTAATCGTGTCGGCGAAATGGTATCGTGACAAAAATCCATGCCTCAACTGGGGTCCGTAAATCAACGCGCGAATGAAAACCAATTACGCTCAGAAAACCATTAGCCATATAAGTACAATACAGCAGCCAATTTAATACATTTTTCTACATTAAATACTATCCTCCATTCTTAGATCTCGCTGTTTGATTGTTTCGTGAAAAAATTTATATATAAAACTAGATTATATCCGAACATATTACAAACCATGTTATTCTTTTCAAAAGTCTGATTAATAGTACATAAGTATAAAACCTTTTTTGATTAACCTTACTCAATTAAATTTATCTTTGTTCATGCAATGTTAACATTGGCAAGCAAAATGGCCTTGCATATATTTTAGTAAACAGTCGTATTTTCATAATATGAGCAAAATGAAAAATATCAAATTATTGAATTTCGCAATTTAATATCGGCGCGCTCGCTCACTGTCCATAATTACCAATGCGGCCCCAATTCATCATTCTTTATTACAAGTACAAAATTCCATGTAAATTTCATGCACGACCGATGAACAACGGGAATGGGTTTCGACGGATTTAAGAAATCATTCTTAAAAACGATGCGAATTATTTTTATTACGCTGCGTATACGACACAGCTGCGTATTCTTGAGCATCGTCACAAATAAAGTATTATGATCGATTAGACCCACGAGGAGTATAGAATACTTAACGCTAACAATAATCAAAACTCCGCTTAAAAACTTAATTGATTTTGTAATCATAAAGATAATTAATAATGAAAATCTAATGACGAAATCTAGACAGTTTAACTTAGCGAAATGACTTTCAAAATCATTGTCTCAGCACGACAAGCAACAAAGTCCCCCGCGTGCCAACTGAAAATGTCATTAATGCCTGAGTGAAATTTTGGGGTCTAATCTCGTCTGCAAAGCTTATTACATTTATACAACGGAGTAATCTTGGAATAAAGTTTTCAATGGAAACTGTTGAATCATTGAGGATCGCGAACCCTTCCCGCCTCGTCGCTGAACCAATTCGCTGTATGTAGACCGCACAGATTATAAATGTTCGCAAAAATACTCATTAGAATCCCATGTTAAAAACACATCTAATCGTCACGTAAAGCTTAATTTTTTTTAAGTTTCTGTTATCGTAATAATGATATCTTTCTTGCATTCAATGCATACGAGTAGCAATCGTAAGCAATAATATTATTTCTTAAATCGGGGTGTAAACATTCTAAATAAAAAAAAAACGTTTATACAAATGTTAATGTAACATTGTAATTACGTTGAAACTTTAGATAATACTTGAGTTTTTTGTTTAACGTCTACTACAAAGCTCAGTATAATAAAATAAATTCTTGTTGACATTACAATTTTTTAATTTTGAATTCATACAAAGGTAGTATTTTCCACTTAGGAAAAAGTCATGACAGTCTTAAACCGCATAGTCATTGCAACGCAATAACCAATTGTGAGCGTATTACGTCCTATCACAAAGCCTGGCTCATCGCACCAGCCTATGCAATGTATACTATCTAGAAGAGACAAATGACATGAAAGGAAAAATACTCACACTAATATTTAAAATATCCTATACAAAGTTTGTATGAACTTGAAACCTCTGTTAATTAAAATTTTCACTGTGCTATCAACACGAAATAATATATGTTATTTCAATATTTTCGGTGGAACTTGTCTATGATTTTTTTTTTTTAATTTAATAATTAAAAAATAAAGGTGAATGTCCATACTATTATATATATGTATTGCAGTTTATTATGAGGCAAAATTTAAATTAAATTTTAATAGTTCCATCCACTGTATATCCTTGAAGAGATTTTTTATTACTTTGACTGTGATGCGACAAAGTCGTTTTTGCGCAAACATATCGGCGACAATGGGAAACGGGGCTTTTGTATTTTTTAGTTTGATTGATGATTTTAATTTCCTATCTGCTTCATTGATTTTCAAAAACCAGACAACATCAGTAGATATTACTTCTGATAAGTAATACATAATTTATTTTGAGAAATTCTTTTATCATTAACCCGGGCTGGTGGAGAAGCGACAATTCCTTTTTAATTAAATTACATTAAGGTTTAAAATTGCATTTAAGATTTTAATAATTTACACTAGTTTAATTAATAACTTGAAGATTCCTCTCACTGATATTTAAAAAGCGGCGCCCAGCAGGTACATTGATCTGAAGTATTTAGTAACCGGACAGTAGATGGCGCTAATGTTATTTAATTAGGTCCATCAACCACCATAACTATAGACGAACTTAATTTAAAGCAATCCTCTAAAATATTCTTTTGCTGGTAAATCCTTTAAATTTTTGTTAAAATCTGCGGACACGAGACACTATAGTGTGACAAACTATTAGTGATATGCTGAATGTATTGACATTTCTGGATTTATTGGTATTTGGCTCGCCGGCGGCTGTTCCTTAAGCCTGATGCGTGCACGAAAGATTCTTTAGATTCAGGTACTTAGGCTAAAACTGCTGCTTCAATACCATATGAATATCGATATGAAAGGATTCATAAATTAAATATCCATAACAGATCTCTGCAATTCCATTTTGTTCCATTAAAATAATCATTTCTTTATTATACAATGGTTTAATATAAGAATGTCATCACGTGGACGAGGATATTTAAACGCTGATCTAGATATTATACAATAAATTTAAAAAATACTTTATAAAATGTCTGTTTGAAACATTTTAAATATTCAAAATATATAAAAGGACATTTAAAAGGCTAAATCTATTCGGTGAAACCATTATGGCTGTAACGCGAATGTGACAGCGATCTAAAAATGGCGGCGGCATCATCCCGCCATCCCGCTAGTGCTGTTGCCGACCATTTATCACTCTATAAGCCTCCGCCGATATTATGATCAATGCCATTCGCTCACCGTTCACCTATCACGTGTAGATATTCTTATCAGACTTTATTGCTATCAATAAGCATATACCCATTTGAAGTCACCTATAGCTTTTTCTTTTGTTGATAACATTAGATATCATTTTCTTTGAAGGGTCGTCTTCTAAGAAAAATTAAGAAGTGTATTACGTTGAAAACGTTCGTGTTATACATATTGGTAATGGTATTAAAAAAAGTATGATTCATTTTCCATAAATAAAAAGTTATTACGTTTGCAATTAAATTTTGAATATTTAATAGGTTCCATAGCGATCACCCACATTGCATACTTTATATTGTCATAGTCACCACCTGGGATAGTGGCTTTTTAAAGAATCATTATCTACATTTCACTTTGGCTGGAATTGCGAGTTTTTACGTTGGATATCATCAATTATTTTAATATCAACGTTTATGGTTGGTCGTTGAGCACGTTGAAATGGAGTCTGAATCGTTTTTAAGCATGAATATGTGAAAAAAGATATTCGGTACATTCAAATCAAATAAAAAACAAGCAATCCATGAAAGCATTATCATTCCATAATAAGAAAATAACTAAGTAAATGTAATATTGGATTACATTTATCTCAATAGCATCCCATCACTTATCACAGGTACATTGTGACAAAGACGTTCTCCGGTGTCGAGTGTCGCAACTCAAAGTGCGCCTGACAAAAGATTGAAACCGGAAAGATAGGTGAGTGTCACTCGACTCGGAGTGGATTATGAACCGACTCCCTGAGAGCAGTCTCAGGAATCTGCGTGATCAATTGATATCGGCACGGCCGGACACTTATTTACCACTCTCCGTTTTCATTATCTGTCGTTTTGTTAAATAGCGCCCTAAAAATTAAGATAGCAATGTTGTTGGTTGTAATTTTAAGCGTTTTTAACGTAACACTTTATTGTATACAGAAATTGTTTAATAGACGCGAGTCAAAAATATTAAATGTAAATAATTATATCTTAGATACGACGTTTGAAATGTTATTAAAAAAAAAAGTCATTTGTGCAAATATAATTCAAAACAGAAATTGTTGAAAACTCATAAAAGTAAATCGCACTCAATTATTCACCGTCCCCTTGAACCACTTGAAAAAATCCAATCAGCATAACTCGTCACTTTAATATCGATCCCAATTTGCCAACACTTACCAAATCATTTTATGCATAGATATAAAGAAATGCAAAGATCTCTGTGCCGTTGATATAATAGAATTTGAGCCTTACCGGCTTCACAGTAATGCAATGTTTTATTTTATTTATGTCTGGCAATCTTTGGAGCGTACAAAGCCGAGTGGTTTACTTAGAGTTTAAAATATTCATAGCTTGTACTGGATCGTATTTAAATATTTACATAAGTGTCACGCAGCGGTAGTGACGTTTGTCGATAAATGTATTGAGCGGAATGGCTGACTGTTTCGTTACTTAGCGGTCTGGGGTTGAAAAGGAAAAATACACTCGTACTAATGCAACGAGAAAATATCGCAGTATATATGCAATTAACATTAAATCATAATTATAACAAAAAGTAACATATATTATAATCAATAAATAACTTTTCAAACATCCAAAATGTATATAATTTCTCAAACAATTTAATTAATCATTGAAACAGAATATGAATATAAAGTGGGTTAAGTTCAATCATCAAATAACATATACGAAGAGGAGCTACTAAACGAAGGTCGGTAGGTATCGCGAGCGCGGTGTTTTGCAGCTATAAAAAATAATGGATTTTCAAATCGTTGAGATACGCGTTGAAATATGAAGAAGGTGAGCTTGAAATCGTAATGGCATCGCGAAAATGGGGATTAGAAAACGATCGAGTGGAAATCAATCCGTGTTTATACAGAGATATGGAATAATGTTGTTTTGTGCTACCCTCTGTAACAGATGTTCATGGATTTTAAAGTACTTGGCACTCGTTTACTATTTGCATATGTATATATATCTGTATTACATTTTTTTTCATTTATAAGGCTTCATTCACACTGAAATTGTGGATTATTGTGCCAATGTCAACGGTTTTATATAATAAACAATTTATAATTTTGAATAAGTAACTACTGTGTACGAAAAATATAAAGGAGTTTGCAAATCGGAAACAAGTGATATTTTTAAACAATACTCAAGTTATGTTATACAGCTTTAGTGAAAGTAACATAGATATGATGTAATTATTTTAAATATCAAATAAATTTAACATTGTCTCTGATATAACATAGAAATAAAAGAAAAAAATAGTCTTTTTGTTAGATTTAATATCTTGAATTTCGATTGAAAGCCTTTCATATAACAACTTATCATTGATAATAAAGTTCTTTGAATGTTTTTTTTGGGATATCTCGTTAAGCTACAGGATTTTAGGTAGTATCTAAAGATTCTGGGTTACATGTGTTCAAGTCACGGAATTGCTTTCTGAGTACACAGCTTCCGTCGAAGTTTTCCTTCTTCGGAGAACACGTGATAAATTAATAAACTTTTGCTAAACTTAAAGAAAACATACTTCATTATTTCAAGGAATAAACGATAATTTTCCTATAATTATAAACCTGGAAAAGCGAGTTTCCGTTGGTGTTAGAGTACCGCTCCATATCTACATCGTGTTAATGAAGCCCGTATCTCTCATTATTTCGGAGCCTATTTTTAACAGTTTCAACTTCATCAGTTAGTACTGAATATAACATTTTTGTTATGATATAATTTATATTCATCTAATTACACGAGCGCTGTAACAGAGCATGTAAATAACAAAAGGTACACCCTTATTCCACGTTATTGTGTTTGCACGCCTCATGTAAACATATTACGCCGTAAATGAATATTCCTTTAGAGCGTTTGTACTTAAAAATATATGTGAGACCTACCTTATCCGATTCTGTACTTATTTTAGACAATTTTTTTTTTTTAACCGTATGTGTAACTTCAAACAACGGCACTGAAGAATTGGAGCTTAATTGTAATGGAAGTGAAAAGGTTTAAAAAAAATATATGTCAAGATTTTATTTTGTAATAATTTGTATAATCTAAATCTAATAGGATATTTTTTAGAAGTATTTTTTTATGTTGAGTTGTATTAACACTAGTTATATTAATTATTGCAGGTAATTAAAATATATATATATATTTCAAAAAAATATTCCTACCAATGCTTAAGCGATACCTATTTCAATACTAAATATATTAGTTACATATTTAATGTAGCTAATATTTTTAGTTCCTATAACAAAAAATAAAAGCGACAGAATACTGATAAAATTTTCCTCGACGATTACTTTATTTTTCTTACAGCCTTTGTAAGAAGTTTCGATAACCAAACGTAAATAATAATGACCAAGTAATTCGTCTCAAGTTATTGGCAAGTAAACAAAGTTACGGCATCAGGGAGTGAACCCAATTATCTCTAATGAAGACAATGATATAAGCGCGGTTATTGATCTAGATTTAAATTTCAGGATGGGTCAGCCCCTGCAATGTGTGAGCCCTTAATGTTTCTTGCCAAGTTTTGGGTAACGCGACCGATCAGTCTTGGTCCGTTAAGAAATAGCAATACCATATATTCTTTAGCGAAACCTTCTTCTTGTTATCCATCTCATATAAAAAAAATAATTATTAAAATTCTCTTCATTTGTAACTTGTTTTGATGTGACGTAATTTATGGCGACAATTTCTTAATCTACTATTTGTAAAATGAAATTTTCCATTTCAGTGTTATTCAGTCGAAGTACACTCAAGTTTAATGTCCACTAACTAATTTCTTATCCCCAAAACATAATATGATGATCTCACACACACAAGCACAAATGTCTGAAATTATGATTAACGAGCCTACACACACACAAGTCTTGTATACATTCACACATAAAGGAATAGATCACCGTGTCAGATTAAAATAGACCTACCTTTGTGAGATCAATCAATTGTCCTTTAGTTTACAGTAAGGTTGAGAATAATTAAAGATTTCCATCACTGTCCAACTAATTGTTATTTTCAATAATCACCAGTAAAATAAACAGCATAATATATAACTTTCTTTATGCAATAATATATTTGTTTGTATATTAATGAGATTTCATATAGAAATTGCCTTTCATCGTGAAGAGTCTCGGAAATTTTCTTATAAAAACATCATGTTTATAAATAAGGTATTGTTAATACTTACATATGATATGTTTTATGGAATCAAAGGTTTAGGAAGTAATGTTATAACTAAGAGCTTCGACAGCTACAACAAAATATGGGAAATGTGGAATAAATATCCCTTTCTTTAAGTAATAAGGTAATTGATCAACAAAACAACTAAATATATTTGTAAAAACTTGTTTGTATGTGTACGATAGGGGTAAGAAGTACTTCAGATATCTTTTTTTCGTAACTTAGAAACCCACAGATATACAATTTTAATACACGTAAACAAGTTTGAATCCTCAAAGTACGCACGGAGCGTCAACCTTTTTTCGTTTATACATATCACTTGATGTTATCGACTTAGCTATATGAATGATAAAAGAAAATTCTCCATACGTTGTTCGAAAAGGCATATTTATAAAGTAAAGTAAAAGAATTTAAGTTTATAGCAAGATACGGTACGCAAAGACTGTATAGGAGTCTATAATGAAGGCTGTTGCTTTTCCCTGAATGAGGGAAACTCAATATCTAAGAACTCGTATAAAGTTTGTGTTTTATTTGCTATAACTAATTGTTATATTCTCTTCTCAAAATGCCCACGTTTTCATGGGAATGGTATAAATGGTATAATTTTTTATTTGTGCAGAACCTTTAATAGGCTATGAAAATTATTTTATTAGAGTTAATAGAAACTTTTTAGATAATGTTAAAACCAGAGAAACGAAATTAAAACTTTAAAATGCTTACTTGAAATATTTGTATCGTTTCGGAACTATAAAATAACCGTCAAGTTTAAAATAAATAAATCACTATGAAGAAATTAAACTAAATCATATATAGGCATATATATTTATTTTAACATATTGAGAATAAAAGTATAGATGTATAAAAGCTCTTACTAACTACAGTCGCAGCAGTAGAGCAATGAGTTATAACTTAAACTATCGGTCGGACTGAATGTATCCGAACCGCGGTAACCTTTGACCGCGCGCCGCTCTCTCATCCGGACCTATCTCCCAAACACCCCACTTTTTTCTGACATTGAATTATAATGTTCTTTTGCCTTGTTCTATTTGTTTGTTTTTATAATATGTGGTTATTACTCTGAAAGGTGGCCAGTTATAACACATATATTTTTATTTATAAATAAAAAAAATCGCAGTTTAAACGATATAAGAAATATAGATATGTTAATTAATTATGTTGTATATTATACTTCAGATATTATGGTGGGTTATGTGATAATTATAAATAAATAAGTTATTTTATTAACTGTATTAAATAACAAACACTTATTAGTTTCCATTTAATACTTGTAAAATATAAATTTATCCTACATTTCTTATTTATTATGTAACACTATATTTTAATAATATGCCTACTCGGCGGAAGTACGCTAAACAATAGGAGCAAAAACAATACCCAACGGTGCGATAAAATAAAATCCAAAACATCATTTCACACTCTCCGCATAGGGAGGCATTCTTAAAAATAAGAAGTGGAAACATTACTTTCCCATATCTACCCGTGGGGAAAGCAATAAAATGAACGGTATTTATACCGCAGGCTTGTTTAAACATCGAAAGCCACAAGGTATATACATTTCCGCTTAAAATTACTTTTTATTCTGTTTAAAAGACATTTTTACCCATATTGAACATTCATAGCCAATTAAACATTTATATGGATTTAATTATATTTGTAACTTATAAAAAACTTACGTCAATGTCATCTTGATATTCATTCACAAAACATATGTATATATTTTTTTAAATCGGCAGGACAAGATATTTCAATAAATAAAAAAAAACTCTCCTACTTAATATTTGACAAGTAATAATTTGAATATGACTTTAGAAAATATGTTAAAGAAATTATAAAAAAAGTAGCACTGCCTGTTCTCCTTGTCTTGGGTACACCACGGTTGAATTTACCAATCTACCCTCAAACCGTAGACACAACGAGTCCGAAAAGTGTTTTAAAAGCAAATGTGAGCTGAAAAGTGGTCTCCTCTTATTACTGAGTTAATATAAGTATATACAATAGTATTTTTCGATATTCAATAAACCGGAAATTACGTTGAGAGAACCCGAAAGGTAAAAGAAGTCAATTTAATTAAGTTAAATCGATGAAATTCCAATCATTTGAAGCTCCATAAAGGACTGGCTGTAGTAATTATGATAAAAAATATTTTTAATATATTATAGTAACTTATTCATTTAGGTGGCAATTAATTAATCAATTAACATTATTTCCAAAATAACGTTGGCTTCTTCATATTGCTTCTTAATAGAAATCATAATTGTGCAAATGACTGAATGGGGCTAAAATTTCAAAGTGAACAGAATTCTTTGCCACAAAATAATTAATTAAAGTCGAACAAGTTATCTCGAAGCGACACCTAGCGGCTACCGTTCTCTTTTGTATAGCCATCTTTTCATCGTCAAAACTCATTTCAATTAATTTTCTTAAAAGTAAGTAAATGATGTGCCCTTTAAAAGCGAGATATCATTAACACAGTGGCTAGGGAGCGGCTGTAAATGTAGGGATGTTCCAATTTCCTGAATAGATAATACATTAACGCAAAAAAGTGTCAAGCGAGATAATTTGGTTTATTTTTGTTTATAAAAAAAAAAATGTTTTGCCTCTTAAGTACATATAAACCTATTTGGAACACAACTTTTACAAAAAATGCAGAAAGTAATAGTGAAGGTCTAAAAAAATTAACAATATATTTCAGTGTATATCTTTCGTAGTCTTAGTTTAAGATGAAGTTATTATGAATAAGAAAAAATAAAATTTCTAAACCGACCCACTGCTTTCACCGCCCCCTCCCGTGGGAGAATCATTAGGAAAAAATCGTGTTGATGGATTTAATTACAAAAAATAATTATTCGTAAGAAAGTTGCCAGAATACAGTCGGACGGAGCGGGTTCTTCGATTCCCCCCTTAATCGGATTAATTTACTTTTAAAAAGCAGGGGGAAGGTTGTTGTAATTAATGGAATGATAACATTACCTCGCGGTTGACGCCTTTGGTAACACAATAGCCTGAAAGGTAGGAGATTATACAAAATATACGGAAACAAGAAAGTGATAAACGAATTCATCTATTTATTTAATTTGGCGTACCATCAATCACGGTCACCATGAAGCTGTAACTGAACATCTCATGTTTACATTTACATTCGATCCAAACTATTTCGGCATACTTGGCGATCTGATGAGTAGTGCTTTTTCCACTCCGTTACCGCCCGGTGATCAGTTAAACGCATCTCCACTGACGCAAATCATATTGCCTGGAAGGGTTTCTGTTCCTCCGAAAATCCAACGAATTATTTTTTTCTCTGTATAATCTGAGTTTCAGTATAACATTGTCTCTATCCGAACTAGTCTGTGCGAAAAGGACGTCAGACTCATCTATTGGCCGGAGCTCAGTTAAGGGGTATTGAGAAAATAACAAGTCATTGCCACTGATTTTTTCAAGTTTTCTGAATGTCACGACTGTAAACGAGTTAAAAGATTAATTTGTTCTGCTCATATTATTTGTTATAGGATACATGTACATATGTTGACCAAAACAATGAACATTGCATAAAAATAATTTTGTTTAAAGAAATAGCTAGAAATAGTCATTTAAAGTTTTTTTTTATTCTGGCTCAAATTTTGAGATTTGAGAATTTGCCTTTAAGAATGAAATTGTCATATTATCGTTAAATAATAAAATTATTGCCAATGACTCTGTTGATTCGGAAAACCTGATACCATTTATCACTGCATACATCTCTATCAGAACGAACAACCACCAATTTAAAAGTACAGTAAGAAAAGCAATTTAACCCTAAATTAACCTAATGTACCTTCGACATACGAAGAGGGAATGAACGTTATTTTTCTCGCAAGTGCTGCATCACGTCACGATCATTCTTTACCGCTTTGTCTATCTATTTTCTACATGTGTGTTCTTTTGGGAGGCTGAGTATTTGTGTCGGATATTACATAACAGTGTCTAGGAGCAATTCTTTCTGAAACTAATATAGCGAAATAGATATTAAAGTAGGAATCGAATCTTAATACTTTACTGAAGTAAGAACCCTCAAAGTATGAGAAAACAAGTGACGAATACAGCAAAAATGAAAATATATGTCTTGATATCACAGATTATACAAAAAATACTTATGTGCAAAAAGGGGAAAAACCTACCAAGTAATAAATATTATTAGTTCTGTTACATAATGCAAAAAATAATTATTATCGACGGAACCATTGCGCGGTTGTAACACAAATCTTACGTAACATATAGAAATGGAAAACATCAAATTGTTTGCAACTTACATGAAATTAATTATAACAAAACTACTGTTAATGACTACAATATTTTGTTGTGTTGTAGTACATTTTAAAATCATTATAATAAAAAATAAAGATTCTTTCTGAAACTAATATAGTGTAACAGATAGTAAAGCAGGAGTTGAATCTTAATACCTTACTGAAATAAGAACCCTCAAAGCATCAAAAAACGAATGACGAATACAGCACGAATGAAAAATTCTTTCTTGATATCACAGATTATACAAAAAATACTAATGTGCAAAAAGGGGAAAAACCTACCTAGTAATAAATATTATTAGTTCCGTTACATAATACAAAAAATAATTATTAGTGACTCAACGCAGTTATAACACAATTTTTACGTAACATGCATAAATGAAAAACATCAAATTGTTTAAAACTTCATGAAGTTAATTATAACAAAACTATTGTTAATGACATCAACATTTTGTTGTATTGTAGTGCATTGTAAAATCAATATACATATATATATAATAAACAACAAAGCCACTGCGGTCTTCAAACTCGCAATATTTAAATTTACAGCCACACCAGCGATTGCGCTTAAGTTTTCACTTCACTATCAATATTTTCCACACCGATTATAAAATAAAAGCACGATGAATAGTTTATGAAGGGCTCTAGCGACGAAAGGCTAATATAGCAGTAAGAGGCATAGCGCATTAGCTTCATACAGTCAATGATCTCATACCAGCAAAGCTCCTGCATAATTTATGGACAGTTTGCTAGATGCGTATTTAATACAACTCAGCAGAATCACTATCACGTTCAAAATATGTATTAACAAGCACGAAAATAATAAGATTTTCTATCTTAATATATATTTTTCATAATTAAATAATATTCGATATTTAAAATTTTTCCTATTTTTCCGTTTATATAAAATACAGTGACGTATCATCTCAGTGGTGAGATTTGAAATTATTATGTCGTAAGTGAGACTAGTGGAAGGCAGTAAATGACGCACGCAAAACGTAGAAAGGTATAATCAAAAGGAGAATTATTACTCGTCTGTTAATCAGTTAAAAACTTGGTTGAATTCCAAATTAAATCACTCTTATAAATTTTTACTATAAATATTTGTTACACCTTTGTTACGTTTTAGGTTTAAATTGTAAACCTTGCAACATTGTAGGATCTCCTCATTCGTATCGACCTAATTCTGTCGCCTCAATGGCTATTACGTTCACATTATTAGTAATTTATGATTGACTAGCTATTAAACAATTATACTTAAAATTAATATAAAAAACAAATATATGAAATAAAAAATAATTAATAAAATATACCAAAGGAATGGACAGTGATTATACCATACGTAATAAAAACCATAACTAATGAATGAGTTGGCATTGAGAACGTAATCTATTGCGTACTATTTGAAGTATAAACGCTTTCATAGCCATTGATAGCGATTTAGTTCGGTGCTGGCAATGTTAAGGTTGCCATCTATAAGAACATTTTATAGTGTGTTATTATTATGTTAAGTATACAGTGATTGTTTTTAACTGTGCTGTTACCGGTAAGATTTTTACACATTTATATAAAAACTGCTTAGTTGTATTTAAATTATTATTATGATTATTTTATTTTATGATTATTTAAATTATTATTATATTATTATGATTACTTATATTATTTCAATTTAAAAGTAAATGTGTCTGAAACTATTGATTTCATAATGAGATCTAAGACTTTCGCGTGTGTCCTTTTAAATGAAACTAATATTTTTCAGCTTACTACGCGTATTTTATTATTTTCTAAACTACGTACTCCCAACGTTTCGGTCACTTTGCAGCAACCGTGATCAAGAGCAGACGAGATGTCGAAAGTAACAGAAATGTCGTGAGTACTAATCCGAGAGAGTACTAATACTCGTAGTAATCCGAAAGATATTAGTTTAATTTTAATAGATTTCATGTAAATTGTTGAATTTATAGTCCTAAAACATATATTGACGATGAAAAGTTAATACGATTTTGACAATTGTAATAAGTTGTATAATTTAAAAAAAAAAATACTTTCAGATAAAATTCGATATGTTTTTGTATTATGTATATTTTCTATTGTCTTCCCGTGAACCCGGAATGAGAAAAATTTGGAATCGACTTAAGAATCAGATATGAAATACACAATTCGAATAGGATAATATAACGAAAATCATCATTTACTTAAGCAAATAATTTTTGTGCTTTAATTATTTTAAAACTAAAAATAAACTTTTTAGTAGAAAAAAAATCTTATTATTCTACATATTCACGACTTCAAAGAAAATCAATTGTTATCAAGGCTTTGATTTTAGAATCGTTAAATAATTTAATAATCTCTCACAAACCGTTTTTGTTGAAGTTTATGATGTTCATCGTCATACAAGTGCATTATGCGCAAATCGAATCGTCAAAAAGCTATATAGTATATATGTATGTATTGATATAGAAAACAATCTTTCTAAATACGCGAACAGAAATAAAATTCAATTCACTGTTGTCTAAAATAAGCAATTTATTGATTCACAAACATATTAAATACAGCTTGGCAATTAATTTGGAAATGCCTACTCGGGTTGTGTTTTCGTTACGTAATGAAATTAAAGACAGTTCAAATAACATAATAATTTGTAAACATCTCGAATTACTGAAAGCGAAATCAGCAACAGCGGTGCAACTACGCTAAACGTTACAATATAAATGTATTCGATACACTCTGAAGGTTGGCTCGAAGGAATCTATCTTCTTTTCCTTCGTTCCAGATTATTTCTTTGTAAATCATAATTAATTAATTCTCTCTATCATGAGTCTGTTCAGTTTTAATACTAACCAATCTAAAGTAATTGCGTTGTAGCAAAACACTTACATAATCTATTGTGACATACATTATTAAACGCTTTATGTTTAGTATTCCTGCATTTAATCTAAGACGAATTATTTTTAGGTTTTGGCAAGTTGTATATATTCAATCCTTTGTTTTGAAGCTTTTGTTCCTCAGTGAGGCATTTAAACTGGGAAAATTTATCAGCAGTTATTTGTGAAACACGTTCCCAGCAGTATTTGTTCTATTTGAAATTTGAAAGTACCGAGAAAATTATTACCTAATAAACTTACCTTTGTTTGTTAGAAACCTCGCAGGTCGTATACATGTCGCCACGTCCTTAGGAATCAGGTTTTACAGGACAAATACAAACTTTTAATTAAATTAATGTCATCTATACCATTTACATGAAAAGAAAGATTCGGACCATGTATTGAGAGAAATTTAAATATACCATTCAAACACAAATACACTCATTCATTATCACTCGATAGATGTATTCAAGGCTTAATCCATATTATGTATGTACTAATTTTTTCATTTGTCTTCGATCATATCTGTAATCTCTTGCTATTAATGATTAATCGAACAAACCAAGTTAAGCATAAATAATGTCTCATTAAATTTGATTCCCAAACGAACTGTAATTAAAATCTTTATTACTTATTTTTGTTTTATTTACGTTGCACAATCAATGGCCAGTACTTAAAATTTACACGAATATCAAAATAAGAGTAATCAAAGCAATTTTTGTTCACGTAATATTTATGTAATATGTTATACATTTAATACATATACTTCATATATAATCATATATAAATGACAGTTATAGACAAAAACTTAAAAAGACGACGATCTTTATTATACATTATGTAGTGGTCATGAACAGCACTGGCAACATTGAAACGGATAAAGCGAACCAAGCAAATTAATAAAGAGTACATTTTTCGTATGCCTTGTAAGATTGTTAAATTCATTTAAATTAATAATAAGACCCGAGATGTAGCCTCGAGGAACACAAAGCGACATTTCACTTTAAAACTTTTAAAACGTTTTCAAGTCAAATTCTTTACATGTTTAGTATAAATAAGTATTGATAGCTTTAATAAGATATTATATTATACGTGGAAAGTTACTATCATAGTTTGATTTAGGAAAATTCTAGATATTCTTTGTTATCATACTAAAGAAGTATCCATAGTTTTTAATTGATATCATTTTAAAGAATGAGACTTTTACTCTTTTATAAACAAATTATAAAATCGTATTTATAAATTTATCCCTTATATTATATAAGATCTCAGTGCTAATGTACAAAGTTAGGTAAAAGTATAGCGTTCCTCATTCTCGGATTGTTACCGCTTGGCGATACATAGATTTAACTTCCGAAGCACACGCTCTGAAATATTTATTCCTGAAACGTAAAGATCGGGGGGTGCCGGGTGGTGGGGGGTGGTTTATCCCGCGGTTTCCTTCCCGGCGTGTTTTACTTCGAGAATGGGAAGTCGCCGCCGACGGGTCGATATCATCAAAGATAAAGGATGCAGAGATTTCATATGGTCCACATTTATAAATACGCTCTAGAAAAATACAAAGCGAGTGAAGACTTATAATGAAACTTAGAAATGTTGTATGTTGTTTGTTGTTTATTTTTTATTTGTTTTTCTTATTTAATTTCAACTTGTTCAAAATCGAAACAGTTCATTACTATGAGGACATTTCTATTGTAAATTATTATTATTATTATAAAATTAACACGACGAGTTTTGGCGACGAATCTCAATGACTATTTAAACATCTGTGAAGGCAGCGCTAGTCTATGTGGCGGGCCGACCTCCAGTGGGGGGTTCCCCCTACCGTTCGATTGTCTGCGGAGGCTGCCCCGCCGGTGCCATCTGATGTGCCGAGAGCACTCCAGATCTGCATAGATCGTTGCCTTCGTTTTTTCCCTATCGAAAAATCAATACTCACTTTTATGTATAAATGGAAAGACACCTCTTAATGTTCTTTATGGCCTGTCTTATTGCATTTTATATATAGCCACCGCTTGTTCGAGACGTTTTTATGACTGTATTAATAATTATAAAATATATGGTATTGATCTATTATTTATTCGTTTGATACATATAGTTATTTATTTTCAGTGAATAGTAAAGTGTATCAATGTACATCGCTAATGCTCTATAACCTAGTGGGTTTCGGAGCTTCGTGGTACATAATGTGAATGTCTCATCTCAGTGCCGTATCGAGGTTTCCGCCGCCGTATTCCTCAATGTGAAAGAAGCTCAAACACCAAGCAATAAAGCCTTTGGATCCGGCAAAACAAATACGAGGCACATTCCAATGCTAGATATCATTCGCTCCGCCCACACAGTCGGCATGACGACTGAGCCTTCTCATTGGTCGCCGCGAAGCCTTCTCCAATTCGAATTGGTTATATTTTTTTCTACAATTGAAATTGGCACTTTCCGTTTGTTCTGTACGAGTTCTGTACGCATGCGTCTCCGGTAGGCGTCTACGTCACGTAGACGTATCTACGTTTGGAGGCTACGAATGTTTTATTGGATATCCCTCTGTTCCCATTCGTAATTCCTATTCGAATCTGGATTTGTCGCCGGTTTATTCCCATTGCGCAGTCGTCCTCTCTTATTTTAGAAATTTAATATATATATGTATATAACGTACACAATGTATGTGATTAATTTGCTTTCGAATGTTATGACTACTGTAATAAATTATTAAGTCAATCAACACCAAATTAAATGTTTGCAATATAATAGCGAGAGCATATTATCGTTTCGATATATTTATTAGTTATCTATCAATATTTCTGTATTAAAATAACTCTGCGTTAAAGCTACCTCAGTCAATGGCATACAAGGGATATCTCAAGTAATTAATAGTATTATAAATCCCTGGCGGGCAACCGAACATGCACACACGCAAAACGGATACGGTACAAACATACGTGTCGCTTTGCTTGACAACTGCAATAACACAGGCATCCATAGCAGGCTCTGTACCGAACAATTTCATTTGCGACTGGGCGAGGATAGCGTTATAATTACAACAACAATAGATAGAGGCGCCACCGTCTGCCGCACGTTTAATCTCGCCGGAATCAAAGGACCGCCGCCTCACACCCACCCTAAACGAGATTCACCTATCAACTACTACCGACGAACGATACGATCCACTTGCTGTACATTGCCGTTTTACTGTGATCGGGGCGTAAATTTAAGTAAGAAACCGTCGTTGGATGTTAGGAACGTTATTTTAATTGTTTTTCAACTAGTCGAGTGGTAAATATTTTGTGTCTCCAAGCCTATATCTGCAGCGGTATGCTTAGGTGTCCCCGGAGCAGATAGTTGCATTTCCAGTCTATGTATAACTACTCACAGAGTTTTATTAAAGCTTAACATTGTTTGCCTCTAGCTTGAGCTTTTATAGAGCCGCCAGTTGTTTCCATATTGTTTGTAAATATTACCACGCTGTTAATTGAATTCCTGAATCAGTTATTTATAATATGTATTAGAACGCTGTGTAACAATGTTCTAATAATATTCAGCGCTCATAATGTGTCATGAATATTTTGTATAAGCACGCACACAACAATTTTGCAGAAAGCAAACAGTTCGGCAATGTTTGACACTAAGCACAGTGAATCCTGACTAGAGAATCAAAATATTCATTTATACTTACACAGTACTGTTTTAATAAAATAATATATTCGTAAAAGATTTATAAACAATTATCTATGATACGGAATAATTGCAAAAATTTAATATATATATCATAATAAGCTGACCTAAAATAAATGAATGCTCTACCGAAATTATAATAACAGCAGTTTGTGGCAGTAATGGTCCATTGATGGTAGTATCCAGCCGATTGAAGGCATGCATGTATTCATAGTCAATAATTCGCGTTCCCACCGCACCGTTCTTGCATAGTTTCAGCAAGTTATTGCTTGCTTTGCCATTTAGCGCCATTACTTAACATCAGCTTTGTAAATAGTTGTGTTGTAATTATTATACAACTATACATAGTACTAGCTATATTATTGATGTAGTTTTTTACGTTTTTGACGTTATTTCAAAACTAAATTTCTTGAAACAAGTTGTTGCTGATACATAAAAACAACAAGCTTCATTGTCTTGATGAACAAAAAGCAGTTAGACACTTATTATTAAAAAAGAACGAATGATTCATATAAGTCATACTCCAGAAACTAATTTAGCAATGTGAAAGTTAGGGCGATCTTACATTCGCTATGTAAGTATAGCACTGTTCCATATAACGCTATGTATTTGAATCTTTCGGACTTAAGACGTAAAATACTTTACTAATTTACTATTTTCCAATATTTTATTTACTTATAAACATTGTAGCCAAGACTACAAAGATCAAAATAAGAATTCTGAAAATGCACATTTGAAAATGATGTTCTTCCAAGATAATAAACAAGCCAATATATTCATAAATTCTATGTCCTAACTTAATATAATTCCAATATAAAACATATAAATTATATTTTATAATAATATTATATACCAATCTCAACGTGTCTGTTACGTTCTACGAGCCACGCTACTTATAGAATAGGAAGCGAGTGTAGGTAATGGCGCAAAATAGTGACGCAGTATTATTGCAGTGGGTGGAGGAAACTCCCGCGAAGCCTCCCCGAGCGACTGAAAAGTCCACGAGAAAAATAAGATCCCCCATCCCGCTTATTCTTAGTAACAGTTTTTGTATACCCGGCTATCTATGTGTTGGTTTTATATATATTATATTTTGATATATTAACACTTCAATAAATGTTCTACAGTGATTTATTTTGTACAATATTATTTTTATTTTATATTTAAAAGTCTGCGTATAGTTTTGTTATACAATAGGTAACTACTGTTACAAGTTTGTATATGAAATATCAATATGCCCTTAGTAATTTTTGACATATTAATGTTATAATTATCTTATTATAGAATTGTTAGATAAAAAATATAATTAACATTGATGGTCAAGAAAGACAAGTCTTTGTTCATTGACGTAAATTAAAAATCATGTAAATCTTTACATGAAAAGATTTTAAATAAAAATATAAATAATACATTATACACATTTGATTTATACGTATATAAGTATATAATGTGTGAGTACAAATTTATCCAAGTGAAATTAATGTCTTATTTATAATTTATTTGAAAAAATATGAATGAAATATTTTAAATATCTTTACTCCTCACTACACCAGCTATTCGCCAGGAAATTCAAATCAAAATCGGTCCAGTTGTTACTGAAATTAACCGGAACATATAGACAGACAAGTAGACAAACAAAATTAAAATACATATTATTTTCGCATACGTACTCTACAATATTACAAACAGACACAAGAATTTAATTATTTCTATATATACAAGAATTTCTTAAAACATCATCTCTTTATCTTAATTAAATTCTTGACACATTACATCTTTATGGACCAATATTACCTAGGCAAAAAAATTTAACAAATACGTAATTTTTAAATACGAACAATTGAAAGAATCTATTACTAGTTAAACTAGAATTAACTAATTAGATAAATAACTTTCCTTATTATTTTAGGGTTTAGTTAGACATCAGTATTTTCTAATACTAATTATAGTGTAGTTTTAGGGTCAGTTAAACGCCCTCTAGTGTAGTCCCATCACACTTCAGATACGAGAACCGTAAATTTTGAAAACAACCAGTCGTACGTCCTTACGATATTTCAAGAATACTATAGATGTCGCTAGTAGCATTAATGAAAAAATAATTACGATTTGTCATTAGATGACACTCCAACCATAAAGCACTAAATACATTAAATAAATGTATGAAAATAAATAATGTGATTATAAAGAAAATTTTGCTAATTTTTTATTTAAAAGTGTAGTGTTATGTATGTTATATGAGATATGTATAGCTGCCATTACATAAAATTTCTTTATTTGCCACACCAATACGTCACTGTTTTTCATTTTCTAAGACTACGACAACTTGACCTTAAACATAACCTGCCTTAATGTATGAACCATTGGACTTCAATAAAGACACCAATTTTAAGCATTGCACGGCTCCTAAACAATTTATTTGGTCCCTCCGTCTCTTTTACACACATTAGTCTTACATGAAACAGATAGGGACGGAGCTTTATTTCAATTTAAAAATGTTTATTAGCTATATCTGTAGGGCAATGCACTCAGCAACAGGTTGTGAGAGGACGAAAGTACAATTTTTGCAATAATTGTAAGATAATAATTCAGACAGTCTGAAAATTTACTGAAATAAATTATTGATCGTTTTTGGCTGTTAGGCAATAAAATGGGTACGAAATACTGCATATATAATAAAAAATAACTACATCCAACCAACAGAAAGAAAGGTTTATATAGAAAGTTATCTCAACCATAATATAACTAGCTAATGTAAAGATTTATTTAATGTTCGTTTTATTTTTTCAATATGTTAATATTAAAAGCAAACGCATAGTCATTTAAATAGGTGGGCAGTTCACGATAGAATGTTATTACAACATTAAAATGTTTTTATCAATGTTAGTATTACACAAGCGAGGGCAAGGCGAGCAACTTTCTCTGATATAATAACAAATGGTACCTACAAAGATACAGATGTCGGTTTGGTCATATAAGGCCGGTTCACTATTATTGACTTTTTCCTAACTTTCACTCCCAGATTTCATCATCGAAATTCTGGTCTTCAAATGGGCCATTAAGTTTGGGAGAATATGTAGATTATTATTTTATGTTTAATAAAATGCCTTCCACTGGTGTGTTCCTAACATTATAACGTTCGTTGGTTTTAAGCTTCGTAGAATATGATTTTGGAATCATTTCTAAAAGGATGATAGAGATTGTCATATTTTTTTATAAATGGTATATTATAATAATTTATGATCTTAATAATTCAAATGTTTACCAAATATCAATACGAAATTTAAATAATAATACGTATATTATATAAGATGTTTCAACTTGGAGCTATAGTCTGATGTTGTACTAATAATAAATTCCAGTATTAAATTTGTATAGCATAATAAAATTACCTAAATATGAGCCCTTTCTCCAGATCTTGATCGTTGAACTCGGACGGGGTGACATTGCGGACAAAACATACGACTACCCTCGTTCTTGATACTTGGAAACTTTTAAAAATAGATTATATTGTTATCTTTAAAACATATAACTTTTGAAAGTAAAAAAAAATTTGTTAAATCGGAATGCTTTTTAATAGATTGCTTTGATAATATCTTTCCTGAAAAGTATATAATAATCGATGTCGGAAATAGCCTCAACTTATATTCATACATGTACTTCGTTATCCAGATAATCTCCTTAATATATATACATAGAGTTTGTAAATATAATTTGTATATTTCACTAAAGTGTCAAGATTGTGTAGCGCGACTCTTTATAAATCTACATTGCACTTGCATTAAAGCGTATGGATGCACTGTCTTACATTTTTTCACCGGTTCTTAACTTCGTCCTTGAATTTCAAGTTTAGATTACAGCATGCACATTACCAAAAACGCGTTCGCTGCACATTGTTACATACATACATACATATAATATATGCCGGTCTGGAAAATAATTTAACTAAAGACCGAATTATAATATCTAAGTAAGGAGTTATTTTTAATTAGCGTTAATGTATTAAAATCATGTTGAGTATGTGCTGATAATAATTATGTTGAATAGTTAATATATTTGGGTGTTAAATGATGCATGCACCGCTAGTGACGTCATCCTTGTGTAATTGAATCTCGTTTTGTGATCAATATAAATTGCATTAGGCTAGGTCATGATTCCTAAACCAGCTGAGTAGATAACGACACAAATAAGCTAAAAAAGGATGTGAACAGACCCGGGGCAATGCACTTTTTCGTGAACGGTCAAAGAAGATCGAATGTGCTGGTCCAAAAGTTTGTGAGGAGCATAATAATCACTACGACATTCTTCAAAGCAAAACATACTTTATTTCATATGTACTTCGGTTGTTTTCTTTATGACACACATTTTTTCTTACTTCGTTACTTGGCTGTCTTCGAGCATTTGCGGTCACAAGACAAAGTACCTTATACAGAACGGTATTGGTATTAATTTAAAACGTATGATGTTATAAGGCACCAAAATTTAAGGCAAAATTCGCACAAAACAAAACGCAGCAACGAATAAAAATGGTATCTAATGCTAAGTATATAAGGTGAAAAATGTTAAATCTATCGATCATAAAACGTGTTGCATGTCAATGGAATGTAAAAGCGAAGTGGGTACATGCGAATCGCTGTACCTAAGGTCATGATACACTAAGTGCATTCACGGAGACAGTTCAAAGAAATGCATTTGACAAATCACAATACCAAATTATTATAATTCAATATTAAGTTCACAAAGTTCTTCCGAAATAATACGCTATATTGCTGTATATTTAAGATCATGATAATTAAATCATATAAAAATAAATAGTGACATTAAATATGTAATATTAAGTAGCATTTATTAAATACATATACTTAAAAAAAAATTAGGAGTTTACATAAACAATTTCTGGGTTGGAGATCCTATTTTATGATTTATAGCAAGGAAAGCGTAATTTCATTTCGTATTAATAAAATACAGAAACAAAGTAACTAAAAGTTTAAATTATAATTAATAATTTTTCTACACCCCCGATATTTAAAATCGAAAATAAATAGACAATTTTTAATTGTAGTTTACTAATTTAGATAACGTTTTTATAAGACGTCGGAAGAGATTATTAATATAAATTCAGAATTATAAATAAACAATGCAATAACAAACAATGATACCCAACAAAATATTTTTAATTTTTTTTTTAAACTAATTGCAGCTTTGAAACATAAATTTAAGTACTCATGACCATAAAGATAACACTAAAATCAGTAACGACGATGCCATATTGAATGCTAAGTTAATTGAACAAAAATATTTTACCCCAAATAAAACCCGTCAAACCATAAAGCCTCACCAGAAACATCCTTAAATGGAGTTATCAAAGGAACCATGAGTGCTTAGCGTTTGAATTTATTAGCGATTTTAGTTGTTACACTACCTATGGAATATACAACAATCGTTCACGTCGTCCCGATGTCGCCAGCTGAAAAATAAGCATAAATAAAAATATTTAAGATCAAGGCCGACGATTTTTATACAAAAGAATATTCACGTGTAAGAGGTTCTCGATCTAGAAATGATAAGGATATCTATTTTAGTATAAGTATGAATTACTAGATACATTGTTACCGACGTTACGTACTAATGTGTATAGGAAAATCCGAGCAGATATTGCGATACGAATTCAAAACATCCTCTGAGATAAGCGGATATATGAATGGAAACTTTGAATGTAATAATACAATATAGTATTTTATTATTATTAGTTTCAATTAAATCTACTACGTCTTAAATAACAATAGTTTGTGATTATCTCGCGACAAACGTTTATTGGAGGCCTTTAGAATGATACACTTATCCAAAAATTGTAAAGTTATGACGTATACATGATTATACAGTAAGATATATTTATATATTTATAACAATAAAATGTAAGCCAAATAATATTTAAAATTCCTGAGATTTAACTGTCAGTGAGTACATTTAGTTTCGGGACGAATGTTTATAAAACATTGACAGTTATTATTTGATTTGTATGCATAATACTTACAAGCATTAATATATTACTATAAATATTATTTAAATATCAACATTATTACTACTAAACTTACTCTTACAACTTAGTTTTTTTACTTAAGTACAAAATAATTTACATTATTTAATATATATTTTATACATAATTTGTAGCTGTGCTACGTTGTAGTACAGTGAATAGTCACGAAACACATTCTACGTGGTTAACATTAAAAGCTAGTTTATAAAGGAGTAAAATTCCACATAAAAAAAATACATCGAAGGAAAAAGTTCCAATATAAAACTAGTTACAGACCGGGAACCGTGACTCAGTTATCAAGAGAAAGCAACCAGTATGTACTGGTAATAAAGACGGTCTTTTAAAAAATGTTTCTTTAATTTTCAGGTTGTGAGACAGTCGTCAACCATACCTGAACTTCCTCGGCCATCTCAGCCGCACTCGACGATGCCGTGCGTCGGTGGCTCATATAAATACATAGGAAGCACGTTTCTGGCTCGATTGCCCGCCGAAACCGCGTCGAACACGGTGATCTAGCGCACGCGCATCTAAAACATACAACCCCATAAGAAAAACAATTAATTAAAAACAAAATGAACAATGCCGAATTATATCATAAAAGTAACACGCTGCAAAAGAGGGATGCCCGACAATGTTTAGAAGAGTATGCAAAAAAAATTAAATGGAAAAGCGAGGGTGATGCCGTTATAGACATCGGATGCGGAGATGGCAGCGTCACTACCAATATACTGAAAACTTTCTTACCTAATAACTGCAAGGAGCTTATAGGATGCGACATTAGCGAGAAAATGATACAGTTTGCTAACGAACACCACGCCATGGATAACATCAGCTTCACGCGGCTCGACATAGAAGGTGAACTGCCTGATGAACTTCGTGAGAGATTCCACCACGCATTTTCCTTTTACACTCTACATTGGGTTAGACAACAGGAGTAAGTGCATTAGATATTTCATAATTCATTATAATAAATAAATAGTAGTCTGTGTGAGTTATGTAGCTATATTGTAAAAATTATGAATATAATTTTATATTCCGTCTCAAGCAACTTATCAAATATGTATGTATTTATATTTCAGTAAAATTTTATCCAATATATATTATTTCTAAAAATATTATTACCAATCAGAGTTCGTCGTACATACTTTATTTTAATTTAAAATATTTAATCAATAAAATAAGAGAAATAAAAATCTAACATTTATTTAAAAATAATAATAACAATGAATAATTTTAGAAAATTATGGAAATAATATACATTTCAATTATTCATATTTATTTGAGAATTACTAATAATTTAAATCAATTTAAAAAATCTGATGGCATACTGGTGCTACATTATAATTTGATACTAATCTTTTATATATAATACTATATATAAAGTGTATCTGAATAAATGCTGATAACAACTAATGTATTCGAGCTTCCTTCCAAAACAAGGCTTTAATTTTCGTTATTACTATGTTTTATTAATTTTTATTTACAGAACAGCATTTTCAAATATCTACGACCTTCTGGTGAGTGGTGGCGACTGTCTCCTGGTATTTCTTGGTCATATGCCGGTATTCGATGTATACAGACTCCTTGCTAGATCAACTCGTTGGAGTTTCTGGCTGAAAGACGTGGACCGATTCGTATCGCCATATCACGATTGTCAGGTCAATTTATAACACTTATTACTTATATTATAATAAAAATATGTTAGAATAAATTGGTTTGTAGGTCCTTTTAATAATAAGTACTTGAGATCTGTTTCAATTTACAAAAAAAAATAACTCGTCATAGTTAAAATAAAACATATAATATTAATTCAATTTCGACAAGGTGTTCGCGTAAGATTAATCCAGTGCTAACTAAGTAGTTACTTAGAACGTTGATAGATTTTTTATAATGTTGATAAATAAGTAGTTCCTTAGAATGTTGATAGATTTTCTATAATGTTTTTTGTTCCTGATTTATCTTTATATATTTCAAGTATCACAGAATAAAGTAAAAATTATGACATTCGAGCTCGATTATGCTGTTTTCGATGTTCATATTATCGTGAAAACGAATTATCGTGGGTTCTATTAACTTGTAATTCTTTTTTTATAGGACCCTGAGAAAGATATAAAGAGAATGATGACGACGATAGGATTTAAAAACGTGGAAGTCAAATGTGTTCAGAAACTATTCGTGTACACCAGCGTGGAAGCCGTTAAGAGTAAATATTAAACCTAATTTATCCGATTATATATATCAAATAATTATGAAATATGTAACTGTCTTTAGAGTTTCCCAAATAATGTAGGTGTGATAAAATTTTAAGACAGTACATCTATATTATTAAATAAAACACTAATATTAATAAACAAAACAATTGTATACAATTTTTTTTACTGTAAAAATTATAACTTTTGAAATAACTTTTTAGAGGCGGTGAATGCCGTTAATCCATTTAAAATACCGGTAGAAATGCAGGAAGAATTTTTAGAGGATTATGTTAAAATAGTTCGAGATATGCAGCTCGTGGATCACGTAAATAACAACGTAGACGGACCTGTCCACGTGAGGACCAACTACAACCTCATTATAGTATATGGTAAAAAGTAAACAAATAAATTATAACTTATTAAAATATATGATTTATAACATTAAGGGTCAATTTCGCCGCTGATACAAAATGAAGCTATTTAAATATGTTGTATTTTAATTTTTTAATTATATATAATGTGGCCTCCTTTTTGGTATTTATCAGCTGGTGAAATGAGTTTTTTAAAATTTTTATAAAGAAGGTTAAATTTTATTTGTATGTGTATTAACTGCAAAATAAGGTACCTGATAGTACAACAATTTAATATAATTCACTTAGTGTAATACTTATTTATGCTGTTATTTTTATATAATAATAAAGCTATGACATATTTTTCTTATAAATTATATAATAAAAAAAAAATTGGTATATATAATATAAGAATAAAGTTACGCTGTTAAACAATATCACCTCCGTCTTAAATAAATATACTTAGATGTGGTGTCACGATGTAGATATTCCGTATAAACTCTGAGACTGACTGACTGATTTTTATCATATTCCGTAACTCTTTAATTAGGTCCAACTTAAAAGTTTGTTTTTATCTCTATTACTAACCTTCATTTTGCCTCGTAAAACATTAAGGCTGGTTGGATATAAAAAGATAGAACCTCAATAAAGGAATTATGATATATGTTAGTTTAGGCTGAGCTAGCCAACATTTACGAGGGCAAAGAAGTGGACAAAAGCTATTTTAATATATGTTAAGTTAATGTTAAAAAAAAAAATAGTAAATTATTTTATTTATCATTTATGTTTTTCATTATATTTATCCTCGAGTTTTTATAGTATTTTTTAATCAAGTGAATCTTCAAAACAAATATCCACAAATCTATGAACGTATTTTAACGCGTAAATGTACCTACTAGATCTCAATAAGAGTTCTAAAAATACATCATCATATCACAGAAATTTAAAAGGAGAAAGTAAAATAAAAAATATATATTAATTCGATTATTGCTCTAATGAAGAAATATTATATACTTCCTCATGAATTAAACAGATAATGTACAGTAACTTTACTCTTCAGGCACATTTTACTCCAGAAACTAGCTAGTGCAATTGTTACTTACGACAGATATGTGATGTGATGATACATGGATAAATAACCAAAAGATATCTATTATTTAGAATTGACATTATTTTATTAGACCCACGTATGCATATCTTTTTTCTGCATTTTTCTTTGTTCTCTTCCTTTAAACCGACTATCATTAGTCTTCATCCAGGTTCCTTCCAGATTATGAATAGTCAGAAAATTATTAATAAAACAATCTTTAATATATGCACATTGAATAACATATTTCAAACTCATAACAGTTTCCTTACAAGTTACAACGGAATAAAGTGTCTCAAAATCATTTTTGGTCTCACATGAGCTTTTTAATGTGTTATGCGACAAACTGAAACTAAGGAAATAGTATCAACCATTTTATAACAATATTTGCTTCTGAACATTTAATTTGAATTTTAGTAAAATTTTACTTTAGAAATAGAAAAAAAAATGAAATTAATACACTAACCCGGAGATATAAATTACTGTCCGTCATGAAATTTTCTGATATTTACTTAGTTAATGTTTTTTTTAAATAATTGCAGTGTTCCACGAAATCTGAACACAAAGTTCACAGAAGAATTAGAAGTCCTATACCTACTAGACTCCTCAAAAAGATGAGATCCTTGTTAAGTAATGTCCCAAAACCAATAAGGCCATAGCCATAGCCAGCCTTTTAACAATAACGCAAGTTGCCAATCAAATAAAAAGTATAATCATTATGATCAAGGCAAAAGTATTACAACTGATATTTCCTGAAAATCGTAGATACAGATGAAGCTGTACCAGATCAGTTGGTAAGTTAAGAAGACTGCAATTAACTATATCCGAGTTTGACCACTCGAATAAGAACAAGCAATAGCCATGTTGCTTCACAAATGAAATGCAATTTTCATCCGTAGAAATATTTTTTCTATTAAAAGAAATTACTTATATTTTATTTCGCTTTATCTAAAGTACTTGCGGAACATTTATACGAAAAGCTCTTAACTTTTCCAACGCATAAAGTTTCCAATCTGACGATTAACTGCAGTCCAGTCCCATGAATGCTTAGTGGTATGTTCCATCAGCAGGTCCAATATACACGATATCTGTTGGAATACTGTAATAAATAGTTTGCCCAAATCAATATATGTGGTATTGAAGGTTATGTCTTCTATCTAAAGTAGCGTTCTCCATCTGCCATTTTTACTGTTTAGGGTAAGGCAAAGAAATAAATGCTGGTATCCTTGGTAATATTCCTATGGGTAGAATACAGTGTTTCTAAGAAAGATGTGGGAATAAATTATAGAACGGAATATTCAAGATGGAAACTATTATGTGAAATACTTATCTTATAAATCAATTTACTGATCACAACAGCAACAAAATGAGATTGCTCTGTTAAGACCAGTCAAATTCTTATTCCGTCAAACTACACGAAACGAGCAAAATTATTCGTCGTTATTCGTAATAATTTCAATTAAATAGATCCACTCATTTCTCATCCAAAATACCTAGACCACTAACGGGCAGATCGACGACACAAAGGTCGTATTGAAGAACTGTTGTTACCAATCTAAGTAGGTACAAACCTAAAACATATGTTGCAAGAGGTTATGTATTTGAAAAGATTGTCAATGTTAACAGACAAACCGCTTAAGTGATTCCTGGCCTCTCTTTTAGGAAATTCGCCAATTTATTATGGTGGTCTAGCTGATTAGAGAGTAAAAAACATCTAATATTTCAGTGCTAAGATTTTATATTCTGTGTATGTAGTCAATCTGTGGTACGACTTCTAGTTGTCAAATGTGAAATTTCATTTAACTTGTGATATTTACAATTTCGTTAGTATTTATTTTTCATGACTAAATAATAACATTTAATCACTCCATTATACTTAAACTACTAAGTGAATGTGGTTTTAGAAAGAAATTTGACTCAATTGGGATAGCGGAGTTGATACCACCGAAAACATTTTTTTGCCGGGTTTTTCCTTACACAAGTTTCGGAAGTTTAAATTAAATTTTCTGTGTAAGTAAAGATTTTAATAAAATCATTATAATTTTTTTACTAACAGTAAATCTTCAATTCGGTCCTATAAAAATAATTTTAAATAAAAATTCGTGTACCTGCATTTAAGAAAACAATTAAAGAAATAAATCATAATTTTAAGAAAACTTCTGAGGAAAAATATTGTTTTTTTATTACCAAAAGTATATTCCAGTGCATTTCATTGTAAAAAAAAAACTTTTAATAAATACAATTTTTTCTAATAAACTTATATTTTCTACAGAAATACTCAAAAATACTCAATCTTAATTAAATAGGAGTATGATTATTAACAATGATTAATGATTGTTATTTATTTGATAATAAATTTCATTCTTATTTATAATTGAATTGTTAATTATGTTTTTATATTTTCAGGTTCTAACAACTCGGACCTTACAAATCCCGATCTTATGCAAAAATATATTATAAACAATGGATAACAACCCATTAACAGACTTATCAGATTTTAACAAAAAAATACTTTCACATCCTCTCTATTTACAGATTAGAGTAAGTAATTTTTTAATGTTAGAAAGATTTAAATGTCCCACACTTTCTCTTGAAAATTTTTAGATTGAAAAAATACATGTCTTCATTAATGTTTTTGAATTGTTGATAGGTATTTAAAACCTTATTTTTTCAAAACCTAATGTTTAAAGATGTTATTTCTCCTATTAAAACCCTCTCTTTTCTTAATGTATGTATGTATATGTACCTACTATATAGTTTTAATGCAACATATCATATAAGCAAATTACATTTTTATCACATTTAAGTAAATGATTATGATATTTTATCTAAAAGATAAATTTTTCTTTAAAGGAAGGCAGGGTGTACACTTTTAATGAAGCAAATGAATTCAAAAAACTGTATATAGAAGTATTAGAGAAACTGAGCGATGTGTTATATGTTTTAATCAACAAATTACCTGATTATGAAAGAAAAAGCTACACTTCAATTTTTACTGTGAAAGAGAAACTCCGAAATATTTCAGCACAAGAAAATGTTGATTTTAATGACAAGTTATCACCTGAGAGTCGGAACATTTTGGACTGTATAGATGATATGACACTCGCACCTAGAAATATAACAGAAAATAAGGAGAATGTGCAGAACAATAGTGATGTGCAAGTTCAGACGACTATATTACCCGATTCACTAAACCATGAGCAGAAAATCAATAAAAACTGTACTGAATCATATAATTCGGGTAATGGACGGAAACGAAGCTTCGTTTTCAAACTACCCTCACATCCCGGCGTTTTCAAAACACGTTGTTATTCGTTAGAATTGCATAATAATCATAATTTTCAAACAGATGATATCGATGGAACCAACACTATAGACTACCAGACTGAGACAACCAGACACATTGAGACTGAAGCTTTAAATGAATCGAAAGATTTAAACACCACCACCATTAACCAAGCCAACCCAGAGTCCAGAGTAAATAATCCTAACAATAGATGTGACAATTCAGATATAGATTTCGATCACTTTGAAGAATTTGAGGACATTAATTTCCAAGACGATTGGTCTGATCATTTCAAAGAACCCTTGGAAATAGGAGATAGTAGTTTGTCGAACAATGAAGATTCAAATACAACAATTAATGTAAACTATGAAGATTCTATTGTAACATCCAAGCAACCTTTGCCTGTACCAGGAAATATTCATAGCAACAGTATAGGGGACTTTGGTAATACTAGAAATGATGGAGTCACAGGTATTATAGTTATTCTTTTCACATACAAAAAACATTACTGTCAGGCAGCAGTATGCACTCCATAGAAGCGAATAAACTTTGCATACTCTAGCATAAAACATGCAAACCTGTTCCTTGCTGTAGTCTTACATACTTTAACACACATAAATGTTTATTTGCTTCTATGGAGATTATGATACACCTCCATAAAAATTTTCACAGATGTTTATATGTAACTATCCTATTTATTATTTAATAAAAGTGCCATCTATCAAAAGTAAACAGAAACTTTACCGACCGGTGACACTAGCGCCGCCTTCCAATCGATTTGACCGTAAACAGTACTACACGCTGCTTATTTTGCATACAAATATGTCACAACAAACCTCGTTTTGTGTACGGAAAATATTCGTATGTTGTAAAAACCTATATATATGTTAAGGTTTAAAAAGCACTGCCTCTCGCAACACCTTCTCATTTAAGAAGTTATTTAAGTTAGTTGTTTCTAAAAAAACTATAGATTATGACCGATTTACATTTCAAATATTTTCTGCTTATTTTTATTTCTACTACTTTTGAATTAATTATGATCAGCGAGCTTATCAACGAATCAATCACACATTCTACCTCCCCTATCCAAAATCTCTGTGCACGCTCTTGTTACCTTGTTAGTACTTAAGCTGCAAGAACTATATGAAAGTCTTAAAACAAAAATGTAGCAACATTTTTAACAAATATAACAGAACCAGATTTATATATATATATTTTATTTCTATATAATATTTTAAATTTTTCAGGTGAATTTGACGGTGATGATTATCCGCACTCGATCCCTATGATGGAGACTTTGAAAGAGAAATTTGGTCTCACATCTTTCAGACCAAATCAGAAGCAAGTCATTAACGCAACGCTTTTAGGCCACGACTGTTTTGTTCTCATGCCGACCGGCGGGGGTGAGTGCTATTGATGATTACTATCCTGCTAACATCATAAATACGAGAGTTTGTTAATATGTGTGGATGTTTGTTATTTCCATGAAGAGATTTTGATCGTACTTTCTGTAAGCTATAATTTGACGCTTCATTCCGTATGCTGGCAACACATAATGGTTGTATGTAAGCCACAGACGCAGGTGATAGATGTCGCTGATAATCAAATAATACCAATTTAATAATTTTAAAAAGTAAATGATTTTTTAAAAACACCGAAAATGGCGGACAACAACTAGATTATCAAATACGTTTCCATGTACAGGAAAATCACTATGCTACCAGCTACCAGCGATACTGACCCCTGGCGTCACCATCGTGATATCACCACTGAGATCATTGATGTTGGATCAAGTCAACAAGTTATTAGCGCTGGATGTGAGTCTATCTATCCTTACAATCCCTAATAATCTAGAAAACTTAATTCATTCTATTAATATGCTCCTTCAATGGAAGAAAGACAAGCTATTGTGTTTTGATAGATTTATATCGGTCACCCATCCACACTTTGACTACGCGAGACGTTGATTAGCGAACGTGACTATAAATTCTTATTGAAAAATAGATTATTCGCAACTGACCCTATGACATCAACGACTGGAGTATAAAACAATGTCGCTATCAGATGCAGTACGTATTGGATTTCACTGTTTTTGATACAACATACAGACTATGATAATGTTGAACTGAGAAGTTAACTATTTTATGATATATATGTAATATATTTGATACTGTATAATGATTATATTAACAATCACTCGCAGATTCCGGCCGCACATTTAGGCAGTGACGTCACTGAGGCGAAGAGCAATTACGTGTATGACGATCTCAACCAACAGGAACCCACTATCAAGCTCCTCTACGTCACACCCGAAAAAATACAATCGTCCCCAAAATTTCAAGAAACTTTAACGAGACTCTACGAGAAGCAAAAGATTTCCAGGTAATTAGTATTTGCTGGTACCGAGGCCTCGTCAGCGGTGGCGTGCACTCCATAGATGCAGACTCGCTGCATGCTCTAACCATACAAAAACTTACTTAATTCTTACTTGCATACTTTCAATTACGGAATACGGATTTAATTTAATAATACATTTTCAATTGTCCTTTGAATTTTGAGTTTGTCTTTGGCGTTTGTTGATAAAATTAAAATAATTACAAAAGGGAAGTTGTGTGTGTGACCAGTTTAAATTTGACTAAAAAAAAGGTAATGTTGCTCGTTGTAATAAAAAGTATTGCGATACTTTCAATTAGCTAGCAGGTTGTGTACACCCAGATAAGTTATTTTTGTTTTTCTTGTTTGTGTTTTCAAATAATAACAAAAATAGAAATGTTTGGATCTCCACTGAAGATTCCGATTTAAATTATTTTTTTACGGATCGTAATCCTTTGAAGGTACTTTCGTGGCTCGGAGGTAGTTGAGAGATTCATAAAATATATATGTTAGTTCTGATCGGACTGCTCACTGCTGTTACTTTATGTGCGAATATTATCAATGCTCAAATGAAAGTAATATTTTTCGGATTACTACGCGTATTTAATTATTTTTAAAAACTGCATACTCCCGACGTTTCGGTCACTTTGCAGCAATCTCATTATTATCAATGTTGTAGAGGAAATTATGATGGAGATTGGTATTATGTTTTCCAAAATATGTATTCTGCCTACCCCACCCCACATGTCTGTGCACGCCCCTTCTAGTTAGGATAGTTTTTATCCTTTCAATATAAACAATTAAATCTTGTAAACGACTTCCATTACTGGAAGTCCCGTTCCGTTATACGTCACATGTGAAAATATATATTACAAACGGATTGTGGTCGGTTAAACATAAAGTACAAACAATGTCGCTACAGGTTCGTGATCGACGAAGCTCACTGTGTGTCGCAATGGGGTCACGACTTCCGTCCGGATTATCAAAAGTTGAATTTACTAAGGAAAAAGTTCCCTAATGTGACGCTAATGGCATTAACTGCGACGGCCACGAAGCGAGTGCGCACCGACATATTGTATCAGCTGAAGGTAAACAGACACGCAAACACTCACACTCACACAAACGCGCAGTTACTCTTACTACAAGTTTACATCAAAGTACATACCTAGAGATTACAGTTTTCGTTCCTAAAACCCCTTTA
The DNA here is from genome assembly GCF_018135715.1 of Danaus plexippus. Lineage (NCBI taxonomy): Eukaryota > Metazoa > Arthropoda > Insecta > Lepidoptera > Nymphalidae > Danaus > Danaus plexippus. The sequence goes on from NC_083538.1 coordinate 5,684,179, forward strand.
ATGCTGCGAGTACGCGAAAACGTTTATAATAGTCCAATTACTCAGTTCAGTTCGTTTTATTGAGTTCTGTTAAATTATTTAAACTTGTAGCAACCGTGCTATGGTACGTGTGAATACACGCCCGTATACTCACTAAGTATTAGCTCACGTGCTAAGGTTATAATATTTTTTGCCACAGGTGCGTGAATGCAAATGGTTCCTGAGCAGTTTCAACCGTCCAAATCTCACGTACACGATTTTAACGAAGAAACAGAATCTGATAAATAAAGATATAGCTGAATTGATCAAGACGAAATATTATCAGTATGTTAACAATTATTATTTAAATTGTATAAAAAAATATACAAAACAAAATGTCGGCCATGTTGTATACAACAGATAATCATAGACATTTTGTTTCATGTACGAAATTATATTATTTCTCTATGCGCCTTTAATCGCTTACTATAGTATCTTATATGCTTGTATATAAAAATATTTACTATCTAAACTGACTTGTCTTTTATCAGATTACTGAGTTAATCTATATGTATATACTATTAATTTATAAAACATTGTACTACACATATTTCGGGAAAAGATATAAAGTGATTAATTTTCATAATAAAAAACCAATTTCTTTTTTTCAAATTTCTTAAATTTTATAATATTATACCATTTCATTTGATCTTTAAGTCTGTGTTGCAACTGCAAAAAAAAAAACAGAAAATTAAAAATGCCCACTTGAATGCTTTATAACGATTAATTCGGTAATTTTGTTATAGACAGTGCGGTATCGTGTATTGCCTGTCGTGCAAGGACTGCGACAGCATGGCTAACGCTTTAAAAGAGATGAAAGTATCGTCTAAGGCGTACCACGGAAAACTCGTAGACGCCGAGAGAGTCAACGTACAGACGCAGTGGCTCGCAGGAACCATTAAAGTGGTATGACGAATGTATTTGATAACCGCTCCAAACGGGATTCGAATCTGAGACTCGTAGAACCATCCTAATGATTGAACCATCGAACCTGCACGCTTAACGACTCTACATATACTTAACTCGGACAGTACCCAGATAGTGTAGTTTTGGTTCAATTATATTTCATAATATAATGAAGGTTTAATACATATGATCTTATAATTTCAGATCTGTGCAACGCTTGCTTTCGGAATGGGCGTGGACAAAGGCGACGTCAGATTCGTCATCCACCACAGTGTACCGAAGTCTATAGAAGCATACTACCAAGAGACGGGTCGGGCTGGGCGGGACGGCAAACCGGCTGATTGTATCTTATTCTACTGTTACAGAGACATTGTGCGCCAACGCAACCTCTATTATCGTTAGTCTGATATATTTTTTGGGTATAAACTTATAATACTGCTAAGGTGGGTTCGATTTATGGGAATTGTAACATCGATTTCGTATTCGCTATGAATACAAACACACATACAAAGAGTTTATTTTGTATAAAATTGTCTTAAAATCTTAATAGTCAATACGGTCATACAATTTATTTATAAAATTTATCTTGTTTCATTGGCATTACCATGCTAATGTTTGTAGTGGTAGCGCATTGAATATATAGAGGTGCTAAAATTTGCTATATATTTTAAATGTAATTTTATTATACATGTATAGTTATATATAGTTACATTTTATGTATTTAAAAAATTATTCAGGTGATAGAAGTTTGACGGAGAACTCGAAGAACGTCCACGATGATAACCTTACACGTATCAATGAGCTGTGTGAGGACGTGCTTGAATGTCGACGGACCTTCGTACTGAGATACTTGGGGGAGACATTCCAAAGCGACAACTGCGGTCCCATGCTCTGCGACAACTGTCAACGAAGACCGACAAACGAGTTTATAGTATGACATATTTATAATGTATTACAAAAATAACAGTGTTTTCAATCTTTGTGCGCCTCGGGACGCTCGGCAGAAGCGATTTAAACTATATAATATAGAAATTGTCTAACTTATCATATATACATTAAATTCGTAGTCCGTTTATGAATAAATTGAATATTATTCGGAATACTTCCGCCGCATGCGTGTAATACGGTGCCGTATGCGTGAGACAGAGTTAAACCAAGCCCAGTGGCGTTACGCGTTACGTTACGAAGCGGTTTACCCTCCCATCGGAAGTTATCACTTCAAAAACTACTTTTTAAGCCATACTGCCATTACAGTGGAACGTTTTAAATAAAATATTTATGTCGAGCTTCACTTTATTAACTTTTAGTAATTGTTCGAAATTATTGTGTACCTAAACTATTTTGAATATCGAAAAAATAGATATTATTTTTTGAGAACATAGCATCAAAATGAAAAAAGCTGACATTGATTATTAGAATTTATATACATGTCTATTGTTAACTATTTGATTAAATAACTTAAATATCATGGCAACAGATGGCGCTATAATGCATTTCAACCTTCAAATTGGATCCTTGATACATTTATAAATTAATATTTCTTGATGATAAACACAATAATGAGATTAAGATCTTTTTATCCAATGACGTCACTAAACAATAATAAAATTCGAAAAAGTATTGTAAAAGAAAATTGTCAAAATATTTCAAAGCTGATGTTCTTGGGCCCGAAAAGGGTAATAATTGTCCATTAAGGGTAAGGACACACGTATTACTCGCTAGTATGAAATTATTTGTTGAATCAGTTCCAGTGGTGCCGCTCAAAAACAACAAATTACCAAAAACGAACTTAATGACAATCGTAACTTAACAGAACGAAATATTTGATTCTGCTTTTGTTGTCAGAAATACTGACATATATATTATTTAACAGTGAAGAGATTTAAATAATTCTCTAGAATGTTTTTATATTTTACGGACCTTATTGCTGGATTTTCGAATAATTTTTTCATGATAAAAATAACTAAGAAATGTATTCGTGGTGGATAACGTTAATATTCTATTATTAAACTCAATCTGTCCTCAGCGGCAGGACGTGACGGACGTGTGTCGGGAGATCGTCACCTTCGTCGGCAGTCGTGAAGGAGCCTTCACTAGAGTACAACTAGCAAATATACTAAATGGATCCACAGCGAAGAAGTTCAATGATATGATTAACAGCCCTATATTTGGAAGGTAATTTTGATCAATATTTTTTTTTCTTAATTTTTTACCTTGCTGTACAAAATATTTTCTCAGATGCAATCAGTGGGGGAAGGGTGACGCGGTCCGGCTGTTACAACTCTTGCTAATGAAGAAATTCCTCGCTGAGAAAACCCGTGTGAACAAGGACATTGCCAATAATTACCTAATTCGTGGAGCTGATGTATATAAGTAAGTAATGTTTTTAATAAATACCAAAAAATATATTATGCACTTTAAAATCCTCAACTTCACTATATTTTTGTTTGGTCGCTTCAGTCATGGATCCGTCAGTGATTGCTTTAGTTGTAATGTTCTAATGCGGCAGATATTGTTTGTAATCCCATCGCCGAGATAAAGTGCTACAAAGTTAATTAGTGAGGCATAAATTTTAATAGGACATTAACAGATTTTCAACATCACTTTGTCGGGGACTGATTTAAATAATTATATTTTCAAACAAAACAGTGATTAATGCAAAAAAATTCCTATTCAACAAATTATCAATACTACAACATATTTAACGTTAACCACAGGCTGTCGTCGAAGTCTGAGCCGATTATATTCTACAAGCGCCCGCACACTACTAAGAAGCCGGCGACAGCTGTAGCAGCGCCGCTCGTACAAGACGTTGACCAACAAATTAAACAAGTCGAGGATAAGGCTTACGAAGAGCTCGTTGAGGAAATAAAGTAAGTGACAGGAATGTTACCAAACAACGGGATCTTTACATGAAAAAAAAATATTAAAGTCTTGAGATCGTTGCAAAGTGTTAATGGAATGTGAAAAACAACAACGAATTAAACTCAAACGGTTTCAGACACGGTAGCCTTAACACAAGTCCACATCGTAGAACAAGAAACTATCCGTATGAAGTTTAATGATGCCAATTAATTATGATTGTGTCACTATGAGCTTAAAGCGAAGCAAAAATAAATAGGAAATAATATCTAAGCTGTTAAAGAGACCTATTCAATAATGTTCATAAGTTATTGTATTGAGTATTCAGAATGAATTTTGTAGGAACATAGCAAAGGAGTCAGACGTGGCGCTTTGGACGCTGTACCCACAGATGGCGCTACGTTATATGGCGGAGAAGCTACCGGAAACGGTGGAGGAAATGCTCAAGATACCTCACGTTACCAACGCCAACTATAATAAGTATGGCTTCCGGTTGCTACCCATCACCCTCAAGTACTCCATGGAGAGGCTTAGTGAGTATCCATATAGCATTACTTTAAATTTAAACCAGATCTTCCGACATTTTATATATTGAGACATTAAACCGGGTACATATAATTCATTATGTATAACTCATTGAATATAAAGACAAATTTATTCACCGAAAAAAAAAAGTTTTTTTTTTAATAAAATTAAAAAAAAAATAAAGTGCAATAGTTTACAGATTCATTAGCTGGCAAATCAAATACTTGATGATATTAAAAATTTTCTTTAGGTGGTGCTTACAATTGTATCCACAACATAATCACACGTGTCTTTGATACAGGAATCGTTATGTAAACTGGTAATAACTAGTAGTAAGCGGTCATATGTGTATAATTTATCACTGCAGAACTCGAAATGACTTTGCAAGACCAGGAAATTAGCGAAGCCTTCGACGACGAGGAGCCCTCCGCGGGACCCTCCACGGTCAGCCCTCGAGTGTCCTTCAGACATAATAGGAGCTACCGATCAAGAAAATCGAAATCTACCAGAGCTGGTGTGAAAAAACCGTAAGTTGACCTTTTTTTGTATAAAAGTATAATTATAGATCTTTATAATTTTTTTTTCCTTCCATGATATAATAAAAGTTAAAACTTAAACATAATTTTAGAGCAATACTTTTTATATTCAATTTTATATATTATTTTGGACAAGACAAATCGAATTTATAAAGAATTAATTTCAGTTTTTTGTTGAATTTCATCTCTTAAATATCATATTAATATATATTAATTTGTCACTTCAGATATAAAAAAGACAATAAAGCGTTCAAGAAGTTCAAAAAAGGTGCAACAGGTATGGAAATATTATATATTATTATTCTTAATATTAAAAAAAATTATAATTTAATAGCAACTAGTTTATTAATAACTAAACTTGAGTTTTAGTTGTTATTAAAAAAAAATGCTAATACATATTTTCTTATTTATCAGGAACAATGCCCCGGCCGGGGACATTTTTATAAAGAAGCAAAATTAATTACTATGGTGTGGTGATTATCAAATTATCCTATAGGCTTAAGTGTAAGAAATAATAAAAGGATTAAATTGTTATATAATATTAAAAAAAAATATCGTAATTTTCATCGTTCTAAAGCTACACCAAATATAAATTAGTGAAAAATGTTCATTAGTTATATATTAGTTACTGTATATTGTTATGTATTTGCTTTAACGTGCCTGAAAACTGGCCAACGAAAGCAGATAAATTATGTAAATATGTTAGTCATTAATTGTACTATATGTTTGATACTGGAGCAGTGCACGACAAATAGCTGCACTTTAATCTTATATAATAGTTGTTATAATATTGGTTTTTAGTAAATAAAAAATATATTATTTTAATAAAAAGATACAAATACGTTGCCGTCGCCATAGAACCGTGAATGTCCACTGACTATAAACATCATATAAATTAATGAGATCAAAGATTTTCTCGAGTTTTATTCAAATGAAACTAATATTTTTCGGATAAACTAGGCGTGATTTATTTTTGTAAAAAACTACATACTCCCGAAGTTTCGGTTACTTTTCAGCAACCGTGATCACGGGCAGACGAGATGCGAGTGTCTATCAGTTGGTCCTGTTATTTATCATCTCCGATACAGTTTAACGGTTGCTGAAAAGTAACCGAAAGATCGGGAGTATGTAGTTTTTTACAAAATTAAATCACGCGTAGTTTATCCGAAAAATATTAGTTTCATTTAAATGAACATTTGTTTTCTTCAACCTTTATTGTTATATAATGTAAATGTATCCTTATTTTTGTACCATGGATTTGTATATAATAAAAACGAATTTAATTAAAATTGATTTTTTATTATTAATTTTTGCAATGAAAAAAAAAGCTTTAATAAATTTACATGGGCCAACATTATTCTCGAATATGCGATTCTTCCTTCCCCTACGATTCTTAAACTTTTTGCTTTAATTCGCAAACCAGTCATCATTAACCCTTTCAAAGCGGCCAATGCCTTAATGGTTTAACCGAGGAAGAATAGAGATAATTCTCTAATCGCTCCTGTTTGCTCAGTAAATCTTTATGATATTAATGTTATGACCAGAGGAGATAATTATGAAATTGTTACTCTAATACATAGAGGGGAGAGGGGAGTCTGGAATAGAACTAGAAAAGTAATAAGGTCAAACCTAACGATACTTGCACCCAAAACATCTATCTACACCAGATGCTTCAGAATATTTTTTTACTGATAGCTACACCTTAGGACAACAGCACGTCCACTTGATTTTTTAATATCCTACATATTTTATCATTCCAACACGATCCTGAAAGTTTTTTCAAAACCGCGAAATTGCATCGGAATACATTAGTGTCAAAAGTAATCAACTACTTCCTGTTCCCAAAGTCCCGCTAGGATGGTCATCTCCGAAAGACGTATTCTTATACTCTGCCGACAATAAAACGACTGCCATATACCTCTACACATCACACCATTCACCCACACTGATCCCGTTGATGAAGAATAGGTCCTCGTTTCTTCAGCCAGTCTTCATTTCATGTTTAGTCTTCTTTTGTCCCAGAAAGCTTTACGGTCACGTTGTTATTATGGTCACAGGAGCCCCATCTTCCATAGTTGCCCACGGCATATAATAGTTTTAAAAGTGTTATGTCTGTTCGGAATCTCTATCCTCGTATAGACTCCCAGAATATACACGACCCTTAACGATGCCCTAAGATGAGGGTCAGCATTATAGAGTCACTCTTGAGTCGGGCCTCGAGCTTTTAAGACAAGATAGTTTCAATAACGGGTGACCCAGTCTCCCTGGGTCACCAGGGAAAACGTCAGTTTTCTAAAACAATAGGGCTATATGTAGCAATACACATAATGAAGAGAAGGTATCTTATAATAACGCAATAAAATATTTTAGGGGGTTTCTCACAATCTCTTTATAATATTTTAGTCCGTTTTATATTTTGTTATATATTATGGAGGTAAGGCTTCCTTACTTAAGTATCAGCAAAACTAAATGGACAATACAATATATATTTTAGTTAAGTAAGTTATTGATCAATATATATTTTAGTTAAGTTATTGATCTGAATTGTATATTAAGTTATCACAATGGTTTTAACATTAATCTAAATCCTGAAGTTACCAAGATTAATTCATATCGTTCATAAATCAGCTGCCGTGGTTACCATAACACCTGTTAAAAAATATATGAAATGCAAATCTTTTCGCGATTTTACTATTTATATACAGCTAGTGACAAATATTGAATATTTTACTGCGTACAAGAAGTTTGAAATAATTAAAATTTGACTGGTTCATTTTATTAATTTTACATAAATTATTAATTCGTTTTTTATTAATTTAAAAAAAAATATAATTTTCGCTGTTCCAAAATTCATTGCTGTAATTTTTATCTTCTGAAAAAGAGTTATAATCCTTACTAAAATATGCATAACATATTTCATCAAAGTTACGTAGAAAGGAGTTGGTAAACTTCATCTATCTATGAGATGTTGTATCTGTCATCTGACGTTTGATTCTAAAACATTCTGCTGTTTCCTATAATGTTATACTGTAAGCTAAGCATTTATCTCAAGTTTGTGTTAGTACAAATATTTATAACAGATTGATAATGTAAAATGTGATTATACCCATGATGATGGACCAGTGACAACATAGAGAGTAACAGAAATGTTGATTTGGTTCAAGAGAAGAATAATAACGTTAAAATGTTAATGAAAATTATTATTTTAGCGTTTTGTTCGTTATTTATACACGTTTCATCCACGCATATAAAGGGAGAATTTACGACAGATACATTCTTTAAATTTTTAGTAAAATTTGGATTTCAGAAGACAGATCTCCATTTCCATAAGGAAACATATGGTTACATTTTCGGTAACTTGACTTCAAAAGAGACATTTAAATATCCTATTACGTTTGCGGTGTTAGATCGACCGCATTTTTTGCATTATTACAAAAGTCGAGACATTTTTGATAAAGAAGTAGCATGTCAGGTTATGTTTCAACATTTAAATGGTTCAGCATACCATCCAAAGTGCAATGCATTAGGTCAGGACTTATTTCGAAGGATACCATGTCCAATAGGCAAACTATGCGTTGATGAGGATACACCATGGAATGTCATTAAAAACAACCAATTTACTTATGTCATACAAAATAACGGGCAACCAAGGTATTTAAAATATATTCTAAATTTAGTGTACTATTTAAAACCAATACATCAACATACATAACTAGGTTTATAATGCATTTCAGTTATTGTTCAAATTATATTATTAAAATATTTTTTGTTCTACTTCAGATATTGGTATGTGTCGATAGTATCTTGTTATTTGGATGAAGAAACGTGTTCCTGGCATCATTACTCTGGAGCTCCGTCAAAGGACAACACAACTCTCACAGATATCCCACAAACTCTAGAATATGATTTCTGGCTTGTTAACGGAAGCCCGAATCTGTCAATTTATAATTCTATGTTATATCAGTTTTCATTTGACAGACAGAATACTTTAGAATTATATTTAATGTTCTGGCTCTGCTATATCATTTTATTACCCGTTCAGATATATGCTGTGAGGTGAGACAAAGTGATGTAATTATGGATTTATTGTCATTCTACTTGTATTATATATGTGGTTATTTATAATTTTCAGAACTCAGAGACATCCTGTTACTAAATTATTTACATCAAGCTTGGTGTTAGAGTTCATAGCTCTGTGTTTTAATGTACTTCACACAGTGAAATTTGCTGCGGATGGTGAAGGCTTTGAAGGCCTGTCTGTCGCTGGTGATATTCTCGATATACTGAGTAGGGTAAGATCATTTAATGTAATAGATACAAGTCTTGTTTTTCCAGTGAAGTAACTTTATTTCGCAAATACAGATTTTTTGTTTTTAAAAATTTACTTATATTTCTAACCACTAAGTCCACTTATTCAACCAGCTATGAAAAGTAATATCGTTAAGTAACTGTTGTTTCTATGTTTTAACTTCTTCATGTATCTGATAACATCTGTCGTAGATAATCATGGTTTGTGATACGATGAGAATTATCATATCTTTGAAAGCAAATAGTGATAGATTATTATCGATTACTTTGGGTATAATATATATCACAATGATATTTATAGGATCTGGACGATCTTTTACTGTGTTCTACAAATTTGAAATTCTATTCTGCCTAAATTTAATAATATAATATATATATATATATATATGACATTTTCACCAATATATTGACTCATTTCGCTATCTCTGGAGCCCTAAGACAGAGATTTAAATTTGCTAGGATTATTCATTTCACCGAGTAGAGGTCAGCTAAGATTGGACTTTAAAAAATTCCACCCACAAGGGGTGTTGCAGCGAAGTCAATAATTAAAAACTTACTTTTGTAAAATATAGGTCTTACATGCTCCAAATTTGGTAGAAATGTTATATAGAAAATATCTATGAGCGAATTTTGTATTAACTCATCCCCAAAAAATTATTATGTAATTGGTTTAAACACTAAAAATTTAAAATCTCTGTAATTTCACATGTGAAGCAGGCGGGTAACTAGTTACTACTAAATTAAAAATATAATATTAAATGTTTCAGACACTGTTTATGCTACTCCTGCTTTTATTGGCAAAAGGTTGGGCTGTGACACGACTTGAACTGACATACAAACCATTGGTATTTGGAGTGTGGTTAGTATATGGTGTAGTCCATATACTGTTGTATGTTTGGAACACTGTAAGTATATATAAATGATTATTAATTGCACACATATATATATATATATATATAATTTCAGACTTGATTTAAGGACCATATTTTTCCTGTACCAAAACATATTGTTTCCTCAATATTAAATTATATTATTATTCCTAATTTATTGTTGATGTATTATTAATTAAATTACGCCATTCAAACTCATACATATTTGTAGCCATTAATTTGTTATAACAATTACTTTCCTTAGACTGAAGTGGATATTATAGAAGAGATAGATGAATACCAAACATGGCCGGGATGGCTTGTCTTAACTCTGAGAGTTGTTATAATGTCATGGTTTGTGCTTGAGCTGCGCAACACTATGATGTATGAACACAATATGCCGAAACTTAACTTCCTCCTGCACTTTGGTGCATCAAGTCTTGTGTGGTTCGTCTACTTACCAATTATAGCACTAATTGCCCTACAAATAAGTCCTTTGTGGAGATTTAAATTTCTTCTAGGTGAGTTTATATATGATTGTATTTATTATTTTTCCTCTTATAAAAATTTTATCCGTTGATTATTTTGGTATATACTTATTTTCTTAATAAAAAAGAATATCTGTAGATAAGCATTAGTTTTAAGCAACAGAAAGTTTTAATGTAAAAAACATTTAGTATTTAGACGCTTAGGTAATTTGTAAATACAAACCCAAGAGTAATATTTATATTATTATTTAAGATGAAGCATAATCTTTATTAAATGATTGTCTTCCTCATTATTTAAAGATTGCAGATATAGATTAAAATCGTTTTTAACCCTCATTTTAACAAATGTGCATCTCTAAGTGCTTTTGTTACAAATCTCCCCTTGGGATATAGATTTATATGATAGTGTTTAGTTCTTGTGTTATATATACATATAACCAATATAAGGAATGAACAATTTAAATTTACAGGTATAACTTACTCAGCAGACTGTTTGGCGTTCTGTGTGATGGCTCACCTCTTGTGGCCAACACGCTCCGAACAGTACTTATTGCTCACACCTTCTGACTATACAGGTAAGTTTACCGAGTTTAAGTTAATTGTGATTATTTAACTGGTAACACTAACACTACATTTTTGTTTGTACATTTAATATTGTTTGCTTTAATTCATAATGACTATATAACATTGCATATAACATTTATTTATGTTTTGTTAAATAATATTTCGAACGAACAAATGGTTAAAGTAATAAAAAGCTTGGCTTCAAAATAGTAATCCACATACATATTTGATTATATTGGCTGTGAGAATGTTTGTGGTTAAGTCATTGTTGCATTTATAGCCGGAATTGAAGAATTGGATGAGTTCAGTGAATCCCCACATGTGGTACACAGTGACACAGTTGCTTTAACAACCGCTGAGAGTGTTAATGCTGATGAAGAAGAAGTTATATTTACAAGACCTCATAAAAACGGGGTTATCTTCTCATAGCAACATAATTTGCTATAGAGTATGAAGAAAGGACCCTATAAGTTCGATCTTCGGCGCACAAGTTGAACTATAATGTATGACGTATTCCCAGATACACAAAATCTGAATGACATTTTGGGCGTCTTAAAGTATTAAAAAAATTAAGACATGATTATAACAATCTTCATATATATTTTGTTATTTTGAATTTATATTATTCTCACCCATGAAATTGTTTTCATCACTATTATTGGCATGATTTTTGCTTTCTATAATTGGCATGAAGCCAAATATTTTTCAAAGGTTACTGGATTACGACCTCAGAGCTATGAATTTGAAGCAGACTTTCAATATAATTACCTGGATAGCTCCTGTCAGAATCACCCCCGACTCACGAGAATAATAAATTTGTTCACTTTTTTAATTCAACTTACTAGTTACAAGTATTTCAACTTGCCCGCCGAGGATTCATATAGGTATTAGGTACCTAGGTACTTTGTGAAATGTCAATGTCATTTTGACCAGCGAATATTGTACGGATTTTACGGTTTTAATATGAGTAATTAAAGTTTTATAGATGTTTGTAAAATTTGTAAGATTTTATTAAAAAAGATAAGGATATGCTAGAATAACGTGACAAATCACATTGCTTCATTGTCATTTAAAATACATTTTTTTTTTATCGAAAAAGTCATCTCCTATTTCTTATTGTTCACATTACTTTATTTGAATAATGAATATTTCAAGCTCTTATAAGGAAATTTTTGGAATTCATCATGTATGAATCCCCTATGATGGTCAGGATATCGTTTCAAGTAGGTATTGAATATTATTTTAAGTGATCAAAAAACACGTAACATTTTTTAATATATAATAAAATCTCAATGTTCCATAGCATGCCTTCAATGATAATTTAAGTGAAATTTAAAACTAATTAAAATGCATAAGTTTAGATACTTCACACACCAATTAAATAAAAATTTGAATATTATTTTATTTTAAATACATTTCTCATATGAAACTGATATGTCATATTTTTATATATCATTACTATGCACGTGTTTAGGTTCCATAATAATAATTAATATATGTGGCACGGTATTTGTAAATTATAGAGCTTAAAAATATTAAGTGCCAACACTTACAATTAGACATCAGTTTATCTAAAAAGCTTTATTAAGATTATTATTTTTAGTAATACAAATAAATCCTCAATACAGTTTTGATTATGAGAATGTTTATTTAAATGATGAAGTGGAGAATATCATGAATCTGCCGTTGAAATGTTTTATATAACAAAGAGTAATATTATGGAATGATAAGTGAATGTTGTATTTGTGAGAATGTTGTGTAAGTAAATTTAGTATACATTAATTTGTATGTATTTAATAGTTGTACTTGTGTGGTGTAAACATATTTCTTCAAAGGAATGAAAAAGTTATTGGGCTATTGTGAAGATATTGAAAGAATATGTATTTAATGAAATGAAGATTACATTTTACAAGAAGAGGATAAATTTCTAAGATTTAAGATTTTTTTTTTACTCTCCGATGCCTTTTTAAGTAGTATGCATTGATTAAAAAAAAAGTAGAACTTTATTTAAATTTAATTAAAATATTCATAGCATGTAGTCAAAATGAGAGTTAATTTAATAGTTGTCATCATTTCATTAGTCATTACGATTTTTTTTTTAAGTTGCTATGATGTTTCAGGTATATTTGAATTATGTCGAATGCTTCCTTACCCTGAATTATAAATGACTCTATCTGTGAATTGCATAAGGATTTTATGTTTGTTTTGTTGTATTCGCGTTAAAAAAATATGAAGTACAATTAGTCTGATATGACCACGACAATTTTTATTTTTTATTATACTTATTTAAAACAATGAATTGCACAATATATTTTGTGGATAAAATTGCCCTTCATATATATATATTACTAACCGAACTAAGTTGATTTTTTAAAAATATCAAATCAAATTTTTGAAGCTGATTTAAAAAAAAATTGTCCACCTATATATGTCATTTTGAAGGTTATCCTTACAAAGTTATGTACAAAATTTAATTGTTATGTCAATAACTTTGAAAATGTCAATTCTTAAAAGAAATAAATTAGTATTATATAGCAAATAGCTATATCCGTTATAAAATAGATTTCGAATTTTACTTTCGAACACAACATCGTTTTGTGATATAATTTAGAAGCATAAGATAATAGCGTAAGCAAAATACATATATTTTTATTTAGTAAATTTCTACTAATCGCCTCTTATGTCGTGTTAAATACATAAATATCTAGTCTGTAAATGGTATAATATGTTGTCATGTGCTATTATTGTCCATCGATCAATGAATGCAAATAAAAAAGTGTAAAAAAAGTTTTGTTCGTGTTTCACTTATTTCTGTAAGCGGTAGAGTTGGGATTGTGTTTTAGTTTGTAAATAAAAATACGAAGTATAGATTTAACAACAATAATTTATTTATCCACACAGTTACATTTATAAATAGACTTAATTCAAAAAGAATTGAAGCTGGCACAGCACGTTATCGGAAAAATTTATAAATCCAAATACATAAGTGTTAAAATAAATTCGTCAGAAACAATACAAAGATTTTTAGTCCATTAAATCTTATATTATTAAACATACACATTTTTAAATATAGTAACACTGAATAAAAAGAAGACAATCTGTCAGATCTTCAAAAATTCATTGACATACCATGACTACAATAAGAAATTTATAAAAATAAGTTTCACAATTCATAACATTGAAAAGTTTCTAAACAGAAGCCGATAAATATTACATCTCATGTGCATTAAAGCATTATCTTAAATTAAAACTTTTGTTACAACTGGCGATAAAAACATGTTGGACCTCAAATTAAAAGTCGTCAATCAAATTTTTTATTAAAAAACCAAGGTCCTCTATAACCAAAAACAAAATGCGACTAGCACAGATGTCGCTACAAGTCTGTAAATTTTTAAAATAACTAATGAATATACTACATACTTTTTTATTGAACTACCCACAAACGCACTTCTAAATACATTTTTCTACATACATGTTTATTATAAAACGAATAACTTAACATTTTCATAACAGTAATCAAATATAAACATGACGATAACGAAAATTAAAAATGTAGCAACTGGATAAATATATCTAAAATGATTCTAAAAATACTGTTTCTATGTAGGTATATATTATAATTGACAAGACCCCTTTGGAATATATAATTGAAGGGATCCTGGAGTATGGATTTTATTACACAGATTGTTAAAATAAGCCGACCGCCACCGAGAAGCCACTAAAATGTGATCTCATAAAAAAAATTGCACGTGACAAACATTAAATGGATGGGTGGCATTTACTTCTAAAACGAATAAAAAGTGTGAAAAAATGAAAAATAAGTAACAGAACACTATCCATCATGAGAACAACGTTGACGTAACATCAAAAAAAAATAAACAAAAGAAACCGGGAGCGATGTTTCTTTTTTCACAGACTATATAAAATACTAAATGCCAGACTACAGCGGAACAGTTGATAGAAGCGTACACGTAAACTATTTACACCATAAACTATTTTAGTACATCCATAATTTGAAATTGTTTCGCGTCTTTCAACCGGACGATGATCTAGCGTTAGCAATTACATAGGGAATGTTGGCACAAAAAAAAAATACAGTGTTACAGTATAGAAATAAAAGTTACGTTTATCAAAATTTTTACAAATTTTCCGTGAAACAATGTCAAGTAAATTTAACGTATTCTCTTTTATCTTATTTATAATGTATATTTGAAGTGTTTTAGACTTGCAACACTGGAACCACAACCAGTATTTTAATTATTATCAATATTTTTAAATTTATAATCAAATACAAACCAAACAAACTGGCTTATAAAATCTCTAATCGGATTTTAAAAAATCTTATCAAATTTTATTATAATTTTCTTGTGTACTTTTATATAAAAAAATAAATAAATGCAGAAAACGACGGGGTAAATTTATATAAAAAAAAAAATTCAATCCATTTAAGTAAATAAGGTGTATAGGAACTTATACATATTAAAAATAGATTTGAGACGCCACACACGGACAAAGCGCTTTAAAATTTTTGTTCGTATATTTAAAATAAAAATATATACAATTGCTGTTGAACTAAAATTTTTTATTTAATTAATGACAGTTAATTAACAACAATTTTTGTAATATCATTATTCAAGTCATCTCAAGGACTACAATATATTTCTTAAATACTATATAAATATCTCAAAAAATAATGAAAACAAGTACTTATACAACAAGACAGATCATTTTAGACAAATTTTGACTATAACAAATTACAGTAATAGGTATCATTATATTTGAAAAGCGTAGTTAATACTTAATAACATCAATACTAACGTTTTGTAACTCATTCACCTATACTAATATATAAAGATGAAACTTGTTGTATTTACCGTATGTTTATAAAGCAATAGGCTGTATATTTTTTTTTTTCATTAGTCTATTTATAGAATACCCTTGACATATGAATAGCTTGAATTCAGCTTTACATCAAATCCACACTATACTGCCGATCACAATTCCCTGTCCGATATCGGGTTTGTATTCATAAACAGGAAATAAAACTACCACCTGATAAATTATTCGAACGAATAACTCGAAAATATTGTGGATATAAAAACATTTATTGTTTGTTGTTAAAGATTTTAGGGTTAGATCAGAATATATGTGCAGTCCACGGTACGATGTGTATGCGGCCTTATAAGACTAGATTTCCGATGAATATATTACGAGATTCCCAGCCTTCCAAATGGATTAACAATAGAATACGCGACTACTACACGGGCGATTATCCCATTAGTAACAGACTTTACACAACACGATACAATATACTATAATAATAAATTAGTAAGGTACGCAGTGAAGAGTAAACTTATATAATATTTTACGTCTATAAAGACCTACATTTAATACATACACGTATTTTTTGTTATATAGGTATAATAATTATTCACAATGAAAAAATATAAATCTTTTTTATCTGTATCTGTGGAATAAAAAGAATTAATTTTAAAATCTTTAAAGATATCAATGAAATGGAAATAAAATGTAACTGGCTAATTGGATTATAATAGATATTTCTGTGATAATGTATTGTTCAGCGACGTCCACGGGAAGAGGAATTACTTACTGATGCGAGTAGACGCCGCGGTACGAGAAGTCTGGCGTTCCCCCTGGCAGGCCTCACAGCCCCTGGTTGCTTCAAGTCCGCCAAATGAGAAGCGTAACCGTCATTCAAGGTTGTCGCTAGGTTATTATATTTCTTACTAATCTTACCAATCGCATATATTTGCTTCTGCGGTAAACCACAGTTGTGGTACACGTTGATATCTTTACCCGAACCGTAGGCTGCTTGGAATATAACTCCATGTTCGGTTATGAGACTGTGTAGATGCGCCGCTTTGTGACCCAAAGGGTCGGTGGAGAATCCATCCGAGAAAAAGACTAAACCGTGAGGAAAATTATGTTCCGCTAACCAGGAGACGACTTTCCTTTGTTGCATATCCGGCCTTCCTGTTATATACAGGATGAGATAACCGAGATCCTGCCAGAAACGTACGACATCCACAGCACCAGCCCTCACCTTCGGATCTCGACCAGTAACCGAAACACTCGCCGTGAAAGATCCGTCAATACTGAATACTACACACTCCGTTTGTGGAGGTATCACAGCTAGATGGAAGTTGCAACTGGTGTGATCACCACGTACGACTGCTCGGACGGGATAGATACCACATCCGACGCTTTGCTTATCAGTCAGTGTGTAAGTAATCCTTCCAGTTTTGTCAGTCACAACTGTTGATAATAAAGTCCATTCACCAGCAGGCGGGTCTCTTATCATATGTATATCTACTTTCTCCCCGGTCAATGTAATCATATCTAAAGGCCCGTACATAAATCTAGCAATGAACGTTTGTGGACAGCCCTCGCCGACAATCACGTCATTGGCTCTATGGTTGGCTGCGACATTTTTTAATTTAACCGATGTACGTTTCCTCATCCACTTTTCCTTATCCTGTCCTGGTTTAAACAGAGAACAGTCTTTATCTTCTTGTTGACCATATAGAGCCAAATCAAAATGACCCACTTGTCTCAATATAAAAGCAATAACATCCGAACTTTCCCAGTAGCTTGCATGAAATAGATGTGGCAAAGCATTCATAGGAAAGTTTGTTAACCCTTCGGGGCAATAAAGGGCATAGTCCAATCGCTTCGTGCCCCACCATTTTTGTTGGAGGGCATTCATTGTGATCAATGGTATATTATCCACTAAACCACTAACTGTACTTTGCACTGATGCTTCAGAAAGTCTTCTTAAAACAGGAGTAGGTGGCATTGGTAGATGGTCGCCGAATAACGTCGGATGAGTGTGTATAAGCTCCATCAAATGGTATGGTTGTCCGTTGCCCAGAGGATACTTAGCATATCTAGCTACATTAATCGGCGCTAGATTACTAAATCTTGCTGAAAGCAATGGTTCCAATCTAGACGCGACAGGATCCGTTGGGTGAAATAAGTTGTATATTTGTTGGACAGGTGGCTTCGTGAGATCTTTAAATTTGTCATCTGATATTTTTCTTGAAGCTAGGATAAGTGAGAGCGGACTCCCAAAGGTAAAGAAGTCACTAACTTCAAATTCCAACTTTGTTTGATTGTCGCTGGCTGTAGACGATCGTCTTCTTGGCGTCGGAGCTTGAAGATGAGATTTATTTAAGTAATGTTCTGATGGCTCGTTACGGATGGTTATTTCAGTATCTAATATACTATTTTCACTATCATGTCGTGACTGATATTGTAAAGTTCGACACAAAGCGTCGTATGCTAATATAGAGCCCATACTGTCACCAACAATACAGACCTGACCGTTAAAACCTTTTCCATCATCTGACTTGATAAAATCATTATAAACAACATTTGCAGCTGTGATAGTTTTAGTTACATATTCATGATACTCTGGAGAGGAGGTTGCGATAAGTGGTATAGCACCTATCGGTATGAGATCATTTGTCAGAGATGGACTGTCTACTGTAGATGGGGAGCAATCAAAGCTGTAGGGACTCAAAGTAGATAATACTCCAAGAGCCTCTGTACAGAGAGAAGGACACGAAACTAATTTTATAGTAATGTGTCCCACAAGAGTGGGATAGTGTTGACGCATAACCGATTCAAAGGCTCCTTTAAATGTAGTGACGTCAGATTTCTTTGCAGTCATGTCAACATTTGCATCAAGTACACTTCCAGCGTGAAAAACAAGTATTAAGACTGTTGTAGGACAGGAGCTATGAACTGGAGTATCAGGACATCCGTCTATGCTCTGGTGACTCTGCAAGCTTGTCAATCTTCGTGAACCTCTTTCTGACGTAACTCGTTTTAAGAACGTGGGATTAAATATACTGTCTTCTTGATTCAGATCACCTTGTGTTGGTGAGATATCTATATCACCTTCATCTAAAGAACACATCGAAGACCATTTGTTAAATGATGATTCGCAATCATAAAACTCATCTTCAGAACCAGTTTCTGTTTCTGATTCCCTAACAAGAGTTTCCATTCTCCAACTGGCCACTTGGACTTGCAAGCTTTTTAAGGACCCCGAAGAAGATGATCTAAGGTTAGACTTTGAACATGATTTGGGCTCTGATGGAGGAGTACTTTCAGGACTTAATTGCTTTTGTACTCTCTTTTCCATACCTTTCTTGACTGATACTGGACTCGCAGTATCCTCATTCTTTTCAAGACTGCTCATAGTAGCAGCTAAAGACTTTGAATTCTCTTCAGATAAATCAGTGTCTTCACCAACATCTCCCGCCATTTTCTTTTGCAAAGCCAGCTGTGTTTGCCTCTCAATTTCTCTTATATCGTCCATAGTCAAGCCGTGCCATTCGTCTTGCCAGGCCCATGCTTGACGATGAGCTCGAAGCATCGTTTTTCTAAGCGCCACATCGTGAATAAATTTTTCCAATTTAGTTTGCATTCCCCAATAACGGAATTCCACCCTACACAACTTATACGCACACATGAGTGATTTTCCATTCGGTAATGGCTGTGTTTTGCCTTGAACTTCACGCCAGTAATCTTCGAGCCATGACTCCGATAATGGCCCTCTGTTACATTTTTGAGAAACAAATATCTTTGGATCTTCTTCTTTCACGTAATCCGCACCATAAAGCTGATCCTTAACTACATCGATAATATCAACAGCTCTATTTTTTAAGTCACTTCCTGATAATTTAAAGACATTTTCCTGATGACCATTGTCAGCAAAATAATAGGTTTCAATTTCAAGTGAAAATTTTTCAACAAATGGACAGGTGTATCTTGTTTTAGTATAGGGATAAGCGTTCCATGCTTCTTCAGACACTGTTAAGGCTGATTTAGGAAGTAGGCTTTTGAACCAACCTGGCAAGTGGCTTCCAACATGATATATTTTCTGTGTATACTGCCCGTTTCCACCAGGGCCATTGTCATATGGCTCATTAACAATAATCTCAACTCCACTACCCTCACCGGAACTTTCTTCTCGGCTTTTCTTCGCTATCATATACAATTGGGCTATGCGATACTCTTCTACAGTGAGTGGCAATGGTATTCTATATTCTTTGATTAACATCTTGCTGTTCAAACACTTAACATAAAATAAAAATCCTTCCTGAAACAAAAATTATACTGTTAATATAAAGACAGATATTTCAATTAAAATCTAAAAACCAAGAAGTGTAAATTTGTAACTTCAAGAATTTAGAGTTCTTGTGGGTTTGCCAACATAATTATCGTGACCTTGAAGTAAGTGGTTAAGCATACTATATAATATATTAAATGTCACAAAGGGAGGAAAAGGCCATCTATTATGAACAATTCATCTCAAGTTTATTTTAAAAATGTATAAGACATTATAATAGAAATTTTATTTTTTTAGTCGTAACGTAAAAGTTGAAGAAACCAGGATGCATTACTATCTTCAAAATGGCAGGTTTACCCTTTAATTGTGCTAGTGAACTTTTGTAACTAGATTAGTTAATATAAATACAATAATTAAGCTTATTTTCTTAAATATTTAACAATAATTAAAATATAATCTTTCTAATCCCTATAGGATTAAAGAGATAAATATAGATATAAAGAATATATAAATTACCTAAGACATATAGATATTTATACAAAATTAAATATTTATTATATATTTTTTTTATTTGGTCAATAAATAAATATTTATTTTAAATAAAAATAATTTTATGTACTTGGAAGACAAAGAAGGTTTCATAAAATCCTTATTTAACTTAATCCAGTCCAGTCATTTAGGTTCTGGTAGTATAAATTATGTAATTTTGTCTTAAGAATTTTATTCCTTGCACACATATGAACTCATATCTATGAGTACTATTAGCTATTTTTAAAATTTAAAGAATACTGTAATTGAGTCATCACTTCTATTTCCTACAAAGATATAAATACAAAGGAATTAAATCATGAACTTTGAGAATATTACAGATCCCAGTACTAGCAGTGTTTGAAGAAAATATTGAGATCACTTATTTTGCATTCCTAGTTAATACAGTTTACACAATACATATTCTTCTTTAAACATTTTTTTAGCCGCTTTCTTTTTTCTTTTATTAAGAAGTGTCACAAATAATAATTATTATTTTTATGTAACTTGTGAAGACACTTTAAAGATATCTATTTTCTGTTAAGCACGAATTACTTATAACCTTTAATAATTTTAACAACATTTACACAAACTAATAAATAGACACATAAACTATGTTAGCTATGTAAAATTTTTATTTTTTAATGTCTCACTATTATTTTTATACTACATAATTTAAAAGGAAAAAAACTTTAGGATGCAACTGTTGATAATACAAAAAAAAACCTGAATACATACTTTTTTGTGTTATTTATCATTATCAGTTTTTTAGTGACATAATCATTTAAAACGATCAATTAGACATTTTTATCATTAATTCTTATTTTTAAATCACTTAATATAGTAGCCCTAATATGTATTTCGTAATTTTTAATGTTTAATTCTACAAAAATTATAATATTTTTACTAAAATTACGATTTTGAATAGAAGACTGTGTTAAAGATGTTTTAAAAAACACTTACTTAGTTTATTTTAAAAACGAGTTTTTGTCCACTTCGTTTTGTTATCGGAAAAGTGTCCTGAATTTTTTCATACATATTATAATACACTGAGTGCGACGCTATGAAATTAATACTTATTTAATTATGATTACTTTGCGAGATTGGCATTCGCCATAAAGTAAAGCTGACATAAAAACTCATTCAAAATTTCTAAGAATTTTCTAATAACACATTTTTACAACAATTTTTATTACCTTTTGACTAGATATTAAATAAAAATAATATAAATACTCACCTTCGGTTATAGAAGTGTAATATTATCCATTTTTTAACAATAATTATCCACTAGCACTTCTTAAATACATTTATTTCAACATAAATTAGAAATATTTTTATTTTTCACGATACGTTGCTTCTCACTACATATTGTACGTATGAACTTTGACATTTTCCCATTTCCAATTAGCCAATGGCTCACGCAACATTCCTTTCACATATTTATTTATGTTACTCTTCACTTAAGAGTAAAGTTAATTAACATGTATAACAGATTTAGTTTGTCTAAAAGAAAAAACGAATAAAAACTACACTTACAACATTTAACAACGGTGGAATATAGCTACAAATTCCAGAATTGGCATTACAATGGTAATAACGCAAACGTGGATTGGAACGTTGATCATATTGAACTGTACCGAAAATCAATATTGTCAGTGCAAAAGATATTAAATTAAGTTTGGAGTTAGTAACAAGGCTTAAATCAGTTACTTATTTTTAACTCAGGGCATAATATGGTATCCGAGCCATGCTATTAAATAAATTTGGCATTTCCGTTATCGATATTAAGAAGACGAAGAGCATGTTCATAAAAAACTTCTTTTTCTTTGACAAATATTGCTATTGTTAAGATAAAAATCAAAGTTTATTACTGTTTTAATATTCTATAAGTATTGAAAATTTACGGACAGATATAAAAAATTATCGAGACTATTCCATAGCTACTTGTTGATGTTTAAAAAGTCCGTTTTTATAAATTAATAGTAATAAAATTTGTTTTAGATTTTAAATAAAAATATATAATGTTTAAGAATTTAATTAACTTCATAATTTTTTTTTTTTAAGAAAACAAAATAAGTAATAAATAAATTAATATTGAAAAGTTTCAGGACTATTTTATCTGCCAGACTAATAGCAGACTTTATTTGAACAAAAACACACAAAATTTGCATTTTATTTATTAAAAATATACTACCTACAAAGTATAACAATAAAAATATAAAAGCTTCATTTTTAATATATAATTTGATTAATGCAACAGTTTTTAAATGTAATTTCCCTATATTAGTAGAAAAATTAAGTCACACAAATATGTATAAAAAATATGTGATTAAGAATAAGATTTATAAAAATTATGCTTTGTATCTTATTTAATCTATATAAATAAATTATAGATTTTCATTTTGTAAATTGACTACATATGAAACTATCATACATAGTAAAGAATATGAAAAATATTTTTATAAGGCACAATTGGCTGTCATATATATATTTGTATAGAGAAAATGATCATAAATAGATTGTATTGTTGTAAACAGACAATCAATAGGACAAAATTTTTCTTATATCCTCAAATGATTTTTGTAGAGCCTGTACAAATTCACTACTATTATTGTGTTGTTTGTAACTTGCTACAGCTGCACCTAGTTTATCTGCGAACGCTGAATACCTGCAATTAAATACATAAAATTAAACGTGTGTTTAACATTAATCTGTTATTGACGTTTGTGAGGTTTCAATAATGTATTTATAGGCCTCTACCACGCAACGCCACTTTTATAGGTACCTGTATAATTATTTCTGTATGTAATTCAATAATATAAGCATTAATGATCAATCAAATATGATTGTTTTTAAAAACCACCGAATGTGGTGTGGGTTGCAAAATAATTGACCTATTTTTTTTTTTTAGCAGAGTCTGAATTACATGAACACATATTATAAGGATGCTTTGAATAAGTTTATTTCAATATTAATTAAAGACGTTTTTTTCCAAGTTAAATAAATCTGAACTTTAAGAATCAATATGGACGATAAAAGCGAAACAGGAAACTGAAGGTGGAAATAAAAAAAAAAGAATTAAAAATATAAAACCTCTATAGATCGGATACATATATAGTTTATGTACATTATAAAAGTTTTGGAGGAAAGTCGTAGATAAGTGGGAACCATTTGCAAAAATGGCAAGATGCCGAATAAAAATGAAACTTGTAATTGCTTATTGCATTGTAATGGATGAAACATTACAGTTCCTTAGAACTTACAACTATGACGTTCATTAAAATACACTCCTTTGTATTATTATTACTATATTATTGTTTTTGTATGACAAAGAGGGCAAACGAGCAGACGGCCTACCTGATGGAGGTAGTAACCGTCCGTCATGGATATCCCCAAAATTTTTTTTTGGATGCCTAGCCACCCTTATTTGGGGAAGAGGGAGAGGAGAGGTTGTGAAAATGGAAAATGGAAAAAGGGAAAGGGTGGGAAAATGGAAAGGGCAACCGGCTCTCTCACTCATCGGACGAAACGCAGCCATTAAAGACTGCTTTACGCCGATCTTCTGTGAGGGTGTGGTACATCCCCGGTCGAGTCAGCCCATGTTCGAGCTGCAGTAATTTGACCACAGCTAGGCTCTACCACCTTTGAATATAGTAATATAATAGTTTTTTTATTGTATAAAACGAACAAACGAAACACGAAAATGATGAAAACGAAAAACGAAAATGATGAAAGGTGACCTTCACCAATAGTTGCAAGCCGTAAGGAAGTCTGTAAAAAGTTATTACGTCAATAACAAGTTAATTAACATTTTGATTTTATATTATGAAATTTAATACTAATGTTCCTTCCATGAAATTGCACTTTGATTTAATAAAATTAGGATTAATAATAAGTAGATTGCTGCCTAAAAAAAGGATTAAAAAATAAGTAAACGGCCTTTTTAACTCCTCCATTTGAAAAAAAAATTATAAAATGTTTAGTTTATTAGCAGAGATAATCAGTTTTTTCACCTTAAAACTTCCTAAAAACAAATTTCCAATGACGTGTACAGGCTGCATTTTAGTCCAAATTATGTAAAATATGAATTTTCTAATTATTAAAGCGGCGATTAAAATGGCGAATCGTAAGAAAAATACGACTGGCCATTTTGGTAGACAATTTTATGATCTACAACTTTTGTCTAACTTGTTTTCACGATAATACTAACCGTTTTTGAGAAAATTGTAAAAGAGCTTAATTTTGTACTTTTGAGTTCGAAATTAATTTTTTAGAAGTAGGATCAAAGGGGACATTTGACATTTTATTTAAAATTATGTATTCAACGTCTATACCAATTTTCAGCTCTATGCGGATTTTGGTTAAGTTATGACTTATTCTTATCTCTTTTGACTGGTTTATTAATAATGATATTATCCAACAAATATCTGTCTATATTCTGCTACATTAAACCAAACTCACCCAATACCAAAACCCTCTTTGACAACAGGACCAAAACCACCAGCCAGTACACTTGGAGAGGACAATGTGCTGGTACTCAGTATTGACTTATTCAAGTACTTGTATTCATAGGAATCAAATATTTCCGGTCTTGGCATATGGTTCTCTTCGGCTATCTTCATCAGTGCAAACATGTGTCGGTCAAAACCCTGTCCCATAGCTGCTTCTTTCGTTAAGTTGGAATGATATAAGGAACACTCCTGCATCAATGACCTCAGCTCTTGGTCGGATGCCTTCTTAGAATGAAGTAGGTCGCAGAACGCCTGAAAGTACATGGGAGCTAAATTTTTGTTATGTATATGTAGGAATAAAAGACAAGAGCCTCTTTTTAAATGAGAGTCATCTTCCAAAATAAGAAATCGCTTTCTATAAGATCAAGAAATCTTTAGACAGACATAATCTTTTTTTTATTATCATCACCATCAGCCTATCGGAGCCCACAGCTGAGCAAAGGCCTCTTCTCACATGTAGAAAGTTAGAGCATTAAGCACCACGCTTGCTCAAGACGGGGTGGCGATTTCAATCTCACTCTCACTCAATCACGATGTTTTCACTCACCGTCCGTCAGTGGTGACTAAATATACTTAGAAAGTACATATGACTCGGAAAAGATCACATTGGTACTTGCCAGGTTTCGAACCCGCGCCCTCACGTATGAGAGGCGGGCCTTTAACCTCCAGGCCACCACGACTTTTATGAACATACAATAACACAATAAAAATAATAATTATGGATTGTATTCATAGTCATATGCCAAGAAAATTCTCATTTCATTCAAAAAAGGACTAGAACTATAACATAGATAAAACTTTAATTGTTAATATATTAAATTACCTTCGTTTTATCTGTGCAAGGTCTCATAGTCTCTGTCCTTCCGTGTTTAAATGCCGATGTACTGCAAGATTCATAAGTACCCACATATTTTCCATGCAGCAAATGATAAGCAGCCTAACAAAACAGTATAATTATAGAATATATTGTTCATAAGGAGGCTCCATAAAGTACGTCACAAGAATTTTAGGACTTTTGAACCCCTACCCCGTCCTTGTCACAGGTTGTCCCATTTTTATACACGTCCCCGGAGTGACGTCACCTATTTTTTAAATTTATGTATGTATTTAAAATAATCAAGAGAAAACAGCTATTTTCATTTTTACTTATTTTTATTAAATACTAATCTAATAAAATCAACATAAATTCCAACACTTCATAAAGCCGAATATTGTTTTAAATTTTCCATTCATATCCAAACTTAAAGTTTTAGTATTTTAAATTTTAACATGTCACGTCGCAAAACTATTGACCTCCCATGACCCTTGTCACATTATGTCACACTTTGGTGATACCCTCCCTCCCCCATCAACGTGTGACTTACTTTATGGATGGCCCCTAATTAGATTTTAAGTGTAATATGACTTTTACCTGAAAACCCAGCTGCATTATGCAGTCCGGACTGACTTTCAACTTCTTGCAAGCCTCTTTAGTTAGTTGTTCGTACAAAATATAATCAATACTTAATGAGTTACACCAATCACTGTATTCAGTTTTAGCATTAACAATAAAGTTTTTCGATTTATCATCTAAATTAAACTCTGAAAAAATATATAAATGCGTCAGGTTGAATAAAACTTCCACTGATTTCACTAACTTAAAAAAAACTTATGACCCATAATTATTTTAAATATTATGCCAATAATGTTTTATTTTTATAAAAAAAAAACAATTCTGAAAAAATTGTAACTGGGATTCCAAAAAAATATATATATATTTGTTATATAATACATAATTTATTACCAACCATGATTTTATATTTAGTGCTTGAATAAGTCTGTAAGGTGTTAGGATTTGGGACTCACCAATTTTTTTGACAGTTATATTGTTCTTAGAGGGTCTACTGTCTGGAGTTATGAATGGCTTTGTTGTAGTTTCTTTATAAATATCCTCAAAGAATCTGAGCACAGCAACGCCATCTCCCCAAGAATGTTCAAAGTTTATACCAGAAACACCATCCTTTGTTGTGATAAGACTAAATGATTTATCAAACCATCTATAAAGAGAAAATATTCACATATTTTTTTTAATTCTAGATTGCAAGGACAAATATAGGAATATTTTATTAGTATAAAAAATAACAAAGACCTATTCAATCCATCCCCATGTAAATAATTTGTTAAAATTTTGTGTTTATTGTCATCAATAGTTTCATCGTCTAACACAATATTGAATATGGCTGAATCAATTTTTTTAAGTGTTTCTTGATTACCATTTTCTTCTAAATATATTCTTTGCTTAGCCCACACGTCTCTATTTTGGGTTGTTAATATTCCTACAGGATATTCAGCCTTTGGTGTTTTGTCTTCCATTATTTGAGACATATTTCCTAAGATTTCTGTTGGTGACAGTATGTTACCTGGAAGACATGAATTAGTAAGTATGAATCATTCCCATGTCAAAATAAATAAAATAAATTTAAGCTTATTGATTTAGAAACGAGCTTGTGAGAACAGTTTTTATTAATCGAAAAATTTTGTCCATAAAAGCAGTGAAAATTGTGAATAAAGAGGATAGACAGAGTATTTGTAATAACTAACCATCGGAATCCACAACATCAAAGATGTAGAAATGTCCATTTCTCTGTACCACAACATGATTACAACTTGTATCCCTGAAGATTTTATCTTTACCAACTAGAGGTATTCTGGTTGCATTAAACAGACCAACAAATTGGCTCATATCTAAGGGGAATGCTTTGAATAAATAGGCTCCATACCTACAAAAAATATAATTAGTTGTGCAAGATATTCAAAAGAAAGTTCAAAATTGAGCACAGTTACAGTACAGCTTGGGTACAGTTACACTTACCAAGATAGGCTTTCTGGAAGCAAACCAGTAACGGTCCTGAATAAAGGAGTGTTGCTTTTTTTTGGTTGCAAGTGATACACTTCAGGTTCCAGAATTTGTTCCCTTAGGGCCATCATGAATCTGACTGCACTCACTAATAAATTTGAGGTTCTTACTAACTGGTCATTATAATCCGGTCTTAAATCATTTTGAAACACAATCAATGGATTATAGTTAATGGGTAGAGCTGATCTATCTCTTAAATAAAGATCAAACCAATAATCTGATATGTAGCTGGTTTGCTTGTTCATTTTGTCCTTATTAACTAATTTGGATTGTAATTCTTTACCCTCATTATTTACAAATTTATCAGTTCTTTTCACAGCGGTTTCATACTGGTCTTTAGCAAGTAAGGGCCGGATAGCGTTAAGGTAACGATCGCGGCTTTTGCTTAAATCTGGTATTGGCAGACGTGGCAATGACTTTTGAAAATGCATAGTTGGCACTTTGCTTCTTTGTAAATATTGATAATTAACATCTTTAACCTGATTTCCTTTGGTCGCATAACTTCGGTGTAATGGCTTAGGCAATGAAGAAAATTTAAGTAACATCATTTTAAATATAGTGTTAAATATTAAATATATCTAGGGAATGATAGTAAATGCTATATTCTCATTTATTTCTTAAGCTTTGAATATTAATTTGTAGACTTCACTTTTGTTCTCTTAGTGATAAGAATAAAATAAGATTGTAAACGCCTTATACCGGCCAAAGTACAATAATACAAAATAAACAAGTTCACATTTTCAGTCATAAAACTGTCAAATTGGGATCAGCTATCAAAATTTAAAAGTTCAATTTTGAACAGATTAAGTGTCAAACAGGCTGAAAATGGGTTGTAGGTACATATCTAATTAACAATTAACTGTTTCTTAATAAAGGTTTTCCGAGCATTGTTTACAGAGTTGTTTTTAGGCATTCTAATGAAAAAAATATTTATATATAAATTATTATTTGTTGTTTTTAAAAATCTTATATTGAAAAATTTTCTAAATATTTAGTATAACTTATTTTTTAAATTATTTATTATTTTTTGGTGCGAATATCTTAGAATGAAATCAATTATTTTTTTAAACTATAACACAATTGATAATAGAAATAGTATGACTTAAGGATCTAAATCAGTAAAATAAATTTGAGCATAGTAATTAATACTTTTCAGGAAGTAGATTTTTTTTTCAAATAAAGTATATAATTAAGATAGAAACGTATTTACCCTTACTATATGAAGTGATATTACAACGTAATTACGTATTCATTTAAGTATAATATGACAATTGACACAAGTCCCATAGTCCGTTCGTTGAATGTTTCGCAATACAGCCCATATTAGGCATTTATGTTTTTTTGAGCTAGATTAATTTTTAACTGTTTAGTTTCATCATTCACTTAACTAATATTTATTATACGTTATAACTACTAAATGAAGAATATTTAATTAAAAGTTTTAGATTACGACCTAGGGTGAGATTCAATGCTTTTGATCTTTCGACCTCACTGAAGTAGCTAAAATAATTTGCGATCATATGTTCGTCATTTCAGCCAAATGGATAATTTAGCTGAAAATAGTGCAAAAAAGGGGGGTACTGATCTTGAAACTCTAGATTATCTCCGCGGTGTGAAATCTTCAACGTGTCTACTTCTTCCCATGACTCCGAGCCCTACCCAGTTAGATTTTAAACATCCACTCTCCGAAGAAATGACTGAAGGTGCTTTTTTGACGCTGAATGATGATTCAAAAATAGTTGATCTTCAATGCTCTCGTAAGTCAAGGAAATGTTTCCTTTACATTAAATATTTGAGTATGAAACCTATTAGTGTTAGCCTTTTAAAAATATGTTCACATTAAATAACTACTACACTACATTACAACTACACTTACACTAACCATCAAAATGATTATAATGTCAGTAGAATTAGTTATTATATCAACTTTTTTTGGGTAATTTGAAAATTATTAAGTAAGATTGATAATTATTAAAATTATTAAAAATTCTTTTTTGCATAAAATTTTATTTATTTAAGGAGATTTATAAATTTCTATGACTGTGTGTCTTTGCATATTGAGTAATTCTTATGAGGATTTGTAAAGATTTCTCAAGAAACCCTTCTTGAGGTCCTGACATAGTGACTATTGAACTATCTTCCTAAAGATAATCTCTTTTTGATTATTACAAAAAATATTTTGAAGAATGCTTTAATTGAAGAAGTAACAGCATAAAGACATGTTGTTTTCACATTCCTTAAAATTTCTGTAGAAATGTTGGACAAATTTTGTCAATTTAGCCGGAACAAAAAGAGTAAAGTTTAAAAATTGCATTTTTTATATAGATATCATATTTTGTAAGTTTTTATTTGAAAGCTTTATATTGATATTACAATCAGACACTTCTAATTTATCTATTAGTATAGATAATTTTTTTACCAACAATTTGTTCACCTATATAAATGTTATTGTGCCCGACCTCTTTTCTAATACAAATGGTATTGAACTGTAGAAGTTTTGATATTTGTTGTGATTTTTATTAAATAAGCAGTTGCTTTGGGCTACAAATACATTTCTTGGTATCCATTGCCTCCTTACTAATGTTTTAGATTTTTATTAAGTTGTTTCAATATACATGTCTCTTTTAAGCTGATCCTTGTAGTGGAGATTCAAGTTCATCGGCAGATTCTAACTCGGTAGTCCAAGATCCTGTCAGTGCTCAACTTATCAATAACATAAGCATGTTGGACTATCAGACTTTGAGTAAAAATGGCGACATAATTGGACAGGTACAAAATCAGAAACCTATTAATAATAATAAGATTTATAATTTAAATTTTTGCTCACTTTTTATTACATTTGCATGCCACCAAACATAAAATTTTTAGTGAGTAACATTTTTTATGTATTTAGCCAATCTATAAATCAAACTACTTATTTGATCTGACCATATTGCTGTAAATTTGAAAGTTTCTTTTTAATTTTCCAGTTTACATTGCTTACATAATTCCTAATAAAACATGAAAGTTTTGAAGTGATATGACAATATTTCTTTGACAGTGTGACTTGGAATTTCACTAACTTCATTAATAATTTTTCAGCCTGAAATCTGTAAACTTAACGGAAGCTTAAATGTGAGCAATAGGAAACTACCACATTTTGTTAACTGGAATTGGTGCATTATAAGGAAGGTTCTACTATGGTTTGTTGTTTCCGGACTTGTTGCATGCACTGGTACTATTATAGCTATGGTTATCAATATACCAAAAGAATGTAACCCAGATCTACCGTGGTATCAAGGTAAGGTATTTTATGAAATATTCCCTGCCAGTTTCAAGGACTCAAACAATGATGGCATGGGTGACTTGAAGGGACTTATCAAGAAGTTGGATTACATAAAAGATTTAGGCGGCTCATCAATCCGTTTGAATTATATATTTGAGGCGCAAAATTATCCTGAAAATTATTATAACACTACATCCCTCCTACAAATTGACCGCAGTTTAGGAGTTCTGAAGGACTTTCAAGAGCTGGTGACTGAGGCCCATAAAAGAAACATGGGAGTTATCTTGGATATACCGGTTTTGAGCATGGCTGAAACTCTTAATAAGTATGATGAAAATGATACCTTTGTATTTTCAATAGACCCTCAAGAAAGTAATTTTGACGCAACGTCTGCAGCGATTGCCTATTGGTCTCGTGCACAAAATGTCGACGGATTTTATTTGAAGAATCTGGAGAAATTTGTTGATGATGTTAATTTCGGAAAATCGCTTCAGGTTTGGAAACAAATATTGGGTTACGGGAAAATATTTATAGCCAGTGAAGAAGCGTTAAATATGGCAAAAGATACAAGTCTAACAGTGCTTTTGAGTAGGATTGACCTTATTGATGTTCATTTGGATTTACAAAAAGGTATTGATGGCCTTAAGAAACATATTGAAGGCTTAGTACCCGGTATCCTATGGGACAAGCCTCATTATCCTTGGATTCAATGGAACATTGGAAATGTTAATAGTGAAAGGATATCTAGTAAACACCAAAATAACACATTAGTTTTAACTGCACTTGAGTTGGTTCTTCCGGGCACTGTCAGTATTTTTTACGGTGATGAAGTAAGCCTTGGAGGTCTTTCAGAAAATGAAATGGAAGGAGATTTTCATGAACATGAGCACATTCACAACTTGATACCGATGTCTTTCAACGGCGAAGACAAAGTTGATAATAACAGTCCCGCGTCTATCTTGCCTTGGAATTCTAAATCCGTATTAGAACCGCAGTATCAAAACTTGAACGTTGTAAGATCTTTGATACGTTTAAGATCAACAACACCAACCATATACTTAAAATCGATTTACAAAGAGGGTAGGATACAAAGAAGTATGGAAATACGTGAAACTGAAGGTAACCTCATTGTCATTGAGCGTTGGTTTCCACGCAGAAATACATGTGTATTTGTAGGCAATCTGGGTAACAAGCCGATTACTACTGATTTGTCGTCCATGTTCTACGGTGGAATTGTAATAGGAAGCACAAATATGTCCTTAGTGGGTGAAGCTGTGTATTTGGAAAAAGTCACGTTTGAGCCCTTTTCAGCTATCATATTAAAATTGGAGAAATAGTCTTCCATTATGTAATTAAGTCAAAGATAGGAAATACGTAATTTTTATTTCCTTATAGTGTGTGTTATGTTTTACAGTATTCTATATTTTACGTCTTATGATCTGATGCAACAGTTCCTAATTCTATATATAAATAAGGATCTATACCAAAGCTATATTGAGTCCAATATTTAAAGGAATTGTAATTATTCTCATGTTAAAGAAAATCGTGAAGAAATAGACAACGTTTTAAAATAGTTGTTATTCGATTCTCGAAAGGAATTTAATTTCAGAAATAGTCTTTGTATTTTGTGTTTTTATATAGTTTTTAAGGAATTGAAAGTATTATTGTACTTGTTTCGTTTTTTAATTCTATTATTATTATTAAAGAATTTTTATTTTACATTTCCTTTTTCTACTTTATTTAATCAAAACTAAAGAAATTTCTGATTTAAAGTAAATTTTATACTCGCCAAACTTATATTTTGTTCTTTAACAATTTTTGAAGATTTTTTTTCATGAGCGATATATTTCATTTCTTCCGTTATTAGCAAGGAAGGATTTTATTCTTTAAAAATAAATGCTAAAGAATAAAATCTAAAGGCTTAATGAATAATACTCAAAATATTTGATGTATAAAATTTACATTTGTACACAATGGAAAAATATGATGTACTTAGATGAACTAATTAACTTTTATGTACATGATTGTGGAAAAAAAAATAAATAGTTTTGAATATTATTACGTTCCTAAAATAAACTAGGACTTAGCAATGACTTCAAATATTACATTTACCTCAGGTTAGTATTTAAAGTTGAGTATTTTATATTCATTATTCGTGGCTGTTACAATAATTCACTATTTAATAGTGCGAGTTTAACCTTTAGTGAATATTCTTCAATAAATAAATTATTTTTGTACAATTATTTTTAGTTCTAAATATTACGATTGTATAACAATTACTACTTACAATTGAGATATTTTATGATTCTAAACTCATATTCCTATATTATTAAAAATGGTAATTTATTATAAGAACCTTAATTTGGGAATGATAATAGTTTTATAGATGATGTATGTTATGATAACAGAAAAACTTATCGTTATTAGATTCAGTGGGATTACTTTAATATCTAATTTCAGTCTTTGTTAAAGTAATAATGTGAATAGCAGTTCATTGTGACGGTCGGTGGCAGCCAAGGCTAGGACATGTTTTGGTAAAGACTATGCATTTATAAACTCGGCTGACATTTCTTTTGTTTAACATTTGGATGCATTACATATGTGTTAGACATTGCTCTAGGAGTATGAGTTTCAGAATTGGGCAATGCTGGAAGTTTGTCTGTAGGATTTCTTACTAAAGTTTTCTTTTGTGACCCAGTCACTGCCCCCCTAGTGTTAAAATCATATTTATTCTTAAGATCTATGTTATCGGTGGTGTTTTGAGAAGGCTTGGCACTTTTTCTGTCACTTTCACAGTCACTACTTGTCTGTTTGTTTAATTTTGGAACACCAAATGCTTTCGTTTGTTTTAGCAATGAACGATCATTGCACAACGCAGCTATAAGTGGTAAGTCCAGGTTCTTACTTTTCTCACGGAGAGTTTTAATATCGAGATCGCAATTCCCAGATTTTCCTTTAACACTAACGGCACTGTTGAATTTGCTGCAATTGGGACTTCTGTAATCCTTTAAATGTGATGGGATTTTCTTTTTGTGTTCATAAGGTGGGGGAGGCGGAGGCGGCATTCTCCTTGTCTTTTGACGAGGCATATCCTTAACGAAGAAGATATTTTCATGAGATTTAGTTCGAGACATTATAGATTCTGGCAATGTCATGGGAACTAGAGGTCTTTCTAGATTTATAGAATGGCTACTTGCTGAATTTCTACTGGTCATGGAATACCAACTTGTTCTGGCTCCAGGTATTTGTATGTATGAATCGGATAGATTTTGAACCGATCCATATGTAGATGAAATGGATAAAGAATTAGAAAGGAAGGGGGTACTTCTGTATTGTAAACAGTTTTTGTGGGTGTTAGACAACCTCGATTCCGTAAGTTTATGATCTAAATAGTTCTGCTGTGATATTAGAGGATCTTGAAGAGGATAGTACACGTAGTCGACGTCGCTGTATAGTTGTTGGTGGAAGATAGGATTGTGGGGGGGAGGTGGTGGCGGCGGTAGGCGATTAACAGGTGGTGGTGGCGGCAGTCTTGGACGGCGAGGTGGTGGCGGTGGTGGTGGTAATTTCATCATTGCCACCAAGACATTAGAATCTATGCTAGGTGGTAGTTCTCTCGATGGTGACAGGTTATTGCTGAGTCCTTGGGCCAATTTAGATCGTTCAGCTCGTCGACTTGACGCTTGGTGCCGTTTTGATTTTTGAAAACGATGTTCCAACACCATCGGGCTAGCAAATGTCCTTTCACCAGTAATGTTAACGTCTCCTGCTTCTGCCTTTAATATAGTTATCATTGGCTTTGACGTGACCACTCTCGCTGAAACTTCCTCTTTATCATTAATTTGTTTCAAAGGGACCGTCGGTACTGTGCCAGGATATGCTGGTGGTGGTTTAGAGGGTATCATAGAAGATAAAGTTAAATGTTTATATTCATATGGTGGGGGCGGTTTCTCAAAGAATTTTGGTAAACTCGCAACTTTTTCATCTGGATGGAGCATATTAGGAAGAGATACATTAAGTCCTTTACGACTATCAATTCTTGTGGGTGGAGTTGGTGGACGATCAAAATTTGGATAGTTATCATCAGATGGCGCAGTGTCTTCGTGCCCTTTCAGGTAACTATCACCGGTAAATGGCAATGGTAACCTCACGTAATCCGATACCGAATCGAAAGTGTCGCTTACAGATTGATTCTTAGGATAAACACCTCTGCCAACAATCAGATCGCTTAACTCACTTGCACTAAGCAAATTATGTTTATTGTCTGCTGGGTCACTCCCATCACCATGAAATGAAAGGGCACTTACGTTAGAGTTAGTTCGCTCTCTAAACATGTTTTGCTTGAGGTCACGTGTTTCACTACAAAATTGTGATGTACCGTCAACACAGTCATTGGTAAGAGATATTCTTGACTTTAAAAGATTTGGTGATGCATCAGTTCTTTTTGATTTATTTTTAAGTATTGATGACACACTGTCAAAATCGGCCAGGTCGTTTTCTTTTATGATTTTGTAACTGTCATAATTTGATTCGCTATACTCTGTTCGGCTTCCTTCAGAATTGGCATACAATTTTGATCCTGCCGTCAATTCAGAACTACCCATTGTATACACTCCACTAGTTTCGCTTGATGCTGCTACTGTAACTGGTTGGCCCAGACCATCATATAATGCTGATGCTGTATCTTGTGTATATTCTCCATCGACTGCACCCGTACTGTTATCACTTATCATAGAGTTTTGTGCCGTGTGACTGTAGCCCAATTCTAAGCTGCTGGCATTTGATGCTCTACTCAAGGTACTGAGACCTCCCCGGGCTAAAATAACTGTACTGCATGACGATGAACATTGTGAGCCGGTGCATTTTATTTTGCTAGAACCTGGGCTGCTGTCAGACTTGTCAATAACACGATCTGGCAAAGAAATTGTTTCTTCTGCTTGACTGGTTGAACCACCTTCTCGGTCCAATGAAATGTCATTGTTGCATATATTTTCAGTGTCTTCTGTGTTTTTCTTCATCCTGGGCTTTGACATAGGAAGTTGTAATGAGGATCTCGTTTTTAAAGAATGCTGGTCATGAGGCATGTGTCGAATTAAATAAGAATTGGAACAATCTAATAAATGTGCGAATGCTAAACTCTCCGTCGAAGGTGCCGGTGGTGTATCAATCATTATTTCTAATTCATCTTCCGACTGAACTCTGTCACTAACTATTCCTGACGTGGTGTTTGAGCTGGTTGACGATATGAGGGATATTCTTTGTTCATTTTTATTATGACAGTAATGAAAGTTTAATGCCTTTGAATATCCAAAACAAACTTTTCTTTCATCTTCTTCCTTTGTTAATATTTCATTTAGTTTTGATGAAATTTTCATAGAAAATTGATGCGTTTCTTTACATAATGCGAACAAATATTTACATTTCTCCTCACTAGAAGAATATAACGTTATTTTTCCTTCTTCAGTTCTAATTTCAAATTTCTTTCGATCAAAACTAAGTTTCCCTATAGAACTCCATATAAAATTTGACAGTGGCCCATTATCTGGTAATATTTTAATGCCCTTAGCTGTTACAAGTAACCACACCGTTCCTGGTTCTAATTCCGTTTTTGACTGTTTCAGTCGATATCTGTGTGAATTTATTGTATCTGGTAGAAGACTAACTTCTCGAATGAATCTTATTTCTGCGTCGGATTTGGAGAGGCCATGGTGTTCGCGATGACAGGCTCGTATAGCCGACACAACCCATTCACCAGTAAGTGAGGGTGGTGCGAAGTCCTCTATTTTGAAGTAATCCTGATTTTCGTATAAATCTTCATCTCCATATTTTGCTTGGAGTGCTAATCCAATTAATAGTAATAATATTTCACCAGGTAGCACGTCTCTGGTACGAATATTTTCCAAAAGTTGTAGGAAGTATAAATGGCGACCGCATTGATCGTGTAGAAGGAGCGGACTTTCCACGTGAAACTGAACAACTAAATGAAGTTCCAAAAGCGGTTTCCCATTTGCATCTAAGCCCTGAAATAAACCAGAATATAAGTAATCACATATAAAATGGAACCATGTCAGGATAGTTTTTG
Source organism: Danaus plexippus (assembly GCF_018135715.1). Lineage (NCBI taxonomy): Eukaryota > Metazoa > Arthropoda > Insecta > Lepidoptera > Nymphalidae > Danaus > Danaus plexippus. Next base: position 5,721,637 of record NC_083538.1, read on the forward strand.
TATGGTAAAGCTTACATGAGTATGGGACGACCTCCAGCTTTTCGGTGCGTATTTTGAAAGTTTACTTTCTAAATCTACGAAGAGGTATTCGCCATCTAGAAATATAGTTATGTTGAATCAATGAAATACATATTAACAACGTTATTGTAAGATAAGTCTAAAGTTTACTACAATGACATATGTTAGAGATTGAAACGAATGTTTATGCCACATGATTATTGAAAAAATATTGCACATGAAATTAAAATTTTTGTACTAAACAAGTATACAGGATTACTTAAGTGTGTTTACGTTATAAGCATTAAGACGATGCTATTAAAAAAAACACTCACTTTGCATAATAGCGAGACCGAACAGTTCTGTATCGGTCATGCCTTGAAGTTGTATGTGTGCGTAGGCTAACATTTTCAATTCCTTCACCCTGGCCTTGGCTTCCACGACGAAGTGCAATGGCTGAGGCTGGCCGGGCATCCGGAGGGATAGGAGGCGTGCGCCTGCCCCCAGCGCTCGGGCCTCCCCGCCCAGCCCGCGAACCGAACACAGAGCGCGCATATCGCATCTCGATACCTCTATTACTCTCCCTGCAATGATAAACGTATATATACCATATAAGTTTGCCGAAATAATTAGTTCAATACATGTACAAATCGTATACAAATATAGTATTTAAACAAAACATAGCTTGCAATACTTTTATTTTGTAGATACGTAATAAGAAACTTTGTTAATTTTGAATTCTGAATGTAGAACCGGTGGAGAAAACAGAATAAAAACTTGACATGCCGTATTTAAAGCCTATTGTCAATAGCATTTTTAAGTAAAATATAGATTTACTTAGTATAATGACGTAGAAAGTAAATCAATGTAATTACTTGTCTCCTGTCATTTTTAGCTCCACTAACATTAGAAATTAGGTATTTTTTTTGTAAATTACAAGGTCTTAATTTATGACAATCTAGACAATTAATATTATTATGTAATATTAATGCGTAGCTGTCCGCGGTTCATAAATTTTTCACAATCTTATTGTTGAATAATTCTTCGGAACATTAAAATAATATAAAATGTTTTGCCAAAACTTGAGTACTTTGGACGGGCATCGTGTATCCGGACCTACACCATCTGCGCATTCCATTCTCTCTTTTTTTTCTTCGTACACAATTGGCTTTTCGCTACCTGCACTGTTTGAACCCCACATTGTTCCCTTTCCATTCCTTAGGTCAGATAAATTTCGACTTCTTAGTCTTCCAACATACAAATTCTACAAGAAGCTATGTGTGTTGTTAATTTTAGAAACAGTAGTTGTTATCCGACCAATTCAGAGCTGGTTTTGTGACATTCCTAGGCAACCTGAAGCGGCAACCTGTTTTTATATAAGTGCTTATTTATAAACATTTCATTCCCATGTAAAATTTTGTGACTAAAACTTTATAAATCTTTGTTATAACATGAAAACAAATTACGGACAGGGGAATGTAGTGTCGGGATGCTCCAAAAAACTAGACTCGAATAACATCGCATCCGGTACTCTTCAACTCTTGATAGCCCTAAGAACATGTTTTTTGTTTTTAATAAATGCGCGATAGTTTGTGACGGCGGTCAGACGTAGCGGGGCGAGACCGGTCGGCTGGGGGGTGAAGGGCGAGGGGGGCAGTGAGGCGCGGTCGGGGGCGCTACGTAAGCGCGGTAGCAGCGGTCGGCGACGCGAGGAATGCGGACGACCTTCAGATGCCGAACACCCCTCCCCCAGCGCCGGCCGCATCTCGCGTCCTCGCATACCTATCGTCTTCGCTTCTTTTCTACATCTCGCCACCACTTTTGACACTAGCACATTATGTTTGGTGGTAATGAACGGAATTTTAAAGGGTCTTTTAGGCTTGCTTTACTTTAATTTTCTTTTTAATTCATATCTTAGCGATAAGTGATTTTGATGTCACAATAAATTTTATGTATAACATTATACGCTTTTTTAAGAACAAAAAGTACACAATTTCCATTAAATGTTTCTCCGATATAGTAACCATTGAAACAAACGAAATAATCATTCTTTAGTTTTCCCTGTAATTCTCAAACTCACTTTAAAATAATTTACTTAGAAGTAAAGATTTAGAAATTCGAAGAAAAAAAAAACAAAATAGTCTTAATTGTAATATTTTCTGAAGAAGGTCTCGTTAATTGACAATGAATATTTGTAAATTCAGGTCACCCAACTAAAATTATGTTTGTAGTGATATTCAGATCGTATTAAGATAAAACGAAACGCTTCTTTTATTTTTATAAAAAATATCCATTCCTAAACATTGTAAACTATGATTAAATTATTTAACCTTTTCAATGACTTCGTTAGTAATAAAAAATATAATATACTCTAATTACGTGACTTTTACTGGCAATATTTTACGCTAATAATATATGAAGATTTATTTTAATCGTTCGTAACAATAGAAAAATTATAATATGACATAAGTAATTCGAGAAAACATACAAAGTATGTATTTAATATATCATCCGACCACTGCTATGTATAGTGTACACGCACGTGGCTAAGCGCTGTACAAACTACAATGTTAATACAATACATTGACGTCATGCAACAGAGCCTCCAATTATTTCCACAAACAATACGTACAGCCGATGCAAATATCACACCATTCAGTTATCGTAAGATATTTGTTGGTAGTGTTATAAATAGGATATTATTAAGATATGCATAGAGTATGATCTCGTGGCATTTCCTTCCGTTTTCATACGCCTCTTAAATTAATTAAGTGTAGAAAACAGTGAATGCTCTTTGCAGACAATTGATATAGGATCTACCAGGTTCAAATGTATGTAGGTACATGTATATATTCATTGAGTTTTTTTTTTAAGTCCACGGCTTTTAAATGCATTACATCAGACGGCATTCCACAGCAAAACTAGTCAGAAAAACCATACCGAGTTCAAACAAGTTTTGTTAATAGCTAACTGGTATTTAATATCGCAATGTTGTCAAATGTAACTCCAGTTTTAAACCATTTATATTATTTAGTTAGCTTCATCATTATTATATTTCATTTAGAAATTTATAACTTCATTGTCTATGGGCTATTTTGCTCTTTTGTTTTATTTTGTAAAAAAAAATCAAATATATGTAATCTTTTTGGTTAATAACAAAAATAATTTCTTAATTTAAAACCCGTTGTGTCAATTTTAATCCTACAAACGATATACCTGAGCGACTATTGATGCCTATATAAATAGCTACCTACTTTTATGTTTGCTAAATCTCTAATCATAGTGAGTTTTCCTTTATGACGAGTTGGTTTGATTTATAAATTTCTAATTGTGCAGGGATCCGCTTACGAATGAAAAAAATACATCTTACGGAAATAAAGATAAGGTCCATATCGTATTATCAATCTTAAAACACATAAATAATTATTAATTATTATCATTTAAAAGGACACCTTCCAAGTAGGTATGTTCTCTTATCTTCATAAGATAAACCCAATACCATGAGAGAAATATAACGTAAGCGAGCTAAAGATAATTATAAATATAATCTATTAATATAACTATCAGGTATATTTAATTACTTTTCACCACATAGGGTAATGGAACGAGATTTAAACAGAAAGGTCAACGTAACATATTTCGTAAAAAGATAGCTCTGTGTTCAGCGAAACAAATTATCTTACGAATATGAAACTCTATGGCGTGTTCGTTGCTATATTTGACAATAATATTTACTTTTCCATAGTGTGTGACTAGTGTTTTGCGCATTATTTTTATTCTTTGGCGAATTCTTGCAAACACACGATTAAACGTGTATTATACAGATTTGATTTCATTCTTCAATGAATCTATTAGATCACTTCCAAGAAATACGCGTATTTGGTTATATTGAAATGTTTTTCTATTTAAAAAAACACGATATTAAAGTTAAATATAATATGTGACAATCTCTATTTAAATGGATAAACCACGACAGTTTTTCACATATATAAAGCCTATGGTTGTTCTGACTGATCTAAAAGTAGGTTTAATAGAATAAGAAAATTCTTATAATTTGTTGCTTGTTAATTATTGGTGACTTTAAAATAAATTAAAATCTATATCCTTAGGTGAACTCTAGTATATAACTTATTACTTAAGAAAAGAAGGATTATGTTAGGAAACTTAAATAAATATACTAATCTTTTATCCATTTCAGTTTAAAATCGATCCACCTGTTCAAAATTACCTCAGATTCACATATTTATTTATTAAAAATCTTAAGTATCTCGAGATATTATTGAAATAAGTTACAGAATCAGTCTTTTTTCCAACATCTTTTTTTTATTTATGGCTTTATTGTTCCAACAACTTTAATCAATTAGATTTTTATTTGACAATTGTTTGACAGGTATTGTTATAAATGAAATACAGCACAAGGAAAATGATCACCACACGACGACGTATTTAAAATAAAAAATAAGTTATTTTGCCGATTTTTCTGATCATCAAATAAATAGCAGTAAATCACAAAACTTCTATAGGACGAAAGATACCGAAACGTTAAAAAAAAGTGCTACTGACCTACATCACAACGATACAATTTTTTTTTTATAATATTGTGTAATTACCAACCAAAACATTAACGTTCGATTTTTTTATGAACTTATAAGACAAAATTTAAATTTAATTACGGGAATCTACAAAATATTAACGGTCATTCATTAGTCATTATCGTTCTTTCATTTATCGTGGGAAGTTTTAATGTATCCAAAAAGATGATGAAATTGTTTTTGCAAATAGTATTTGTAGTATAAATGGATTACTTTGGTTTTGAGTTATCTCAAACTAAAATATATATGTATATGACTTTATTGTTGCACTGATAGTTGTTGGATTTTGTATTAGTTTTAAGGCTGTGGTTTCCCACCCGTAAGACTGGTGAGACATTAAAACGATTACCAATGGTTTGAAAGCCGAAGCAAATTGTATTATGAAATAGGATCACGAGCAAAGAATGATAACTTATTCATGAAAATAAATACGTGATTCCGCATAACCACATTCCAACATTTTAAATATTAAACACACATTACTTACTAAACGGAAAACCTTTATAAACCTAAATATACAGATAAATTTATATAAGAAACAAGTATGCGCGATATATTTTATCATTTACATAACCCTAGCGCGTTAAGCCATTATGTGCAAGTTGTCAATTTTATTTACACTCAGTGCGCTATCGGAAGAATGCGGTCGCCATTGCCTATTCCTACGTTAATGAATCATTCGCTTTATCAATCACTCAACAGTCAACGCGCAATATGCCATGCAAATTCTCATTTAAATAATGATTGAAGGTTATAAAATATCTTTATCACTTAGTTTAATTGATAATATTTTTTTTAAATTTCTTTTCACTCACGAATCGTCTGCAAGTCAAATTTCAAGTTGTTGAACAAAATGTATCTTATTAAAAAAAAAAGTTTTGATATTTCTAGGTACTTCATTATTCTGTCATACAGGGTTAACTCTTACTAGCATTCAAGGCAATAATCATCAGACAATCTTATTAATTGCATTGTCAATCATAGTACTGTGTTCAGTAATTAGAACTAACGTGGTCATTAAACGTTAATATAGTTTTGATAACTTGGTAAATTAAGCGAACTGATGAATATTTAGAAAAGTAAAAAAAATCCTAACGTCGTTTCAAATACAACACAAAAATGTTCCACGATAAAAGTTATTCATAAACTCAAAGACGTGAGTTGAAGAAAACATATTTGGTTGTTATTAGAAGTTCCTTGGCGCATTATTAAATCCCAATAGAATAACAAATTGTTACAATCTTTCGAAGTTTGTCTACGTTTCAGTTAGTAGGTCGATAAGCTGCTTTTGCAATAACAACCGATCGTTTCTCGAATACCGTGCATTTGGTGTTGCATAGAAGTAGGTAGCTGCTTCTGCAATATGTGGCAAGCAGTGGTGTGGTAGCAAGAGGAAGGGCGCACGGACACAGGGTCAGCGGCCGAAGCGCGGTATCGGCGATGGCGCGGAATTCGAGCTATGTATATGAAATGAAAGTGGCCGTATCGTGAAAGCGCACGCATCCACAGAGGTAGTACCCGACGTAGTTGGTAAACACCCCACTCACCATCAATAAACAAATCCAAAGGAGTAGATAGGAATGACAATGTACACCGTGGTAAACCGCATCCATAAGCACTGCACTACACTTTGCGCGCGATCTCTGTAGCGTAAGTTTGTCACGCAGTCGACGCGCATAGTCTTCACAGGCGCGTTCAAACGACTGAGCGCGAAGCGTCAAGCGAGGGCGCGTGGGTCGGCAGAGGCATGAAGGCCCGCGCGGGGCGCGCCGCTGCCTGGCTCACTGGAATGCGGCAAGATAGTGGCGCGTTCGTGCCGAGGCCCGCTGTAGGCTGGAGCACGGAGCCCTCGTAGATCGACGCGCATCACAGATGCGTGTTTTTTATTAATGTAATTGGGGTTGAAGATGTTGGTATTTGAGATTATTATAATAACGATGTAACGTTGGCCATGCTGCATTCTTTTGTAAATGTGAAGTTCTTTATGTTATGGCACAATTTAAGTACATAATTTTAGAGACAACCTCAATACCTAACGAATATCTAGGTTTTTGAAAAGCAGAAACCGTCTTAGCTTGTATTAAGTTTTAAAAAATATATTATTGGAACTTATCAACATTGTTTATAATACAGCACAGCTGAAATTTCAATACAATAAAAGAGAATTATTCGAAACGATACAATATACCTATTTATGTTTTATAATATAAATGGACCTATGTTTAAGATATATAGTTATACATGTAAGTCTATGATACTTAGCTTTGTAGTATTGCTAGTATAATATATCTTAAAACATTATACTTTAATTAAAATCATGTACATATTAAAATGCATACATATATATATATATATATAAAACACGTTAATATCTTTGGGAGTCATCGATAAGAGTTGGGGAAGTTAGGCATTGTTTGATATAATGTAATATATTACATTTAGAGTTTTAAATTCTGTTATATATAAACATAAAAAGATATCTTTATTCTTATTTAAAAATATCTTTAGTATTTCTACAGCTTTTCAAAATTGTGTAGTCAAAGGAAAACCTCCAATAAAATATTGATGAGAAAAACTATAGTAAGTTAACCTTTATGCCAGCTCTCATTTGAGTTCAATTTTCGTTAATAAAACCAATGTCTAAAAAGTTTGGACATTGGAATTCATCACTACAATTTAGCGCTATCTTGTAGGTATATATATTTTTACCTGAAGCAAAACATATGGGTTACTTCTTTTAACCTGTATGATTGGGTTTTAATGGTCACTTTTAACTTGGAAACGGGTAAACTAACTTCGATGCCGCTACCGCTCTCTGGGTACTTCGAAATATAAAATTTCGGGTTTCATGATATGGATGTAGATTTAATATTGTATCTTTGATTATATAAATCAGCCACTAAACCGTTTTACGTTCGGAAATTTTCAAAACATTCTGTTTCCGTCTACTAACATTTTAAAAATTTCGTTTTTTTTTAATTTAGCAGGCTGGTTTTTATTATTATTATTCGTTTTATCGCTTCGATTTCGAAGTATGTTTTTTTCTAACCCAGGAGACCATACTACAGAAGAGGCCTCAAAACATAGCGGATAAAACAATCATCATATAAGATTGAAAGCAGAATAACGTTAAATCAAAAATAATTATTTATATTTCCTAATTTTTGAGACTTGATATAAAGAAGACGCTTACAAATACTATAACATTTTAAAGTTACATACAAAAATATATAATATATATTTATTATTAAATACAAACTTCTGGCTGATAGGCAAAAAAAAAATTTTTTTCCTAACCTTTGAATTCTTTTTACAGTAAAGATAACTTTTAACTACGTTTGTATAAAATTACATCAGAATCGGTTTATCTGTTTGAGAGTGAAAACTTAACATACAAACAATTAAAAGCATACAGCCACATACGCTTTTACAAAATTAGTGTCCAGAAACACAGCTCCGGATTAATATTTATATTAAATAAAAGTATCTTGCCCATACAAGTAGCTAAAGTTTCTAATAAATTGACTTAAAGGCTTGAGAATTAGCTAGATTCGGACAATAATATTGATACGATTCTTACAGTTTTTAATTATTGATGATTAATTATAACTACACTAGGTAAAGACAATATGTAGTTGGTAAAATTATGCTGCCATTGTTTGAAAAAAAATATTTGTTTTAAGTAGGTTTACATTGTTAGGATTCCAGTCAGAAATTCAATTAGTTACAAATTTCCAAAATTTGTGAATTAAATAAATGTTTTACGTATATCCTTTAAACTGTTTTTTTTTTGATAACGCTTGAGTAAATTATATACAAAATGTTTGGTCTGTGTTGAGGAGTTGTGACTTCTTATACTATTAATCCATTAAACACATAGGTCAATTTATATATCGATAAATGTTTGAACAATCCAATTAATAGGATAAATATACGGACATTTTGAAAGTACGAATGATAGTTTGGATATCCTATTAAGTTATGATTTTTATGTTCCAAAATAATAAATGAACGACCTCCAGTTTGTAACCAGTGTATACCTATAATTTAGATTTAATATGATTTGTTAAACCGAATGCGTACTTGAAAACTGTCATTAAAATGTAAAATCTTGAAGCATGACCGTATAACACGGTCGTGATATGATCTTACCAACACTGTACTCAGAAATAGAGAATGAATTTTGACTGACACATTGACAGTGACCATTGACCTTTACGTAAAATAAATTAGAGAATGTTTTTTGAAAACTTTAATTTGATATATTTAAATTGTTTAGCCTCTTTTATGCTATAGCATATTACTGAATTTTGATAATTTTAATTCATAATGAATTTTTTTGTTAAAAGAAACATTTTTGTAACTTAACAAATAGATAATAAGAAATAGTTAAACATGGGAATTTGAAAAATATATCTATATGTATATATAAGATTGTACTTGAACAGTTATGGTCATTATCATTAATATCTCACACTTTCACCTTTAAATAGCCGATTCTTAAATTTTTCTAAACGAAATTTTAATATGTCATTATATCCAGCTGTACATGATAGATCGTTACCATCTGATGAATGTCAAATTGACAGGAAAATGTAGATAAGCTAGGTCGATTTTTGTTGACAAAGAAATTATACTCTTGCATCAGTCTTTGTGTTTAGTGTCGAAGACAATGACCACAATAAAAAAATTAAAAGCACTGGCACACCGCAGTTAAATCATTTTATCGATTTTAACTTATATTTTTTGTTTCGGTGTTTTCAACATGATTTTCTCTAAGATAGCCTTATCCATCGTCTTTTTTCTATTGCTTTTGTCGATATTTATGGCAAGCCTTTTAAATATTATAGCTACAGATCACAACTTTTACAACGAAGATAAGAATGAAAGAGAAAATTTCACAAAATATTTGGGAGACAAGTATGGTCCAATCACTGATTCAACCAAAAATTTAATGTGGTTCTTACAGGTATTTTATTTTTTATAATATTATATAAACAAAAATATATATTTTGTACAACATCTAGGTTATCATAAAATATAGTCTTATCATTACTGTAAATTAAGTTTCTTTTAATCTCTTGCAATTCTTATAAAATATATCACAAGCGATGTATAACAAATTATTTTTCGAGCAGTCTAAATTCATTCCATAACATGAAAGTCAAGTTCCTGTGTTCAGAAAGGTTTGCGAAATAGTTGTTAAATTAACAGGAAAAAAATTTTGTACATTTTAAATTCATAAATCAGACAATAAAGTACTTAAATGATTTAGACCGATACAATACGGTACATTTGCTAAATAATATTTTACAACATAAAATAGTACTTAAATATTTGAAATTGAAATATTCACCTTGAAAATGTTACAGCTTGATTAAAACAATTTTTAAGTAATTATATCACAATTACTAAGTTCATTTAATTCATTTCAAATAACGTGATTTATCGTTACTATACCTAATGTTCACCAAACTGAACTCGTTGGGTTTCAATATGGTCTGTAAAGGTTTTATATAAATGAACAATTACAAATGTAATAAACTGAAATCTAATTCAGTTTACTATTTATACAATATTTTGGTATTTTTGCTTTTCAATTGACTTTTATATAAAAACAGGTTTCACTACAAGACTAAATATAATCTTGTTAATATCATAATCTGTAATAAAAACAAGCCTCTAACACAATAAATCATTTTTAAAAAGCAATTTTTCATAAACAGGGTATGTATATTTATATTAAAAGACCTCTTTGGAACACTAAACTAGATGTAAGGGAAAATAAGGAAAAATAAGAATTCCATTTGATTTATGATTAAGTCAAATTCGTTAATATTAATGTTTTTAATGGCAGCAAATGTTTTGAAATTATAGATATCTGACATTCACATCAGTATATTCCGGGACCCAGGAAGAATATCACAATTTCAACAGTTCTGTGACAACACTGTAAAAACTATTAAGCCTCTCATTGTATTAGCCACCGGTGATTTAACTGACGCTAAGGCAAAAGACAATTTGGGCAGTTCGCAGTTTAAGACCGAGTGGGTGTATTACCACAATATTATAAAAGAATCTGGAGTGACTGAAAAGACTACCTGGTTGGATATTAGAGGAAATCATGGTATTTATGACTAAATTACACCTTTTGGATAACCTTCCGCATATTATATATATGGCATAATATATATGCATATAAGAATTATTAATTCAAAACATGGATTCGTATTTTTATTCGAGATAGACAATAGCTTTGGCGATAATAGTGTTTTCGATTTGATGCTTGTAATTTTCACTGTATAAACTTTGTTGTGATGAAAAATTACAAAAAAAAAATTAACAAATAAAATTCACATAATAATTAAGAATTTCTGTGACATTTTGCAGACAATTTCAACATTGGAGCCATTAATGCTAAAGAGAACTATTTCCGGAATTACTCAGTCCAAGGGGCGACCTACCCGAAATCTTATGTTCACATTGTGAAACATAATGGTATCTCAACCGCGTTTTTGGGAATTGACGCATGTCCTGATCCGGGATTACGTAGGCCTTTCAATTTTATCGGCATGTTGGATATCCAAGAACAGCAAAACATACAGAAATTGAAATTAGAAGCAGAAAGCCAAGCAGATCATATTATATGGTTTGGGCACTATCCAACTTCGTGTATATTGTCATTGGAATGGGATTCCCAGAGAATGGACGTACGACAGCTGATGGGAAGTGCGAGAGGATCACAGGCTTATGTGTGTGGACACTTGCATTCTATGGGTGGGTTAGTGCCGAGAATGTACACGAAACAAAAGAAAGGTTATTTAGAACTGGAGTTAAGCGACTGGAAGGATAACAGGATGTATCGCATCGCCGCCATAGATCACGGCTTATTTTCGTTCGTTGATGTTAAACACAGCAATTGGCCGGCAGTCTTGGTGACGAATCCAAAACACGCTCGATATGCGCTGCCAGGGAGGGAACCGCTTCACCTCATACCGGAATCCACACATATTAGAATATTGGCTTTTAGTGACGTTAAAATTAATTATGTGAAAATATCCTTTGATAAAATAAGCTGGATGAAATGCAAGGAAACCGGCAGTCCTCTATATGTATGCCAGTGGTTGCCTTATTTATTTAAAATTGGTATAAATAATCTATACGTGGCTGCTACTGATGAGATAGGAAGAGAAACATTTATAGAGCATCCGTTCTCCTTGGATGGGAGTCCTATGAAGTTTGAAATCACTCCTAGGATTCTATTGATGATAGATGCTGGGAAAGTGGTATGTAACTTTTTTTTGTTATAAATGAATATACAATAAAAAATAATTATTAAATATTTTCGTTATAGTTTCAGGCAGTTTTTGGAACTTTATTACTCCTGAATGTTCTGCCACTGGTGATCCTCAGATTGCAAAAACGACCTCCGAAATATAGAAGGAAATGTGGTAGACAGATCTTGAAACGAGTTTGGCTGTTGAGTAAAGTCGATAGGATATTTTACCCTCTCGTATTGTATGCGATATATATACCCTTTGGTCCGTGGGCTATAGGAGAATTAGTAGATGGGTCTATAGGAGCGATTTTCGCTTGGGGTATATTAATAAAAGGGGCATTTTTACCCGAACCCTTCACCTACATGTATGGTAGTGTGCAATTAGTATTTGTGCAGATACCGTTAATATTCGTACTCGCCCATTGTTTGGAAACAAAACTTTTAAATCCAAATATGAGAGGCTTGAAGCGGCTTTTTAAGAATTTACCATTTATATTCCTGTTCTCGATCCAGCTATTGCTGGCATACTTCTTTTGGTTAGAGTATGGGACGATATCATTTTTGTTCGGACCTCTAAGAACGTGGAGCGTTGTGCTAAGTTTGCTGCTTTGGTACAAAACATTGACTTTGCCACCGGAATACTACAGGTGATAACAAAAAAATATTTTACCATTCATAGATATACATAAACTATATGTAATATTTTATTTTATTTCAGGTATTTGTCCAAATTGAACGAGATGCCGTCTTAGTCACATGGGCCGTCGATGATCGATGCCCTAAAATATTTTTGTATTGAACTTATATTAAGCATTTAATGTATATTCAATGTACATAATAGTCACTTGTTAAGTCTACGCTAACGAGAGTATTTATCACCAAAGACAGATATAAATACTTAAAATCATTCCTGTTTATAATATTTTAAGCTTTCCATATTATACATTGAATAATTGTAGACAAAGTATGGAAATCAAAATATGTATACGTATATATGATTATTATTTGAACAATTTTTACACAAACTAACTAACAATTAATAAAATCAATTCTCATAAAAACGAGAACAGCGTGAAGAGGAACGTATAATAATTATAAATATGACGCTATATTTTATTAGTGACTATTTAAAAGAACTTAGAAAAACTTATTCATTGATGTTTGTATTATAAGTAACTCATTGAATGGTTTTTATTTAGTTAATTTTTTTTTATACAAATTTTTCTAGTCGCTGACGGTCAGATTGTCTATGAGACAATGCTTAGTAAAAATATGCCGCTGAATCAATTTCGGTGTAACTTTTATCTGAGACTTGTAAATGTTATTGATGTTAGCAAATTGATCATTACAATTATTTCAATGCATGCGAAATGTTTTAGCGCTTTACAAGTATTTTTAAAAAGTATTAAATGTTGTTCATGAATATTTAGATTCGACGTATGTATTATCCAATAAAGTATTTTTCTGTGACAAAGCTTTTTAAAACGCTAATTTTAACCTCGTCTTTCTATTTATGAATGGGATAGACGTTTGATATTTAATTGTCCTGTTACGAATTAATCCCTACCTATTCTTAATATATGACTTGGGTAAATAAAATATTGTCGAAAAAAATATCTATAACAGTGTCAATGGTATGTTTATAAAGAACAATTAAAGGGAAACCTAACTGAATTCCTTCTTCCTATAACTGAATTCCTTCCTATAATTCCTATAACTGAATTCCTTCTACAAAAGTGTGTCAATATTCTGACATTTGCCACTAGTCGTCAAAATGACAGATACATGTGTTTCTTACAGTACTGTCAGTTTGCGGTATTACAAGTCCAAATCCATTTATAAAAAAAGGTTTAGCTATACAAAAATATAAATTCGAAAGAAACATAAAGAAATAAGAAAAGTTTCAGGCAGTTATTTACTAGGAGTAATCAAAGAAGTCCTCATGATCATTCTTACGATTGAATTCCTAGATTGGGTTGTCCGTTGATCTGTCACCTCTTCCAGAAAGATATAAGCAGATGCCTTTTTAATTCTTTTGTCCATCTGTACAATCCGACCTAAAGGAAGAAGTATGTCCTATAAGTGGGATCTATTTCACATCTTAGGAGAGACTTGAAATACACTGTCGTCACTGCATGGCAAGACTGTTCCAGACCATTGTGGAACTTTTGGGTAAAAATGGCCATTTGAGTGTTACGCAAGGTTTAGAGAGAGGAAAGGGGTGGGGGGTTACAGAAAAACGTTATGGTGCGTTACTAGGAGAGAAGAGGGAGGGGGGGGGGGGTTCGAGAAAAACGTTACGGTGCGTTACAAAGAGAGAAGAGAGGGGGGAGGGGTCCAAAAATCTTCAAAAATTGCGTTACGTAATACTTGATTTGCTCCTTATAATGTGTTACCGCTTCAGTGACAACAAAAACAACACCTGTTTAAGTTTTATCTGAGTACGGGGTAAGAATAAAAACTTACCTTTTATCTTTTCATTTCAGTCCCCATCATAGATGCTTTTCATCTTTTAGTTCTGGATGATGCTTTCTATTCGGATTGGCCGTGGCACCAGCCAATATTTTGTCTTTATACAGATGTACTTGCAAGAGTTTCAAACTATTGCAACTATTGAGGTGATTATCTATGAAAATTCGATGATATTTTGATTTTAAGTTTGCGCAAAATTGACGACCTACATGTGGTGTGCAGTGAAGAACGCTTCAACCTTAGTTTAATTTTTCAATTCACTGGACAACGGTGTTTTGAGCTTGCATCTCAACCGAATCATATAAATGAATTTGGCACTTAATTTTTACGGCGCTATCACTGTGCTTCCAATAATTAAGCCCTAAGCCCTACTATAACGAGAATTATTCGCCTAAAACGTCAACATGTTAAATTAGGTATTCTGAAGTAAGGAGCAATAAATCTAATTTAATTGTATCTAAAAGATATACTTTTTATTGTTAAATGGCAAACGAATTAAGACAATCTCTTAAAATTTTAACGTTAAATGTAAACTTACTATAAAGCACGATGAAATATGAAGTCTCTATACTCTAAAGTTTAGGAACATTTATGCATGGTAGTCTACTGTTTAAATACGAAAAAAATAAAATATGGGGCCCCGATTTACAACTAATTAAATCGATTGCGAGAAGTGATACACTTTCGCATCGAGAACTTTTCCTTATTTATTTTAACAATCCTTTCGTAAATGAAGTAGTTATGCGTGAAGAAACAATTTTAAATATATCGTTTGGTTTTTATAAAACAATTGAATTTACTAAGAATAAAAAATATATATAATAATAGCGGTAAAGTTATGATGTCGAGAATTAAATCATTTCTTTATATTCAAAAGACTTTATTTCCAATTTCATGTAATACTTAGTTTTTTACTTTTTGGGCTCTTGAAAGGTTTTTTTTTATACCATTACTGGGTTAAACTGAATGACACGGAGATGGGCAAGTAAGGAAAACAAATACGCAAGGATATTGTTACAAGTCTTTCAAATAATTGTTTTTAATTTTAATAGCTACCATTCCCTATATTTTTATCAACGTTTGTTAATTTTTTAATTTACAATTTTTACAAATACACTTTTTAAGCTTACTATATGATATAAATAATTTTGCACCACATAATATTAAAAGATAGCAATTGATTAATGTTTTATATGGCAACTTTTTATTTGGATCTGATCGATTTATTGACGTGAAAATTATATTAATTGAAACGATATAATCGTTTTGTTTAAATAATAATAATTATTAGAAATGTCCCATTTATCTGAGTTATTCAAATTGTTGGATTTCTCATATTTGGTAATAAAAATACCTACACATAAAGCCACGTTATATAACTTCATTGAAACATTTTAAGAGAGCTCAATTCTTTATTATATTCTTTTACTCTAGATATCAAATGTATTACCTACACATTACGTCATATTGATTTTATTTTATTGTGATTTACTTAAAATTTGAAAACTGTGTATCGACTTAAGTCTTAAAGGTTTTGATTTAAACGAACTCTAAAGAAATTAATACAAAGGAAAGAAATAAAATGAATACTTTTATTTTTTTTAATATCGTTTGTTATTTTATGAGATTTTTTTTTATAACGAATACATCAAGTCATATACAATAACTCTTCAACTTACAAACTATTTTATCTTTACACCTTATACCAACCAAATTTAATACATTAAACTCTTTTAAAAGTTGTTATAATATTACTAATGTTATCGACAAGCTTTGAAGACTCTGTATTTTAAAACACAAATCAATGATATTTTTAATAAAACAATCCAAATAACAAGTGCTATAACATCATTTGAGAAGTTTTGCTGAAGGCCCAAGTAGTCAAGATATTTGTCAGGTTGCTTGAATAGACAAAATATTTTGTTGCAAGGTAAGTTCTTGCGACCGAAGCCGTAAGCGGTTTGCATGAATGCATCAAAAGAGTAACGGAAGTAGGACATTAAAGCGAACGGCTGTAAATAAGATGGCATTTCGTGGTAGGGGATAAAGAATTCAGAAAACATTAACATGGGGATGTTGGCAGCAGGAATCACGAAAAGACCGAGCTGAAAGCAGAAAAGATTTTCATATGAATAAATAAATAATTATTAATTCATTTATATTTATGTAAATTTGCTAATTAAATTCACCGGAAAATTATAGCTGATAATCAAAATGCCCAACTTGTCGATTTTGTCGGGGTAATTCTGAATTGAATAAATTAAATTCTCTAGATTAGAACTCTTAAAATACTTTTTATTTACCTTAACTCCACACGCAGCTCCGACTACTAGGCCAAAAGTTTGAGCTAGGATTGTCAGGAGGGTGCAAATACTCCATGCCAAAATGAGTCTATATGGTTCAAGTGGCTGAGAAGTTAAGTACCACGCCGGTAAAACAAATATCGTTGCGCAAAGTAGCTGAAAACAATTATATTGATTTTTAGTTGTTCTATTAAATAATTTTTATGTAATATTCTTTAAGAGTGACACAATTTTTACGACACTACATGTTTTATACTTTAAATACGAGCTAAGTCTTGGAAGTAAAATAGAATTTTATCATTTAGAAGAATAGTATCGTTCAGAGTGCATTTCGAGATATATTTTAAGTTCAAATTTAGACTGGAATTCATCAAGTATCCGTTCCAATTATTTTTTTTCAGTAATATATAAGTGGCAATATACTCTTTGGATATTGTAACAATTAAAAGCTATTTTTTTTTTAATTGTATGAACCAATCACCATTACTATGGATCAAGAACAAATGTTGTTATGCATTCTCCAAATAGTCTTAATCATAAAATTTTACATTGATTTCTGTATTATCAGTCGTTATTTTGTCATCAGGATGTTTTAAGGCATATTTTACGCATCGTTTAGTTTGGCTTAGGATTCGAAATTCTTGTTGATTAAAATTTAGGTGATTTTCCTGTTATTAAATAGTTAAAATAACTGTATTCTAATAAAGAGTTTTGTTTTTTTGGTACGTGTAAATAATAGCATAGAAAACCTAGTTGCCCAGCAGATTAAATGAATTATGTAGGTAACTGAATTACCTACTTATTTCTATCAACTACCCATGTTCTTTTTTTTATGACAAAGGGGGCAAACGAGCAGACGGCCTACCTGATGGAGGTAGTACCGTCGTCTATGAACATCCGCTAAAGAATTTTGCGGATGCGTTGCCAACCTTATCTTGGGAAGACGGAGAGGAAAGGTTGGGAATAGGGAAAAGGCAACCGGCTATTTCACTCATCAGACGAAACGCAGCCTTTAGAGAATAATTAACGCCGATTTTCTGTGAGAGGATGGTACTTCCCCGGTCGAGCCACCACCTACCACCTTAAGAATAACTACATTCTTGGAAGCGACATCGTTGCTGGTATTTCATTTAATTCACTTTAAGAATTGTTAACAATCTCAAGTTATTCAACTATTTTTTGTCAGTTTTTTCTCTAGGACACTAGTAGATCTAGTGTCAATTTTGTCACTCACATACCGTTAGGGTGGGCAAGTGTATAACTCAAATTATCATATTTACTTTATATTCCCACATAATTAAACTATAATTTTCGCAGTATTCTAAGCCTAAACAAAGACGATTGTTCGATGATTTCATTTAGAATACAAATACAAATGATCTCATAACTTATAAATAATGCATTGTGATTCTCGGACCTTGAAAATGGTCATATTTATAGTAGTGATTATATAAAGCCTAGTTATTATTTTTGTGTACTGCCAAACAAGTAAGCGTTTTATTTAAGTTATTAAGTATTTCTACAGTACGAATCATTTGATTATTATTATAGATTTGTGTCAATATGCATGTGCTATTTCTTCCAATATTTTTAGTTTATAAGATCGATTTTTTTAAGAATAGTTTATTTAGTAAACTTAAAATACCTGAATAGGCAGATCCACTATAACTTTTGTGATGCAATACGTTGATAGGGAATACCATTTGTTGAGATGTTCCTGAAGTACCACGGTTGATTCCACTGGGACTGAAAAGGCAAATGAAAACACCCTAATAAAGCATATATATAATATTTGGATTATTATAGCTATATCACTCATATATAAGGTTTATATTTTTTTTTAACTTAGTATTATGAACTCATTATTAACTTGCAAAATAATAAAAAAATTCAATAACATTGTTAACGATCACAACAATTGATATAATTAAAAATAATTAGTTCATCACTAATTTAAACAATAGAAAATATTCAATTACGACAACTTATACAAAAAATATAGACAATGTGCTCGTTGTTACTCACAAGTATGTATTGTGGGCATTGCGTTTGAGAAATATAAAAATAGTAAGAAAAAGAATAGACATCCTGTATTTGAAATCATACGGCTCGCCTCTGCACCGGCGCCTTGATACAAAGCACCCAACAATAACGCCACCACGAAATGGGTTAAAATCCGTATCTGTGAATTATAATAAAATATATATATACTATAAAAACCTTCTTTGGTTCGATTTTATCATTATCTAAATTGTAAGGGAATACTGTTTAGAAACATATGTACATATTGATTAGTTTAGGTTGTCAAAGACTCAATCAAAATTCTTGTTTCAGAACAGTGTGGTGGATGAGTGTTTTTTTATTCTCGCTTTACAACGGTCAATAACAAATACCTGCGTTAAATGAATGTCCCTAAGAGCTCCCAAGTAGCCCCTCCAAAGAAGCGACCGTAGTTGTTGCACAAATCCTGCCTCGTAATGATTGTCGGGCTGAACTTTTCTGTGTAATAAGGCTTCAGCTTCTGTTGAGTTATCTGTTAATGGTTTAAATTTAAATTAAATAGCTTGTTTGATAATGCGATCAAAACTTTCGCGAGTATTCGTTTAAATAAAACCAATATTTTTCGGATTACTACGCGTGTTTTATTATTTTAAAAAACTACATACTTCCGACTTTCGGTTACTTTGCAGCAAGCGTGATCACATCTCGTCTGCCAGGTTCACGGTTGCTGCAAAGTAACCTTTCAGTGAAACGTCGTACGTATGCAGTTTTTTTGAAAAATACAATACGAATAGTATAAACCCGAAAAATATTAGTTTTATTTAGCTTATTTCATGTTTTTAACTGAACCATAATTAAATTCTTCGTCAGGTTAAAAACGACATTTTTATTTTTGGTGTAATATTGTGTTTTATTAAAAAAAAAGTTGAAGTTTTAAAATAAGTCCTGTTTTAAATTTGTCAACAGCTACAAGAATATGAAATTATAGGTAGGTATTGTTTCTTCAACGACCATTATACATCTGCTTATTTTATTCCAATTGTAAGAGATTCTAGCAATTTATTGCTAAGAAAATCATTTACAGAAAGTAAATATATGTATTTTCCATATTTATTCAATCTGATACATTTAAGATTTTCAGTGTAAATACAGTCTCGACATGTTTTTCACGGTTTATTAGTTCAAGTGTGATAAAGGGCAGACAATTATTTTGACATTTAAAAGTCTGTCATATAGATAAATACATAAGATTACTGAAAATGATTAATTTGTTATCTCAAACAACGAAAAGAAATATATATTTTTTTAAAGAAATAATGAGTCATCTACATCAAGAATGTGTTATTTATAATTTATGAGTATGTGCTAGAGATTATTGTGAAAGGAAAATTGCCATTCTTTAGAGAATAGAAAATTTTAGAAAGTTAATGTCAGTAAATCTAAAATTACTTTCTGATCGAACGGGGTAGGCTAAGCACAACTGTTTTAGCTTAATCTTGTCTATGTGAAAGAGTTATGAAATGAAAAATAATATCGTAAAAAGCCATCTAATTTAAACTTTGGAGTCAACTGCAAACAAGAAAGTAAAAAAACGATGACTGTGCTGAAAACTTAAAGTTGGAAAATCCGTTAGGGAATTTAAAGTATACTCGATCCGTCATTTAAATATAGCTTTGTGAATACAGAATATAATTAGGAATTAAACTTGGTTGCAACCTCTTTGTAGCGTCTATGTTCCATCACTGTCCTAGTTCAGTAAGTGTTAGGTCAAAATTCTATAGGTTACTTTACATAGTTTTTACAAACGCAACTATATTATTGTTACTTGCGTGTTAAACACATATTATTTAAAAATTCATCTTTCATAATAACACAATTAACCGACTAAACGTTTTGTATAGGGTGTAATTTTTTTGTACTGAAACAAATATACTATTTATTTATTTGATGTAAATTTTTTAAAGGTTAGAGTCTCGTGATGCAGTTTTGTTTTTATTTAAATAAAACTATTATATAATTTTCGGATGTACTGTGCTTTTTTTATTATTTTAATTTACATAATCCCGAGGTTTCGTTTACTTTGCAGCAACCGATTAATAGCCAATTAATAGGCTATTGAAATTCAAAAAACAAAAACTCTATTGCATTTTCAATAGAGAACATGGCTGGAATCTCTCGATTACCTGGGAGCCCCTCATAAAACATATAAAACCCCATGTCTGTGATCACACCGCTGGAACTCGAGTTGCGGTGAGTGCATTCTGCTGGCATAGAAAACGGTATGCCAGGAAATAAAGAAATCGTTGGTAGATGACAAATAACAAGACCAATTTGCAGACATTTTCATCTCGTCTGCCCGTGATCACGGTTATTGCAAAAGTAACCGAAACGTCGGGAGTATATAGTTTAAAATAATAAAACACGATAGTATATAGTATACGATTAGTAGAAACAAAAATGTGTCTCTCACCCTTTTCACTTCTTTCCTGAGTATCTTTTTCTGCATTTCTTTTTATTTCCAGTGCATAAGTTTTTGTACTAGTTTCTAGATTTGTTAGATTACCAGGATGTTCCCCGCTTGCAATTTCTAAAACTGTTACAATTGGCACTAAGTAGCGACATTCAAATTTATACAAATATCTTATAAGTGTATTTGTTGGAATAAATGAAAAATATGTTTGTTTATGGAGAAGCAAGAGTATGAATGACAAATGTCTCAAAAACAGGTTATTTTAAAATATTTGTACATTAGAGTACACTCAAATACCTAGTTTAGGTTAATAGTATTACATATTTAAACCAATTCCTTTTTTGGCTTCAGTATCTTTTATTCCTGCGAAACAAAGTCGCGGAAGAAATCTATCTCTATTTATAACACTTGTCAAAGCAATGATTTAGGACTTATAAATTAATATATATATTACGGTAATCGGCCAAGTTGTAATAGAGTGGGCACACGAAACCAGATTTCCTTATCAGTTCTGGTACATCCGTAACGGCGCCAGCGTATAATGTCCTGCCATTAGCCATTAGAATTACGTCATCAGCAGATGTGAACAGTTGAGAAGAAGGCTGGTGTATCACACATGCCACTGTTCTTCCACTTTGTGCTACTGTTTTTAGAGCCCTCGCTACTGACATTGAAGATACGGAGTCTAGACCGCTGTTTAAAAAATCAGTGCTATTAAAGTATAATTTTATTAAAATACAATTTACATTTCATAAAAGTGAATTATTTATTAGTGTGACCTTGTTGCTTAAGTGGCAATTTTATTATAAATCAAACGATGTAATGTTGAGCAATTTTCATAATTGTCTTGTTGACTATTTACTAAACCTCATAATGAATATAGCTTTATTTGTATTTATTGACAGATATATTATTTTTTAAACCATTTACTACCTTGTCGGTTCATCGAGTAACATAATTGATGGATCCGTGAGAAGCTCACAGGCAACGGTGAGCCTTTTGCGTTCTCCCCCCGACAGTCGACCGGCTCTCGTATTCAAGACATCATGGATGCCTAATTGTTTTAATATTCTTTCTATCTGTAAACAAGAAGAAGTAATAAAATAATGCAACTGTTCAAAAATTTAACCAAATTACTAGGAGGTTTTTTTGTTTCTGCACTAAATCGGATTTACTGCGTGGGATGTTGAAGTGTGTAGGTATGTACCCAGAAATAGTTATTTATAACTTTATTAACATATTAGATGTTTACGCCGGCCTAAAAATTTCATTATATAACCAGATATCAAAATGGATCTGTTTTAAATTTCGACGAATTCACAAAAAAATAAATCTAAAGACAGACTTTTTTTAAACAGTTTCTATTTTTAAAATGCAAGATGAACAACTGCATTTATTTTTAAGTTCGATTCAAAAAATTGATTATAAAATGTGCTAGACGTGTACCACAATATTAAAGCTTATTATTTTTTAAATTTTATTATATAAGCCGTTTTGTAAAAAAAAGAATATGCTTATGTTATGTCATAGTAAGGTGATGAGGTTTGGTATCTAAAAGAAAAAGAAAATAAAAGTTTTGCGCATTTTCTTTTCAAGTTACAAAAACAATAATTTTAGGGTCTCAAAAAGGATGTAGGTAATTGTGCGTGAAGTTTCGCATACGTAGTTATAAAGAAAATATAAAATTATAGAATAATAGCATTTAAAATTGCAACGCATGGCAAAAAGAACTTTGAAAGAAAGTTGTGGAATGTAGCATAATTTAATGAGAACAAAAATGTATAAAATAAATTTAACTTAATAAAGCACCCAGATAGAGAATATATGTAAGATTAGAAAGTAAATAAATTTAAAGAATAAGAAAGTATGAATTAATTAAATCGTTTAGAGGGTACAAGATTCTACTTAGTCCATAAAGGCAACTAGGGAAGAGAGAAGTATATTTTCATGGACAAGACGAAAATGGGAATTATATCCCAAATGATTTTGGAGGAGAGAGGTGTATGGAATATAGTAAAAATAATTCCAGGAGTAATAGAATTTTAGAATTATAGCAAAAGCAATTGTTCTATATATCGTCAGCTGCAACATCGTCTAAAATTCATACTCACAGCATTACATTGTTCTTGATAACTAGCACGAGATAGTTTCAATGAAGCAGCGAATTGCATTGTCTCTTTCACAGTGAGAGTGTCTATAAGTGTCACGTGTTGTGGCACCAAGACTACATTCCGGGAAACTCCTTGCAGAGATCCGGTCACGCCAGATTTCCTATTATGGAAAGGATTGCAATCAAAATGCTAAACATATGTATTTTAATAATAAAATAATGAAACCTTGCATTTTTTCATAATAAAACACTATCCATATTTTTACATATATTTTTGTATTATGAACAGAATTTATTTTGTAATGTCCTTCTTATGGTCTTAATTAGAAGCATAAAAATGCATTGACACACTTGTTTAATGTTAAAGTAATCTTGACCTCTGCCAGAAATATGCAAAAAAAAAAAAAATATTAAAACGCGATGTTTTAAACATTAAATCCTATAAACATTAAATATTATTTGTAATTTTATACTCAGTGTATTTCGAACTTCTTAATGCATTTTATATAACAACTTGTACATATGAGTAAGCCCAATTATTAAAGCAAAATCAAAGAATAAATGTTTTTTTTTTAAATTTTAATAAGTTAGTTCTAAAAGATATATTCAATGACATTTAATTTTATAAATTAATAAAAATAAATAAACATAAATATATTAATAAAATATATATAAATAAAATAAGCCTTTATTCAGTCCTTATTTACAATCATTGAAGCCAAAGTTATGCAAAAATATTCTTAATCTAACAACTCTGTCGAGTTAGTGACAGAAACCTGCTCTATTCGTCTAATTGTTTAATATTATAACTATCGACTAAATGTGTCATTTGTAAATTTTATCAATAACGATCAGGTATTGAAGGCCATATTTGGACAAACAAACAACCAGGTATAGAATTTTTTTTATACATATTATTATATATGATTATTAAATGTTTAATGTTTTAATAAAATTATTGTTACAATGTGTAGGGTTTAAGAGGTCGAGATTTATTGCATTCCGCCGCGCTGTATTATCGATAAAATTGCATGTTTAGAAAATACAAATTGTCATTTATATTCTGTCGAATTTTTTCTACTTCATTTATTATGGTTAAAATGTATATAACTTGTAAGAGCATATTTTACAATGTTTTCATATAATTTTAGTTTTAGTATTTAATTTCAAAATCTATTCTTTTTTTATAAAAAAAATTACAGAATAAAGTATTCGACAATCATTTGCCATCAATATTAATTTTATTAGACATTATATATAAAGATAACTATAATTAAACAGTTGTTTTTATGTGTTTGGATTTAAATCTCTTTTAACTTTTTAGAATTGTAAATACACTATGCATTTGACAGGCATTTTATTATATCGTAAACTTCGATTTTTTTATGACCCTGCGATGCTAGAATAATAAAACCCTGGTCATGTTAAAGACACTTAAGATTTTTATACATCGTCTAATACTTCCCCGTCTGTTATTTTATTACTCTTGCAAATAGTGTGTAAGTTAGATAAGGATACACGAAGTTCCCAGAAGGGGCGAGTGTGGGTCTCGATCTTTGAAAAAAGGCGAAATAAATGAAACTAGTATTATTCGGATATACTACGCGGATTTTATTATTTCATCTCGTCTGCCCGTGATCACGGTTGCTGCAAAGTAACCGAAACATCGGGATTATGTAGTTTTGAAATAATAAAATCCGCGTAGTATATCCGAATAATACTCGTTTCATTTAAATGAATAAAACTCGCGAAAATCTTAGATCTCATTATCAAAGGCGAAATAAGTTAGTTCCTAAGTCTTAACTCAAGCAGATTGTTGTACGAAGAAAATCATCTCTTCTACCAAATATATTTTAAACAAAACTTAATACAACCGAATTACCATTAACCTTACTATACCTTATGAATACTTTGTTAGAAGGAATGAGCCTAAAACGGTTATATAATTTTCTTTAAAACAATTAGAGGGATTCGTTTAAAGGGACAGAACAAGTGTGTAAATAAATAAAATGTCGGAATTAACCTTCTTGGGAATAAAAAGACAACCTGAAATGTTTTTTTTTAGTAGTAGTAAAATGACAGTGAAATAACAGCCTATTGTTTTATTAATGAAAAGGTATTATAAACGGATTTTATTGTTATTAGAAAGTTTGCAAATAAATATAATTGAGATTGTTATGTCAACTTCAAATAATTAAATAGAATATTATCAACGATAAATAACCGTGGAATAAAAATAAATCTAGAACATTCACTTATCAAACATTCATTATATGGACTTCTGCCATACAAAGTCTTTCTTGCTTTTTTGTTTTTGAGATTCACATCATTTGTTTACATATTTTTATAATCTCTAGTCGATATAAATAGCTCAATAACAGTACTTACAGTAAATATGCTCATTTTATTGATAGACATAGTGACACAAATATACATATAAATATTGACATATTAAATGTCCCACAGATAGGATATATTTCAATTACATTTTGCCTTTTACTCACTTTCTGCCGGCTAATATTTTCAGTAGCGTAGACTTTCCAGCCCCTGAGGGTCCAAGTATGAATGTAAGGCGACCTGGCCGAATCGCCCCACAAGCATCCTTAAGAATAATTTGTAAATCATTATCTTTTCTCTTCCTTGAAAAGAGCCACCTGCCTGAAAGAAACATATTAATTAATTATATAGTAAATAATATTTTATTTTATATTAATATGTAATATAAACGGTTTTAGAACTTTTGTATGTTTATTAAATAGCAGATCGCTTGTCTTTGTTATCTTACAGTACGAACAAGTCAATGGTCAGGGCTATTAATTCATCATCTTTCCCACTTAAAATACATTAAGAATGTGTTAAGTAGGTTATGTAACTAAAAAACTAACTTATAAATTTGAATTAAAATTAAAATAAAATAATTTGAATGAAATGCTTATCGACATATTCACAATAACGGCTTGGCTGGTAATGTTTCCTGATATTCTGTTCGTGTCAACGAATTTTTTATTCTGTATTCGTTATTTCAATTTCAAATTCAATGTTATCCTAATAAAAGTACGGAAATTTGACTTATAAACTATAAATTTACTTTAAAAATGCTTAAAAATAAACAATGCGTGATTAAATCGATATACACGTATTAATACTAAAGTCGTTCGTATAACTATTTTACGTTTGTATGCCATTTTGGTCTGGCTTTCAACTTCACATTCCTCAAAGCCAGGAAGGCGTGGAGGTATGTCCGACAGAATTAAGGTTTTTGATTAGTCAATGGTTTCGTGATGGGTTCTATAAACAATCTTGTTTGATAAAAATGCGAATAAACTATAGTAATAAAGCTATAAGATTTGATATTCTCAGTTTTAGCTGTTCTTGTATATGTTTTTGTCCTTTTGCGAATATTAATCAAGTCGAATTTGCATTCCTGTTTAAAAGAAGGTTAATTCGTTAAGTAGAAGCCAGTACCAAAATCAGTATCTAAAATTTATCGATTGCGTAAATTTTAATAAACAACCTTGAAGGCGTAACACGAACAACGTAACAAACTTGTTACGTTGTTTCTTGTTTAGCTGCCTTTTAATGATATTCAGCAATGGAGTAATAAATTGTGAATTTTAAATGTCACATGTTAATAGAAACAAAAAAGCTTGCGAATTGCGTTGGCTAACTCAATAAACTTAAGAACTTATTTAAGGTCATTTAACCTTTTACTCAGGTATGCAGTAGTCACTGACAATTATTTGAACACGAATGTATCAGCTTATTGTTTGTAATGGTATATTAGTTAGAAGCAATTCTAAAAATAGTTATAATATGTTAGTCAGTATTTTTATATCAATACGATTTCTTTTACTCATCTATGAATGTTACCATTTCTCTTTTTTAGTTTCACGTTGTGATAGATTTTTTTTCGTACATCCTATTATATGGAATGCTTTTTGTAATCCAGATAGATATGTGTTTGTTTTGTTTTAAGAACGCCTTTGGTCTTTTCTCTTTTTTACAATACATTCTTTTATGATATTATTAATTGCCCTAAACAGCCCAAAAGAAACAGCTCTACCATAAAATAAATTGATAAGGAAAAGGTAATAGTTAACATGGTGTAGTATGTATATATGTATGTATTATACGCGCAGATGCAAACGATACTATCTAAAAGCTTTCTTATTCAATAGTGTATATTCATATAGGAAATTCAAAACATTCAGAAACAATTCAATAATAAAGAAGATTACAAAAACAATTCCAAGAAAGTTTATTAACGGTGACTGCCAGAATCGGAGTAGAAATTCCAAGCGGCATCCATCTAGAACTACTTGTTTTGGATCTTTTGATTTGGGTGTCAGAAAAATTGCTCGTAGACGTCCCACTGTACATGGGAGACGAATTGTTGGTTCAGCTCAAGCAGAACTTTTTCATGCAATTTTAAGTAAACATTCCGTCAATCAAGAAAGCAAAGCATTCTCTACCCTCGATTTAACATGTCAAGTAGAAATAATTAAAAATGTAGCATAAAGCCCTGGTCTTCCGATTAATTTAATTGAGTCTACACTTTCCTCACGCAAATATATATTGAGGACCTTTTTGATTGTGTTTTGCTCTAAATCTAAGTTTTTAAAAGCTGCTGTTCTACAACGCTTTATATTGTCTTTTCAAGGACATAATCATGACAAACATGGCGGTTTCTTTTTCTTTGGAAGTTCTTTTCCGCAGAGATATTAATCAGTGATTTCTGAAATAAAATAAATTGTGTCGGAAATTGAAAACTGATACAAGGAAATCTCTAATAGCTATTAATTTAACTTAGTGCAATTGAACCCAACGTAGACGCAAGTTCGAGATTTTCTACCAAAAAATATGACATTAGTATATGTCTTTTGCAAAATAGATTACAACGATATACGGAGCGCAATCCCATTCCGTGATCATTTAGAAAGCAAATCTTCACAAGCTTGTTGTGCTTAATAGTTTCAATTCAATCAACCAGGCCATTTTGGATTCCGGCTAAAAGTTTACAAAACGTCACTTAACCCTCATGTATTTATATATTTGGGTTTTAACCCGAGAGTAACTTAAATCGTTAATTGACAAGATGTTTCCGCTCGTGTGTTCAGGGAAATCTTTGGTTTTATATATGCACTAGCGGTCTGCACCAGATATATTGTTTAAGTTAAAAAACTAAACAAATATTACAAAATTGTACTAATTATGAAACACAAATAATACTGCAAAATAATTCAATAGAAGGTTAATTAAATTAATAGAGGTAAACACTAAATATTAAATAGACATTTTTAAAGACTACAATAAAATGTCTATAGAGAGTTATAAAAAGTTAGCTTTTTTGTGGACCAGTTCTATTTTTTTTTTTGCGAGTCTGATCTTGCGTTTTTGCTTAGAAATTTTGGCAAAGCCCTTTTAGGGAGAAAACTTCATATTTAAATTATCGGTACACATATATTAGTATGTTTGTATTATACTAACAATATCATTCTACCTTCAAGTCCACAGTATTACTTTTTTCAAAGCAAAAACATCGGTGGCACATTTTTCGTCTTTTTACCTACATTATTTGACATAACTTATACAGACATATAGATTTTAATCTTAACATAAGAATTAATTGAATTTTAAATTAAGAGTTTAATCTTAAATTAAGAAACGAAACCGCAAAGTTGCTCAAATGAGCTAATTTGTGGTATCGTTGGGAAAATATCATGTACGGCAGTATTCAAGAAAACATAAATAAGAAAATAACGTTTATTTCAAGTCGTGCACAGTTATTATTCTTATAGACTTTACACATCACAAAATCAACGATCTTCTTTATACTGAAGCAGAAGTAAAAGTTAAGTCTTAAGACGGTCTTGAATAAAATATCTTGCGGTTTCAATGAATTTTTTTTTACAACCCTTCAATTTTAATCGTAATAGTACCTATCTATGTTCGGCTACATCGTTAAGCATAATTTTTTTCTTCTTGTGAGATTTATCAGGCACGCCTCTTGGCTAAATGATATGTGCCCAGACCTAAAATGAGGTAAAGTTGATTTGCTTTGACTTTGACTAAGTTGATTGTTATTACTATTATGTTATATGGTATTAATTATTAACATTCATTAACAACACAACATTAAATAAAAAATCGTTGCAAAAATACCGATTTTTATTGTTCACCAAATGGTTATATTTATTAATTCTTAATAAGAATCTCTAATTAAAAGCTAGATGAAAATAATTGCATTTGGAAGTCAGATATTTGAATGTTATCTACATTTAGGAAGCTGTTTAACGTAAAACAGATAAGGAAAATATGATAATAAAATGTAATTATTTGGACAAATATTGACCGTAATGTATTTATTTATTATCTTAATTGTTTATCATTTGTTTTTATAACGTTTAAGAGTTTCGATATTTGCTGAGAACGTTAATAAAGTTGACAGCAATGAAAACATTCAATAAAACAGATACATGGTTTGCCAAAGTGTATTGATTTGTAATGTTAAAAGGGGTGGATTACGATCGCATTATATCAAATAAAGTGCAAGTTCAGTTTTAACATATCATTTTGATGTTAAAAAAAACATTATTCAATGAAAATTTTACCTATAATTACAATGTGAATTAATAAATACAGATATAAACCACAAAAACCTAATGGGCATTGTAAATCAATTATAATTCAATATACATAATTAGGATATATTTATATTAAGTTAAGTGAAAGCGGAAAAACTATTCAGTAAAAGCATTTTGTAAGTTTATTTTAAATGTCTAAAAGATATGTCGATGAAATATGACATAAAACTAATCATATTGCATTTATTTTATAACAGTAAGCACGATATCTTAAAAATGTTGTTAACATATAACAAGATATTTGACTTTTAGTAAATTGTTTAAAAAAATATAGTGTGGTTCTTTTCACTTAAGTATCTACAATATATGTATACACCGAGCAATATTTGGTAAGGATTTATATATATATATATGATATAAACATAATATATAAATTTATACATAGTAATATTCTTTAAAATATCGTTTAGTTTTCTAAGCACGTCTTTATTATTCTAACGTTGGCCTTGAATGAAGCAACCTAACTTTATCTGAAGACTTTTCTGCACCTGCTTAACGTAAGTGTCTATAGTGTAAAATAAAATTTTAATAGAATTAAAAATATATATATTATAATAGTTTAATTTAAAAAAGCATTGAAATGAAATACAAAATATTATGATGGATATTTAACACATCTTAGGCAGTTTCCAAGACTTTTTTTAGATTTTTTTTTTTTGTTATTAGCAACGCGTATAAGGTTTTTTTTTTGTTTCCAATATAATTGATATATTTATTCACAAGCAAGTTGGTAAATATATTTATGTATAAAAATAAAAATAAAATATCGTCCACAAACTGTTATAATAGTCGTAATTTTTTTTTGTGCATATGTAATTTTTTTTTTTGTAAAACGTGTATAACGTATTACATTATTAAACAGACTATTACATTATTGAGGCTAATTTATGAATATTAATGAAGTTATCATTATATATAAATAATCGTGTAATAACAAAAACACAGACAGACAGTTTTAACAATCAAATATTGTAACCAAATTTTAGTAGATATTTTTATACATCTCCTAAATTGATGCTATGAATGTAGTATATTAAAAATATTTAACCTAAAATAACTATTATATGTTATAGGTTCTATACTAATTTTACATAGTTTAAGAGTTTAAAGCCTTCACCCAAATAAACTTTCAACTTTCATATGGGTACAAAAACTATATTTACCACAAAACTCTATACTAACCCTTAACACTGAAACCAAGATCCGTGTACGTCAGCGGACACAAGTAACGGCCATTTTTCAAATCACTTTCAACATCCATTTTTACATTCAATACACGATACAATAATTATTTTTCATCTAGAACGCGCCCGCCATGTTCCGTTGTAAACCAGCGACTCCATGAGATACGTTTGCCACATCATATGATAAGTGGGTCCCGCTACTGTTGTGAATTGAGTTTCGTATCTTTCAACGTTTTTAAAGTGCAATGAGTCGGATGATAGTTATAATGTGTATTGATAATGCATTAAATGAATATTGTAAAATGTTTGTTTTAGTTATTGAAAAATAATCAATTTACTGAAGCGTGTGTTTGTGAGCGCTTTTTGTCACTTTTTATAAATAACGCAAATTATATTTATAGGCGCGCTTCACACCTTAAATATTTTTAGTTTAATAAATGTGTAATGACTACTATTCACTATGAGTTAAATTTTATTGTTAAGCAATTTGTTTCAATGTTTTTTTTTTTTTAAATTCAGTTGTAATATAAAACACAAAATATTGCGATATAGTATCCTCTTCGACACACTGTTGTTCTATAATATTATTAAATTACATTAAGCTCTTCTTATATATCAAAATTTAGAAGACTCCCATTTCATTTTCACCTTACAACAACTAGCTTTAATTTACCTTTTGAGTCATTATTTTTTCTCCAAAGTCATATACTTAGATGCAGGCAATTACACCAAAAAATATTTCATAAATGCAATTTTTTCTAAGCCTAACATTTATTTTGTCAACTAACTTTGGTTTCGTCTAAGTGGACCGAGAATTTTATGTCTCGTTATCCATCTCACTGCTCATTATCACTCACGAGTTACAATAATAATTATTATATGTATTTTTAAAGTCCATGAAAGATTATTTAGTATCGAAAACTTACTGAGAACACGATGTGTTATTTATTTCAAAGAAATAATTATTCTTGTGTTAGAATGCTTTTTTTTATTCCTTAATATTTACTTTAAATATGTAATGTGTTTGTATATTTGTCTTTTTTCTCTTTAAAATAAAATGTTAAAAGTTTTGTTTTCTCTTTATTTTATTCCTGTATTTTTTCGTACAATAAAGAGTGTAATAAATATGTATATATTTAGCTATTACAACTGAAACCTTATTCTAAAGGTCGTAGAGCCTAGCTGAGGTCAAGTTACTATAGCTCATAGGCTGGTTTGACCGGGGAAGTACTACCCTCTCACAGAAATCGTCGTGGAATAGTATTTAATGGCTGTGTTACTTCCGATGAGTGAGATAGCCGGTGTCTCTTTTTACCTGTTCCCACTCTCTCTTGCCATCATCCTATTCCCACCCTTTCCTCATTTCTCATCAAACAAGCTTGGCAACGTATACATAACATATCTTATGTTACAGATGTCCATGGGCAACGATCACTACTTCCCATCAAGTAGGCCGCCTGCTCGTTTGCCACTTTTGGCATAAAAAAACTTAATTGCAAAATAATTATTTTTCCTGCTTAATTATAAATATTTTTTTAGTTTTCTTTATTATAAATATATACTATTTTTTATTTTTAATACTTTTTACAACTTGTTTTGCATACCCTACCTCAAATAATCATTTAATCATTAAGGGCAAGGCTATTCAGTAATCTGTTCGACAATTACTGCATTTTGAAATATTGCATATTATTATAAGTCTATGGACATTGTTTTTTTTGTTTTAGATTTTTTCCAAACCACCATCTTTCAATACTTAGCAACCACTTAAACTAAAGCTGTATGCTCGTATGTTTGTTATTTTTTGATATTGCTATCTAATTTGTTTTAAAAATCGTGCTCTGTTTGTAATACTTTGAGTTCTTGTCAGACATTCTGTTTATTGAGGCTGCTAAGTCGAATATTTTTATTAATAAAAGGTATTATATCAAAAATCAAAACGTTTATTTCTTAAAACAGTTGGCACAGTCTTATGTAAATAACCGTAAACACTAAAGTTAAAGATCGCATTTTTTAAACCAAATTGAACTATTTTACTCTATATTTGTAACAAGTACAAAATATCTCCTTTATTAAACTTGGCGACTTATTGAATTATGTTCAGTGTTGGCTAAATTTTATTCCAAATTATATAATTTGGAATAAAATAATGACAAAAAAGGATTTTTTGTTATCAAAGTTATCTGTTTCATGTCATTATCATTAAATTTGTTTGTTCTTTGGAAATACAAAGAAATTTATATTTTTTCAATTGCTTTTATTTTATGCAATATTTGCTGAATAATTATTATTTATACTTATTTTTAAGGTCGACTGATTGGAACCAAGATCATTTAATTACTTTATATGAATACAAGTTTTGGAATAACATAATTAAAAGATCAACCTGCTTTGGGCAAATAAATACTAGCCAACAACAGTTTACCGCATTTACTACGTATGATGATCTTAGACTAAGATAGATTCAAAACATGGTCTCATAGCAAACCCATTTATTTTATTCTAAATCAATAACACAAACAACGTAGTGAATAACTTATTTATCATTGAATTTTTTTTTTATGTAAAGAAGGAGAAATTGAGTAAGTACCTTCGCCCCCATACATCCGTATCATAAGGGGACTTATTGTGACTGATTAATCTCACCTATGCAGGAGAAACACGTACGCAGGATGCAGATTCTATATTTTGATTATTTTGCACTTAACTGGAATATTATAATATTAAGTTTGTCCTATAACCGACCGTAATACAGGACATAAAGAACTCTATCTTAGAGTTGAATTTACGTTAGATTTGGTTCAAAAAGGAAAAGTTAAATGGCACTTTTCTTGTGTCTGACATCATAAAGATTCGTTACAAATCAAGTACAACTTTAAAAGTAATTTATTCTCTGTCCATTGTTTAGAACATCAAAATTATATTTGATTGATTTAAGTTCGTTACGAATAAATTGGTATAAATTGTTATAAATTAATTTGAGGCATAAAATATAGTTTTAATGCCAACGGATTATTGTATAATAGCTATTAAGTTCTAATTATAAAGATGATATAATTATCGTATATAGTGCATATATGATTATTTCCTGAACATGTTTTATCTGGTATAACGCTTATATTATATCCTGTCTGTGTCAACAACATCATTGAATATGTACTGATAATGTATTTTATATATATTTTTAAATTTTTCTAAGCTCTTCCCCTTGGACTATTTAACCTTATCCTTGTTAGCTCTAATTATTATTATATATCATAACACAATTAGGATTTTTTTATTGACGTTTTTTTTTCAAGCTAAATTTTAACTTTTTGTACCCTTCATAATAAATATATTTTTAATAATAGCTTAAAATAACTTTAATCTTACGGAAAATTATCGTATTTCCGAGTGACAAATCGAATATTTTATGTAACGTTAGCTATTAAACATAATACTAATAGTCATAATAAGTTGATTGAATATATAAATTAGTATTATATAAGTAAACTTACCTTTTGAACTTTTATTCACAGATGCATTCACAGCATTAAACACTAAGTAACACTCGCCATCAAAACTGACATCGTCTCTTCCAATTTCTAGATCCATTTGTAATCCCGTTTTATTCCTTAAAAGGCGGATGCAATCATTTTGTGAAATGCGACATGAGTCCGCCGTCTTGCGACGAGTTCGTTTAATCTAGGGTATCTTGTTTAGCTTTATATTTCTCTTTACAAAGATAAATGTACACAACATAATAACGACTCGTATAATTATATTATCTACTGTTGTATTTAATAAATGTATTTTGTTATTATATATAGATAATTAAGTATTATAGATATTGATGATAGTGATAGCCCAATAAAAATCACAACTTTAATAATTAGTAACCAAGTGATGATAATTGTTTGATATTTTTATATTGATTATTTTTAATACCGTTCGTTCGTTTATTATTTGTGAGTCTCTAGACTAGACTCTCCCTTAATGAAGGTAAATTGTCTATCCTGAAAGTCAGAGAGAGAGCTATTTTTGAATGATAGTCTCTTTCTCTCAGGTTTTCTCCATCACTTCTCAACAGGATATAGATTTTTAAATGTAGTGGAAATCTTCACAGACTAACAATGACATTAAAAGTATTTTGTTTAAATCATAAACATACTAAGCATATTTATCCAACTGTACAATACACATGTTCAAAAATTTGAGGATTTCTAAAGGCAAAGGCTTTTTTGTAGAAATATTTAGGAAAAAATACAAAGAAATTTTTATATGCTTTCTTAAGTTCACTGAAACCTCTGCGTATTGCTGAAATACACTTTATATCTACTCGTTTAACTCTCACCAATGTTTTAATTGAAAAACTAAGATAAATTAAAGAAAAATACAAGAAATTATGATCTTTTGTTATTATTACGATTGTTATAAAGTCACATACGGAATTTTGTACTTATTTATATATGTAACGGCATTTGACTTGCTATATGCATAAGTATTTGGCTACCGTGACCGCTTAACATCAGGAGGACCGTAAGGCTGTTTGTCAGCATCCTAAGGTGGTATATAAAATATATACCATTCGGATCTACGTTTTATAACATAAATACTTTCTCACTTTGATAAATTTCTCATATATAATTAATAAGCGTTATTAATAATTTGTCAAAACATACCGAACAAGAAATTTACATCCGCTCAATTTTATGTAACCTATATTATAAGGTAAAATAAATATTTAAGAAAAAAAAATATATAAAGATGTCGTGTAATTCATTATTAATAAAAAGTTAAATGCTAGTTTGACTAATACAACTATACTTTCTTGCCAGCATCTTCTTGACAGATCCAACACTGTTGAACAGTTCGGGAAAATACATTATTATATACAGTAAAATAAAATTTTAATATATAGATTAATAATATAAGATAAATCTAGAGTAGAATGAAAAAAATATTATTTTAATTCAATGTTTATTGTCATGATACGAATTTTTTCTTTAAATAACAATTCATAAAAAAGACATGGTATATTGAGCGCAGTTTAAAAAAAAAATATTTATGGCAACACACAACACAGTAAAGTCTTCAATAACATAACATGAACACCGTCATTTAAACATTTAAAAAAAAAATAGCCCATGCATCAATTATTAGCTACTTAATTTTACTCATATAAAAAAAATCTCTTTCAATGTAACTTGCATAATAAATAGTACTAAATCACAGAATAACGTTGATATATTGTAAGGGAATGTTTTTAATGACAACAAACGAGCACAGAATATCTGAACTTCAATTAATTGTTGTTACAATTTACTTTCACTTTGCATAAATGAGTGTTTCACATATTTTATAAATTTATAGCAGCATTACCACACCATTTAATTCTAATCTTATGACACATCACCCATTGCATTTTATAAGATTATTTGTTAAAAAAACATATTGTTCTTCTTAGATTAATATAAACAATGTATTTATATACAATCTTATATTATGTGTAGATATATTGTACCAATCATATTATATTATTCGATAAAACAATATAAAAACACCCGTTACGAACGTTTGGCTTTTGACTTATATCATATCTATATATAATGTATGTTACAATATTATAATCTATCTGTTCTGATACATATAATATTAAGAAAAGCGTCTAAACGTATAAACGAATCGTCCCCTGTAAATCCATGTAAATACGTATATATATTTAGAATAACAACGGGAGTTGATTTTAACAAAAATTTTAAGTCTTAAAAAACTACGAAACGAAAAAATATTTGTGGTATTGTAACGAAGTAGAATTTTAATTAATAATTTTATAATAATTGAGTGGTGACTGATTTTATTTTCATGTACACTATTCTTAGATCACTTCATCATTCATCATTATCAGCCTATAGGAGCTCACTGCTGAGCAAAGACCTCTTCTCACATGGAGAACGTTAGAGCATTAATCACCACGCTTGCTCAAGACGGGTTGGCGATATATTTGTATATATATATTTATATATAGAAAAATTTGAGCGTTTAAGTTTTAAAGTTATGTTTGTTTTATAACTCATACAATTCATAACACAACAGAAAATATCTATAGGTACAGCGTATTTTGCAGTAAAATAAAACATAATTTATATTTCTTAATATTTCAAAATACCATATAATACGACTTATGTATATATAAATACATAATACAGAACAACACGTTTGCGTTAATTATGTACCTACCATTTACTTTTTAACCTTATTTTTAAAGCTGTGTAAGCCAAACAAATAAACGTTGATCCGATTGTCAGCAGGGCTATGACAGCTAGTGAATATTTTTCATCGTGCATTCCACTGTCTTTTATGAATTTTCGTGGATACGAGTAATGGCAGTACAAATCCGAACAAATTAGTTTAGGACGTTCTAAACCAAATATTGCAATAACTAAACCAACTAGACCGTGTTTTAAAAATGAGACATTGAATATCCACTGTATGAACCTAGGTGCGTCGGTGTACCGAAGGAAGAAACCGGAAAATATCGTGAATGGCATTATGAAGAGTGGCCCGAAGATAACTCCATTCTGCAAAAAATTAATACATCAGTCTTAAAATATAATTCCATTAATACAAGGTAAACAAGTTATGCAAACTTACTTTCACTGTAAATAGCGATCCATTAAAGAGACCGGCGCAAAGGGCAACAAATGACACTAGTAGTAACGTTATGCTAAATATTGAAAATCGTATGAATTCTAAAGGCTGTCCGGTTAGAATGTAGGTAATAGACGCAAACAGTAGCGTACACACTGTCTGTATGGGTAATGTTGATACTAATGTTGAAGCGTAATACGCCCCAGTGTTATACCATCTGTTGAAGTGCTCTCGTCTTATAACTGGGATTTGTTCTGGAACTGGAGATAAATTTCTTTAGAAATCAAAATACTGTATAGGCATAACTGATATATTTCCAAAATCATCATGGTTGTGTTTAACAAGGATAAATATACTCACAATTAATGGACACAGAAGTGAACGCTGTAAACATCAGGAACATGAGACTAAAGTAGAGAAAGTTGTAATTGTCTCTAACATAGGTTGCGTCCTCACCCACATTGAAAAACAGAAGTCCAACAAACAAGGCCATGGCCGTGTGGATGCCAGTTATCATTAAGGCGAAGGAGGGATTGCGCCAGACTCCCTTAAAACAATATATAAATTTTATTTCGAATAAAAACAAATATCATTTCAATTTGTTAATATATTTAAAATCTTATTTTTTGTTATTTAATTCAAAACAAAACCTACATAAATCATTTATTATATTTAAGAAGTCCATCAAATAGCTTTAGTTAATATTTTTCATATAATTCATATAATTGGTAGAAATAATGAAATGAGATATCATAATATCATTTTAGGAATTTTTATTTACCATAAGAGATCTTTTACTTAGTATAATGAATTGGTTCCAAGCTGAGGTGGGGTATGTACTTTTGAGAGCCAACAATATTTTGTTTGTCGGATCTCCCTTGGTTGATGGTAAAGTTGTTAAATAGACTTCTTCGCTTCTTCTATATTCTAAAACCAGTAGTTCACCAGAAATTTATAAAAGAAAAAGCGAAAATAATATCTTATTATAAATATATGTAAGGAAAAAATATTAACAATATATATTTAAATAAAACTTTTACCTATTATCTTTTTATCAGTCTCATGAGAATTGTTTTGAGTCCATTTATTACTTTTACCATTTTCGGAGAATTCAACTAAAAGGTTTTCATTTTCTATGCATATTTCTATAACTGAAAACGGGGTATTCTGTTAGACAGTAAATACATAACATAAAAAAATCTTTATCGTCAATAAATAGAACACTTCTTGTAAGGTAATTTGTTTTTACTCTATAGTGCTAAATGTTTTTTTTTATTTATTGCTAAGTAAGCTTAAAAAGGAGCATTAAATGTGTTACGAAAAATAAACGATGTACAAATGGAATGAAATAAACGTTCAATCGTTTAATCAAGTTTAAGAAGTTTAAGTGTATATTCTAAGGTTTAAAAAATAGCTACTTGTATAATAAATATTTAAAATCCAGGTGTCCTGAAATTAATTAGAACAGGAGCGAATATCATTGTAATATCAATCGAAACCGAATTGATAATTCAATTTCGTGTAATAATTGATATTGCGTTTTATTTATCAATAACAATAAAATGAATAATAAAGATCTTGCTTCTAGTACTTTAGTTTAAGTCGAAAGTACTACGAGGCTATCTTTTGTAATATATATTTTTTTGAGAAATACTTTCATAAGTTCTCCTCTGTTTCAAAAAATATCAATATATATTTTTATTGGAGTGCGGGTACGAATTTAATATATAACCACTTACAAAAGTCTACCGGATTGTGATATGGCGGGCACGTAAGATTCATTTGGTTAAGATAAGGCAGTAGGAGTGATACAGATCCCATGTAGGCACATCTTCCAGCTACAATGCCGTATAGCTTGTCCACCATATGAAGGACAAGGGCTGAAGGCTGGTGCATACTTATGATCACAGTTCGCCCCTGTCTTGCTAGTAAATGTAGAAGATAGACCAACTGCTTTGATATTGAACTGTCCAAACCGCTGGAAAATATAGTTATATATGATAATAATATGTTGTCATTTGAAATATTTACATTTATTAGTGGATATGTAGAAGAAAAACACCATTAACGGACACATAAAATCCCTGTGCTAAATCATTAAAAAATATTACACAGCAATTAAGATGTCATAAGATTTACATTGTATTGTGAATGTATGTAATGACGTCTCGAGATATTTTTGTGAGTTTATTTTAATTGTATGACACTTCTCGAATAAAACTAATATTAAAATTATAACGAGCAAGAATAGACCCAAAATAAAAATAAAGGATATAAAGATTGTAAGTACGTTTTAAATATTTTATATTTTTAAATTGCTTTTTCAAAACTACCTACCTGTTACTTGATAGTACTTTTATATAAAAAGGTGATGTTTATTTTTATTGACCCTAAAAATCCTTTGTAACGCGTCCTCAACAACGGACATTCATTTATTTCTTCATAAATTATGTCTTAATTTATGTCCGACATGGCTTACAACAGTTAGGTTGAGGTACAATATAGATTTAATATGAGCTATTTAAATATTTACAATATAGTTATAGTTAGCAAATATTTCAGGAAAATGAATATATATATAAATTATAAATAATATAAATTATATATAATAAATATATATAAAATTAGTAAATTGGAAAATTCATGTAAAAACAAGTGACCACTTTAGACAAATAATTAGGTCTTATATAGATGTTTTCTTTATAGAGTACGGAACTCTTTAAACTCTTACCATTAGCATAATATAATTTATAAGCACGCTTGTAAGTCATGATATCAGTATGTTAAACTAGTTAACTGCCTGGTTTCCGTGCAAAAAAACTTGAATACTGACGCATAAATTTAAACACATTTCCGTTAACATTTTACTCATTTGAACATATAAAATTATTAGTTTTAAGATAATATATTTAGGTTGTAAACAAACATTTTTATTAAGAAATATCATGAGTACAGGATAATTAAATAATGGTGTGTATTTTAATAAGTTTCACGGATGCATTTTAAAACCGCCTTTCTACTTCACGACTAATACTGATTTCGATGCGCAAGTTAACAACCAAAGATATTGTACAATAGATGTTTTTAAAAATCTTATAAAAAAATATTTTTCTCACAGTTTCAATTAGTATTTTGTTATCTTTATTAACTATTTATTGTTTTCAAAACTTAAACACATTTTTAGGGTAGCAGTTAAAGGCTAAGTTTCTGTAATCCTTTTATTGTTTTTGAGAAATAGAATATTTTAATTGCATTAAAAATATATAATTCGATTGGAACATAATGTATTTTCCGTTCTCAAAAAAACTGTTGTTATTTATTGATATCTAAAATATATGTTCGGTAAAATACATTTGCAGTGATAACAGAATTATTAAAATATTTTTACGCCATATTATTATATATATTAATTCAATTATAATAAAATAGAGATAATAATT
Source organism: Danaus plexippus (assembly GCF_018135715.1). NCBI lineage: Eukaryota > Metazoa > Arthropoda > Insecta > Lepidoptera > Nymphalidae > Danaus > Danaus plexippus. Next base: position 5,762,759 of record NC_083538.1, read on the forward strand.
TGCGCTAGATTATGACATGAACAAAAAAATTAACAACAATGCCAGTATTTTTTTATTGTTATTAACATCCTTCTACATGAGTTTTAATTGCTTGAAACAAAATTAATTTTATGTAAAGATTTTTGGCGTAGGAAAATTAACTAAATCGTATAAGATTCGATGAAGGATTATTTAAAAGTTTTTATTTTACTTGATTTATTTAAATATTTAATGCTTAAACAACCAATCAATCAAAATTTTTATATGGTTGGGACTGATAATTGTTTGAAACTAGAAAAATAAATAACAATAAAAAATATTCTAAAAGCGATTATAAGTACGTGCGCTAAAGATAATGTTTTTTTGCTTTTCAAAAAATTTTATCCCAATTTATTTTTTAAATAACATTTAGCTATTATATTTAATTTGTATTTTTTTCATTAATTAAATACGAGTGTTTACGACGATTCAACAATTATTTTTTTACAGTATTACCAGATCTCAAGACATAAAGCCCACACGAAAATCAAAAATGAAGCATATTTTCGGCTAACTGACGATTTTTTGTGTTTGCTTTCAATTATTAATTTCACCTTTAAATGTATAGCTAGAAGAGATATTATTTCCTTGCGGGTAATTACCTCGTTGGTTCATCCAGAAACATAACTGGTGGGTCACTGACTAGTTCTAATCCAATGGCCAGTCGCTTTTTTTGACCTCCGGAAAGATTTCCCACTCTCGTGTTTCTTACTCTTCCAACGTCCAGCGATGTCATCAATTCCTCTATCTGGAAAAATCGGTGTAACATGTTAGTAAAGTTCTTTTTTTTTCTTTTTTGCTAAACACCATCAATTATATTTAAACGTAAACTTTTTGCTGCCAATTATCGTTTACACCATAAGTTTTTTAAGATTGTTTGTCATTTAAAAAAATCATCGTCGAAAACACGGATATAAACAGATTTTATTGTTTCTAAGTTCTAAACAGTTTTCTTATTTTTTATTAAAATTTTGTTTTATTACTGGGTGATTTTTTTGTAACAATTCAATGATTTTTTTTATTTTAAGCAATCCAAATTACGTGGACATCTTTTTATACTTACGAAAAAGACAAGGAAACGTCGTTTACAGATTATTTAGTCGGTTAGAGAATTAAGTAATAAAGGGCTTCAATTTAATGAAACCCAAAGATAAGAAAGTTATTACCGAGATATGTCTAAGTATGAAAGAAGGTACATATATATGATATATGTTTTCGTTAATCATAACTTATTTAAATATTTTTGAGGTTTTTATTTTAAAATATCTATGAAACTGATATGTGCCACAAATAAATGTGTTAAATGCAAAGAAAAATTCTTTCTGGACCGCCTCCTTTTTCAAAGCTGTTAATAAAGACATAATATTCTGTTACCCGCTTCTTCTTTTGTTGCCTGCTTATGTGATTTCCTAATTTTAATTCAGCTGCAATCTTGAGTGATTCATCGACGGTTAGCGTGTCATAAATCTTGTCATCTTGTAAGATATAACAGGACCGTCTTCTGAATAGTTTCTCGTTTCTCGTCCGCCCGTTTACGTAGATCCTGCCTGTAGTTGGTTTTCTGTAAAAATATATATTTTTTTTAGAAATAAAAATAATAAAGGCGATGAGTATTTGGAGTCAAATATTATATATCAATATCAGATATTTTTTTAATTGGAGTCAACATTATCTTTACGTTCACATAAATATTTAAAATTAATAAAAGCATTAAAAGGTCACTAGAGTTAAAAAATCTATAGCAATGACTGATTGATAATATATTTTTTTATAAATGCAAATTAATATGCTTATAATAAATGCCCATAAAAAGACAAATAATATTTAATTTATTAAGTGCATTAAAAATCATAATTTTATAAAAATCTAAATTATGTGCATAAATAAATATGCATATATTTATAAAAACTAAATACTATTAACACTTTCATTATCATAATTGCTTCAACAAAAATCGCTAATTAATTGCAAACCTTTATTATTACTTTCGCTACTTAATGATTGCTATTAGCTTATTTTCTGTATCGGGATAGTAAAGATATGATTAACAAATATAAAAACTTTACGCATCTAAGAGTAAATTCGAGATAAATTGAAAGGAAACCGGTAATATCATTGAATGGTTACTTCCTTATGATCTAGATTGTTAGGTTTAAAGAAACACCGACGTATGCGTCTCCCACTCATTGGATCAAATCGGGTGACTAACTATTATAAAGTACTAATAGTTTTATGAGATATTCTCGTAGCTATTTTTTTATATTGATATGTACATATGTATCTGTTTCATGGTCGTCGTTGTAATCAGTCGACTGTTGGACATAGGCCTCTCCTGCACCACGAATTTGAGATGAATCTTCTCTTCGTGAATTCCAATCTTATCAAACTACCTTAATATAGAGACTCTACCTTTAGAATACTGCCTCGATGGACGTTCAACATAGCATGCTACGTGCCTATGTCCATTTTATTGTTCTATGTAAGTTTGCTTTGGATCGGAACCATAATAGAAACTCCAAGTATGTCTCCGCCATTTTATTTACCTTATATATTTTAATAATAACGAGTTATGTTTGAATAGCCGGTTTTTTGTCACCTTTGTCACGAAACTGAACTACGAGTTTGATTTAAGTAATAAAAGTGCATTGTGATACATAAAACTACATTGCTTTACGTGCGGTAAAAATAAATAAAATGATTCACCGTTATGTTATATTAACATAACACTTATAGATATTTATTATAATGGGATAATAAATACCCATAAGTGGGCCACTGCAACGTTCATGCACATTGAGATACATATTTTTTTACATATATTTATTAAAAAAAAAACACTACAACATTTATGTCTGTGTCATTATTATTACACAATTGTCAAAAAAAAATCTATTAATTATATTGTTAAATGTTTAATCCGGGATATTTTAATTTTGCTTTCGGTTTACAGTATGTATGTGTAATCATGGCAAATGGATCACCATGGTCCTTAAATAAATAAAAAAAATGATTAAAAGGAAGATATTTTGAGTATATAAATTTTTTGAACAGGCCATTTATTACAATGGGAAGTTATCAACACCGAGCCGGTAAACGAAATGACTACACGCCATACCAAATAACTAGCACTAGTCGTCATAGTTTGGTTTCCTTCTCTTTGTCGTCAATAACTAGAAATGGGGGCCAGCTAATGAAGCCGGAGTGACTATTGTTTGTTGGAATTGTTGAACAGAACTGCACTTAAACGTGTACGTTTTGTAAATCGTACGTATTTTTACACATCCTTTGTATTTGAAATAAGGAAAAGAACTGGAAAATAGTAATATATTTATCTTTACTGATGTCATTTTTAATGGCTCTTCCTTATTAGCCCTTCCAGCTGGATTTGAGGAAAAAAGACAACTTACATTTACGGCGACGAGGAATTAATTATGGATACACTGCTATACATAGGCGCTAGTTTAACACGCAAGGATATATTTTTAAATATTGATAACAACAAAAAAATTCTCTATAACTTCTCATGAATCTTAAACAAATGTTAAGATATTTGACTTGTTTTTCATGAGTAGTAGGTACTGATATGTTACAAAAATAGTTTCACCCAATTAACAGCAAATTAATCATGTTAATAAAAGTTATTCAATTTTCATTGCAATATATATATATGGTTATTACTACGGAGAGTGACTCGCACTCGCACCTCAATAGTTACAAGGCAACGTGTTTAGAATGCAACGATAATCATTCGCTTTATACGCTCCTTAAATCTATCTACTTAATATTGGAGACGAAACTTGCTTTCGTTAAAAACAATAATGTACTTGTCAAATATTTGTGGGCAGGTGATTATGTAGTAAATTGTAAATAAGAATACATTGTGTAACTACAACGACAATTCTTTGATATATATTCTAATAACAAGAGCGATCAGTCCGTGTCATACAATTTATCGTATGTAACTAGTGATAGATCGTTCGGAGTGCAGTCTTCGCTTCCTCCCGCGCCTCCTGCGCCAGTTCCGCTCGGGCGCCCACGCTTTATTAAAGAATCATTGGATTCGGTTTAAGTAAATTAATGTAAATATAAAAAAAATCCGCGCACCATTCCTCGATTTTGGCAGTTTAAGCAGCAGTATCAAAATTTATATGCGATTTTTTCTATACTATCACGGAATTGACTAAATAATTTGGGATAATCTGTAACTTACGCGACGGTTTAAAATACCAAGTTTCTGTGATTTCAAGTTGAAATCACGCTTAAAGCCAGACTATTTTACGCTGCTAAATGTTTATTTTTATCCGAGCATTATTAAATTACATCAATTCAGGTCGTATGACTCCTGTTTATACCTAAAGTAGTCCTAGCAATTCCATAGTGGTTAGAGAGCAAAGTCGACTACTAAAATGACAATGGCGTCCGAGGTTAGTCTTTCTATGTATCTCCTTAAGCTTCACCAGACGGTTTGTAACTATCTGGTAAAATATAAATATGCCTATGTCAAATTATTCACGAAAAGCAAACTGATCATACTTAAGGGATACCCAATTGTTCAAATGAAACTAATATTAGGATTCATACGAGTTTTTTTATTTTAAAAATTACATACTCCCGACGTTTCGGTTACTTTGCGACAGGAGTATGTAGTTTTTAAAATTAATTAAATACTCGTAGTAATCTGAAAATATTAGTTTCATTTAAATGAATACTCGGGAAAGTCTTTGACCTGTTTATATTTAATTGAAGAAAGAGACACGAAGTTCTTCTAGGACAATTATAAGCACTTGTTCTCTTGCTGAATAAAAATAATAGTATATTTGTATGATAAGACAACACCTGTTTTTGTCATCTTATCTCTTGATTATGATTATAACAATGTGTGTATAGATTTAAATATTTTATCAAACTATTATTATTTGATTAACTTATAACTTATATCATATCCATTGTCAAATTATTAATTCAATTAATTTTGAACCATATTTAAATTACGAATTATTTTTACAATGGAATCATTAACTAAAGAAAAATACTTTATAAGGTTCTAATCAATAATTGAGAATTAATGGTGCAACAGGATGCTGTTTGTAAAGGATTACTTACTCTGACCACGTATTATTTATTTTTAGATATTATTTTTTTGTATTTTAAATCGGGATTCCTTCATGAATAATCTCTAAACATTTGCAAACAATTTGACTGAAAATTACAAGCATTATAAACATTTTTGAACAACTCGTTTGTTAAATATATTGAATAACGAAGAATAGCTGAAACGAGATATTAGATAATAATAATCCTTCATAGATAATATTGTATTCTTATTGATAGGAACTGTAATTGAATGATTATATTAATTAATATACTTGACTCGAATATCTACTTTTAATTAAAATATTGTAAATTATGAGTAGTTATAAAAGATAACGAGTTCTCAACATATATTCAATCCTTATAATGTTGTTTCAAATTATTTGTTCTCGTTAATAGTTCCGAATTTGTTTCATCACCTCTAATATAAATTCTAATATCTTTTTTTAATAAACTTATTTCTTTAAAGATTCACTGAATACATACATTATAATTATGTATGTATTAATGAATCTAGATTAGATTAGATGATCTGTGATGCGTTACAATATAAGTTGAACGCTGCTATGTAACTGAGGCTCACTTCTGCTTGATCATAAACTGTTTGTACTATATACATTAAATTGGTTTTATTTTATAGCAGAACCGCCAATATATAGCCAATCGTACTGTCTTTCTCTTAATAGCACTCTGTAAGCTTAGCTTTTAGTTTAATATTGTGTTTTAGATATATGTATTTTTATATTATTATTTTAAGTTTGACTATGATGTTTTTATACAATCTCCTATGCAACCAACCGTACCAGCCATCTATATGCTTAATCTAAGTCGAGCCTTAGAAGTTTTCATTCATAAAACTCTGCACAATATATTTTTAACATAGGTTATTGAATGAAAAACAAGATACGCTTCGTATATAGTGTGACGATTCATACTGATCTTAAGGGGTTACGATAGCCTATCGACGACCGAAATTCTATTGGTACCACTTGCTCATTTCCTGACACATCTTAATATGTCAGTACTATTGACTCCGTAATTTATATTACTGTGACTTACGTCTAATGGCCTAGCGGTCATGGATAATTTCATAAAATTTATTGTCCCGATTATATATCTTTACCTTTTAGACAGCTAGCATTTTTTGTAGATCTTTGAGAAATTCTTTTCCCGTGTTTAAAAGCTATCATAAATAACAAAATTTATCTATCTATAATATTTATGCAAATATTGTGTTTCGTTGTTTATTCTGTTGATAGTGTATAACAATCGTTCGTTTAAACTATATCGTTGCTTTACAATGAACTATTGTCAGTCTGCTTAGAAACTACGTCTGTTTTACGGTAACGTCATAACCTGCAGCTGCTAAAAAATATATTATATGTGTATTTATTGATACATTTTATTGAACAATTACAAATAACTAACATATAGTTTTACGATTATTATTAGTTTGTTCAAATAGAAATATTTTTATTTTTCAATATTGAGCATTAACCCTCTAATGCATGAATTTTCTATCGTATTGAAAATTTCAGCTAATTTTAGATTCATATTTAGAACAACAAATATGAAGAAGAAAACTGATTTTGTTATCAGGTGCGGCTGTTATAGGTAAAAAACAATCATCCGCCTCTAGGCGGACGCATGCAGTGAGTAGTATTAAAAAACTTTTCCTTTATTATACATTGAGTGAGACTTTCTGTATTTTACAATTACTATTTGTTATGAAAATCATAAAAGCATGTCTTTGTTGTTGAACTGCACAAAGATAGATTGCATTTAGTGCAGTATGCTTGAGTTTCCGATTTACATTTAGGGTATTTGCACTGCTTCTTGCCAGACCGATCCCTAAAAACGCACCAGTGGCCAATTTGGTCATAACGAATATCATCGGTTGGCAGATAGGCTCGTTTCGCTGTTGGTATCTTTGGTGGCGGTGTCGTATTGGATGGTCGGCCAACGCTTCGTTTTACTGGAATAGTGCCGCACACGCAGAGTGATTCTGCGACTTGTGTTCTGAACGTTGGCAACTCAATTTTATCTGCATGGGGATGCAACCGATGATAAAGTATATAAGCATTCACCATTGCCACGTCGACCATATGATAAAAAATTCGGTTGGTCCATTTCCGGGTTTTCATACGAATATGATAACGGCCTAATAAGCCATCCATCAAATCGACACCCCCCATATGCCGATTATATTCTTTGATGATTTGTGGACAGTCAATGTCATAGTGGGTTTTCTTTTTTCTATCCCAACGTGTTACTTTTGAAATCTGTTTGTTTATGTTTTTAGACGCAAATGGTTTTACTCCAACGTAGGTAGACAATAGGCGCACAGTTTTCGTATCATTCCATAGCACAGAGGATATATCAATACCATATGCAGTACCTACAAACTCTTCTGAGTAACCACGATCAACCTTTTTCTGTTGCAAAATTGCATCGCTAGACAATTTACAGTTGGGTACTCTGTTTACTCGCACAGTTCCCAAACTGTAAATTCCTCTACTTCGGAGATACGTAAGCAGGCCAAGGGACGTGTAGAAATTATCGAAGTATAGGATGTGATTTACGAAATTTGGTATTTGTTTTGACAAGCGAACTACAACATTTGACGCAGCCCCAAGATCTGGCATACCATCAAAAATCACGTTATCTCCGGCACCAGTGTATACTTCGAAAGAGTACGAAAATCCGGAAGTATCACAAAGACAAAAAAATTTGAAGCCCCACTTATGTGGCTTATTGGGCATATATTGGCGCAAATGGGATCCCGTCATTTTTGTGGCACACATTTGTTCATCTACGCACAGCCTAGAAGGCATGGGCACTGATAGAAATCTTTCATTGAAATGTTTTACCAAGGGACGAACTTTATAAAGACGGTCATATCCTGGGTCACCTCGTGTAACTACTGCTGCATTGTCGTTATAATGGAGGTACCGGCGTATTGCTTCAAATCGCAAAACGGGCATTGTTTGGCGAATTGCCTCAAAGGAATTATTTCCCCAATATGATCGCACATTTGGATAGCGATAAACCGACATATACAATAGAATGCCAACAAATTTTCGCAAATCAACGGATTGGACACTGAAGTTTGTTCTTATGTTCTTTTGCCTTGCATACAAATTTGATTGTTCAACAAGATGGTCAAACAGGGCGTCGTTCATAAAGTAACGGAAACATTTATAAGGTGTGTCCAATCTGGTAATCGTCTCCGGTAATTCTTTTTGACCTCTAAAAACCACTTCATTTACATGAAGGTGAAGATTCTTTTTTTTCCAAACAATAGATTTGAATTGTGGAGAATCATTTTTCATGTCTGCAACATCATCCACTACACCGAGAGCTTGAACAACGGGACCGTCTTCTTCTTCTGTTGGCTCCGGGGTACGAGGACGTTTGCGGCGTCGATAGGGTTTCGCGGATTCCTGTACAGCAATTTCTTCTGTGTGGTCAGGCATAAGCGAAATTATTTCTTCATTTTGATCAAGTTGCTCTGGAACAATCGGACAAATTGTTGACACTGCACTGCCCGATTCTGTTGTATTAGTAGGTATTTCCGTTTTCTGAGATTCGTCAGTGAGTGGTTCCAATTCATCTTCAGTATGCATGAAATCAAGATTTGGGGCGCCTTGATCGCTATCAACGTCGTCATCGTTGTCATCGTCTGTCCCTTCATCATCAGTAGGAATATTATCTAGCAATTGCCAGATCTCCTCTTCACCCATTTCAGATAATTTTATGAAATCTTTACGCATTTGGTTTGCCATATCTGAAAATATATACTTTATCTACCGCATACCAACACAAGTCAAAAATATTGTAGCTCGTCGAAAGAAATTTTTATTTTGAGTCACATGCATAAGTCCGCCTAAAGACGGGGTCCTCAAATGGGCCCAAAGAAGGACACCAAATTTGATTCGACTCCACTCAAATGAAGAAATGTATAATAAAGGTATCTAGTCACTCACCAATAATTTTTTCTGCTTCAACCGAAGTTCCACAAACGTATAATTATTACACAAAGATTGGACATTCACGCAGAACAATTTATGCATGTAACCTCACCACTTGTCCGCAAACATGTGACTGAATCCGCTCGACCACGTTTCATGGCATGATCCCCTCCATACCAACAAAATTCACGTATACCTATTAGTAACCTCTAGGCGGTGTTATGCAGATTGGCAAGTAAATTTACATACAGAGCAAGTTACAAGAGTGTGGTTTTATGTCCGCCTCAAGGCGGTTGAATGCATTAGAGGGTTAAGATATAAACGTGTCAACTTATACGTGAAGTAAAAGGCATAAAACGTTTCATATAAGCGAAGAAGATAAATAATATTGGCAGAAACCATTTAAATGCGGCGTTGCACTCATTATTACAATACCAAAAAGATAAGTAAATAAGAATAAATAGTTAAAAAAAAACTACCAATAAACCGCTTAGCGCACATTTCCCTTCCAAATTAATACTTTAATATTAATTAATAAAATGATTTGAATTTTTCATAGCATACATATCTATATTATTTTCATAACATCGATGTTATTAGCAAATTTGTCGTTTTATTAGCTATATTCTGGATTCAGCTAACTAGGACGCCAAGCTGAATTATCTGTACAAAAATCTGAAATGACTTTTGGTCTTTTCAAATCGACGTTCATTTCTAAGACATTATTTGAGATCACTTAACATTCCCTTTGAATGTGTGAAATGCTCAAAGAACTCTTTTATTCCGCCCATATGAGGCGCCAACTAACTAACAAACCGTTAATGTACATAAGTAACAGAAATACCACGTCCATATATGTTGCTATGAAAGTCTGATGTGCTCGAGTACGTGATTTCTTTTTCATTTTCGAAAATCCTTAACCTTTTTTTTGCTAGCACTTCATCTTCCCGAACCAACTTCCCACAACGATGTCATATCATTTTATGTCAAATCCCCATCCTCCTAGTGTCTGTGAGTATTGTTACCTTAAAGTGACTTAAGACAACGTAGATTTCTACATCTAATATTGTTCTTAATTTCACATATACTTTATGCTCTTGACATAGTTGACAGTGTTCATCAACTACCAAATACGTCTAAGCAGTTGTGAAACCAGTTTAACCTTAGTATTTGTAACACAATCACATCAAAGATATCACTATGTAAATACAATATCTTAATTTAATCTCTTCATATCTGATAGTGATTAAAATGTTACGGTATCCTAATCAACTTGATGAATTGTGGTGGAACTAGGGAAGGACTTGACTTGAGACAAATAATAATTTATGTGTATATATGGATAGCGTTCAGATTATAGATAATCATATTAAGTGTAGCAGTTTTTGTTATATGACACTAGGCTCTTATGAAGGAATCCAAAAAGTTTCTTAAGCAAAAGTATTTTGCACAGCCATTGACATTGAATTCTTCAAAATGTTTTGTCAGGAATGAAATCAAACAAACTGTCTATATTTCACATGGTCTCTATTTTGATATAACATCAATATCTTGGTCCATTTCCCGGTATCACATCAATTACTTTTCTTGGCACAGAACTTACAAGATTCGTTCATGGCGGTATGAGATTTTTAATTTTCTTTTTTGTGGTTATTGTGTTAAGTAGGACCTTATGTTTTGAGACTCTCTGTTAATTTTCTGTAGAGTTATGATATGGTAATTACGCTATGTCTATTACTAAATATATATACAAATACAAAACATATTTATAAATTAATCACTTCTCAAGGAATTACAGTCGACACAATTTACTTTCAGTTACAGTTGACTTGAACCAATCAATTCTCAAGGACTTTGTTTTACTAATACTTAATTGTGTTTAATTCATAAAAAGGCCAAATGTAAGGTTATCACCTGATTCGTGTATGGGGCCATACACATTGTCAGTACGGTCGAAAGTAGGTTATGTTTATAAAATAATAAAATCCGAGGCAAATTTATTGCAATAATTTTTATTTAAAACAATATTATTGTCATCAAAACTTATTTATAGGACCATCCAAATATTGTAAATCATTTGTAATATTAGCCTCTGGCAACATTGTCACAAGAAGGGATAATTAAAGTAGAAAAATGTCAAAGGGTTAGAGATATAAAAGGATGAAGAAGTTATCGGGGGGGTTAGAACTGTTTAAAAGTATTTGGTGTATACGCGTGTGAAAGTATTGTAATAAATGGAAATTGTGTAATCCAACTGTGTTGGATTTGATTTATACCCTATACTGGAAGGTATTTCTACACTTACGTGTATCCAGCTAGTATATCCATGAGAGAACTCTTTCCCGCCCCAGACTGTCCTATAATTACGTTGAGCTCTCCTGAATTGAATTGTCCGCTGACTTCTTTGAGAATCGTCTTGCGTCCTGGGCAAAAAAATATTAATTAATATAATATTTTAACTGAAAATTTAAGCTATATAATGTCATTTGGTTCGTGATAACCTAGTTACACCTTTTGTATTGAGTGTGGATGTTTTAATTACCAATTATGTACGTATATTTCGTAATTTATAAAATGTAATACATTTAATGTAATTCCAATTAAATTTAAAATGATAGAATATATTCTGTATGATTTTCAAATTTTGTCACATCGGCAATTATGATAGTAATATATTAATTTAAACTCATTGTTTTGATAGAACAAGTACAAGTAACATTCAATAAAACCTCTTTTGGAATAGAATTATTTTAAATATATATTTATATGTGAATCTTTACTTGTTTGTGAGGTCATAACTTTAAAAATTCGTGTTTAGTATTACAACAAAAGAAATGGGTTTAAATTTTTGTCTTAATTTTATAACATTATTTTTGCTTTTAAATAAGAAATAAATCTTATTCATCTACATAAGGTAGTCTAAACGTACTTTAAATGTACGTAATTTGTGTTTAGATAGATAGAATTAGTCAAAATTTTGGTATCATATAATATGATTTAAGATTTTTCGTCTGTAGCTAATCGCCGGTAAATAGCAATTGTTTTTATGGAAAGTATTTTTCATTTCTTAGAAATTTGTGCAACATGACATGGATTTCAAATGTTGTCTGATTTTTATTATTAGTTATTCTATTATTTTCAGAATTAATTTGTAAACTAAGCCCACACTTATTATTTTAGTCGAGATTCCAATTTTTTATTATCCTGATAAATATTAATTTTAACACAAAATTTTAAATTATATGAAATAATTAGTTAACTATGTTTTCTCTGTTGACATTTAAGTTAAGAACATAAAAATATATTTGCTTAAATATATCTGGTTAAATAATGCAAATAGCATTTATGTGACTGACACTTAATAGCCCTTTTATAAATAGAAACGACCAATGAAATTTTATAATGTCCACATTGTCAATAAGTGGGATAAATATAGTACAAATGTTCTATAATAGTTTTATAATTTAAGAGATCATTCAATGAATACAACTAATGTTAAGATATGCTTATTTTCTTTTGATTTATACAAAGGTGAACGTCTCCTTAATCAGTGAACGCCACGTCTTGATAAGACACGTGATTAGAATGATAACTTATTTTTAATCATCAAGCAGTCGGATACAGAATTATATTCAGAAAGGTGACGGTTTATCTAAATAACATCGAAAGATAACAATATAAGCCATGTTGATTTGAATCAATTAAAATACTATTAAGACCTATCCCTTTTGTTAACAGAAATTTAAATGGGATGAATTTTTTTATAATTAAAAAAATATAATTAAGAATATGCTGTAATTATTCTTAGATCTTATTGCTTTAAAGAACGTTATTTTAAAAGAACATTAATGAGAAGAATAGGTTAATAATTAATAATGTATATAACACAGCTGTAATAAACTCAAATTAATAATATTATAGTCAACAAGTTTCTCCTAATCGCGTTTGTTCATTCGCAGGTACACCTGCTAATGCATGCTTGTATTCGTGTAGGTATGTGTAGATTTAATTCAACATACATAGATTGGTTGACTTCAGAAATATAATCATAAAAGGAATTCTTTCCGAATACTTCAAGATTACTATCTTTAAACATAAATAAGCAGAAAATTATAAGATAGAGTTCATTTGATAAAATGGAATGCAATGTCATTGTGATAAAGTTAAAGGGAATTTTATTGTATTGTAGAAGCATATATATATATATATAAATATAATATATAAATATATATATAATAGTGTATATATATGTATATTGTTATTTCCATATTTAACGAGATAGAAATGGACATAGAATTTACTGAGATAAACTGCTTGATGGTGTAAGCGGTGTAACCCGTAAAATACTATGTGTTCACTTTATAATTTTTCTTACTTGATAAATAACAATTAAGAAGAAATAAATTCGTTTGAAGTTTATAATTGTTTGAAGTGATAAAGAGTAAAGCATTTTTACCACAAGCGGCCGAGACAAAAAACGCGTTATATGGTTAAAAATATATGTATTTTATGTCTCTTTGAAATTTATAATTGTCAAATAACTGTATTAACTTTGACACATAAAACAAATTCATTATTATCTACATGTTTACAAGAATAACGATGTGGCGTCAATAGCAATAGTATTGTATTATCAACGTCTACACGTGGTTCCTTGTTTAATTCAAGGTCAAATTTTTACGTTGATGACTCTGTGTGGAACACGAATAACTTACTATTAATAAAGAGAGTGAGATTCCTGAGGGAGAAGACATAAGTTATATTTTTGAGAGACAAAATCTTAGGTTCCCGTAGCGTCTTATGTGCTTTAAATATCTGCCTGTTTATTGTACTCGCCTAGCGAAACCTGTCAAGATATTAATTTTTTTCTTAAGAATAGGTGTTAGAGAAATTACTATTAAATATAAATGAACGTTATCTATGTAACCATGTCTTATTTTTATTTGTCATTAAAATTCCTCTCCTTTTAATGAGTGTGAACAAAATAATAACAAAAAAATAATATTACGTAGGAAACAAAGTTATTTAAAGATAACAATTATATATTTTACAGACATAAAAAAATGAGTAAAGTTAATTGTATTTTATTGTAGATTTAAAGGAATAATACAATTTTGGACCCATAATAACTAATAAGTGTCTGACACTTTTAAATACTTTAGAATAATATTGTATAAAATATACTAATATATTAAACAGCCACACTAATTTATGCTAAGTAAGCCTTATTATTAGTTATCTTTCTTGTTTTTTATCTGCCAAGGTGTCAAACGAAGAGCTCCACAATCATACAGATAATTAAAATACATAAGTCGCAACCAGTAACACAATATCTTGTTTATAGTATAATATATGTCAATTATAGTTGTTTATGATTGCTCCGGGATCTATGAGTACCGAATAGAATTTTCATTATATTATAATAATTAATACACAAGAGGAAGAATATTTTTTCAAAGAAAGGGTCGGATAATATTTAAAGAACCATATCAAATTTAGAGGTCAAACACAATATAAGCACGTTAAAGCAATGTAAGGAAATCTTAAAACCTCTTTTGAAATATATTAAAAGGGGGAGTATTTTCAAGGTTTCGATATTGCGGACGATTGTCTAATACGGCGTTAAATTAAAAGATCTATTAACATTTTCTATTACTGAAGCTGGTGCTGATGACTAGTCGTGAAACTTTTATCTAATTTAATAGCCAGATTGCAATATATTTTATTCATTTTAAAGTCAAATAGTTTAAGGGTTGATTCAAGATTAACTTGTTATTTCTAAATTGAAATTTGAAACCACCATAATTCGGTACTCTAAGTGGACTTTGTCATCTGAGACTGGAACTATAAAAGATCTATATTATTGAATATTCAAACCTGTAAAACTACTTCAAAGACTACAGATATATTAATTACTAGATTGAGATAAAAAAAAAAATTTTACAAATCATCATATGCCAGTAACCCAAAGAAAACGAGTTGATTCACATGAATAATACAACACGAAAAGAAGTGTTATAGTTATTGTGCAACTTTAAATATTAAAAATATATGTTAAGAAGGTATCAATAAAAAAATTACCTTAATATTAAAACAGAATTGTTTCAACATTTTGTAAATACAAGAATGGTTGCATTTTTCAATGCCGATTTACGAAACATAGCGGAAGTATAAATATTTCGCAAGATCAATAAGTTTTTTTCCCTTCTCGATTTCATTACTCAGAACTTAAAAAAAAAGGAAAATATTTTGTTTACGAATACTCAAAGAGATTTTTATTTATTTTAAAGTACACAACGATTGTGACATTAAAATTGTGTACTGATATAGATCCCTAGCTAGCTGTTACGATATTTATTAAAAGCGTTGGAATTTTACAAACTTTCTCAAACTACCAGTATTATTAATATAATCGTGTGAATATTTTTAAGATGATATTTATAAAATGATTATATTATAATGAAAAATCGATTATCGAATCGACCCACTGTTCGGACTGACAGCAAATCACTTCACCCAGCAGATTAACATATCTTGACCTTACTTAATAAATTATTATTTTTTTAACAACAGAAAATATAAAAAGGTATCAAATCAATTACAAAAGCGTTTACTTTAAGGAAGTTAAGAATAATAAAGACAATAAAAATAATTACTCGAATTGTATATTTTTCATATATTTATGTTATTTTGAGTTCTTCATGAACTATCATTGGTTGTGATCATAATCAATATATATGTATCTTGACGACTGAAGTGTTAAGATGCAAGTCTGACGTTGTCTCTTACTACCTATGCATGTGTTGTTTACTTTTACAACGTGATTGGGTCTGGTAATGGCTTTAACGAATTTTTCTAGTTAATGCACTTTGTACAACGAGATTCTTGAAATTGGTATCCTATTTGTGTACATAAGTAGATAATAAGGCGAATATTAGTGTAAATGGAAGAATTTTCTGATATATGACTTTTACTATACGTATTTTAATCAATTCCAAAGTCGTAAAGGATAGCGTTTAAAGAAAACACTAAATGTATAAATATTTTAGTGAAAGAATCAAACATTAAGAATCATTACTGGCGAAGTTTCCATTACGAAATTGGTAGAATTTGCTAACACAGTTGAAATTTTTATATTTCTGAATATGTTTAACTGTGCAATTACATAAATTAAATATGAAATTGATATTTGTTAATAGAAACACTGTCATTGACCGAGTATACGCAAACTATTTTTGGCCTTTCGGGGTGTGAGACGGCGACGCACGTGTAGCTCCCATCGTTGAGTGGCCCCGCCCATCTCTGCCACGATATAACACCCTTGCGACTTTATTTATTATGGAGAACCTTATTTGTAGAAAGCATTTGGGAATAAAAATAATGTCTGTTCAAAATGCTTTGTATTTGTAATTTATAATTATCTACGACGGTCCTTGACCGTTAATATTATTTCCTTGTTTTATTAAAAAAATCGAGAATGCATTAAATGGCACATATGATCCTGTTCACAGACCGAATTTATTGTACGTATGCATAAAATTATTTTAATGTTGTAATATTTTAAATATATTATAATATTATGATTTTGTTATATTATATTTAAATAAATTATAAAAGCAAATTATTATTGAAGACGTTTCTTATGTAATGTTATAAATCGCAGATAGGAATCTTTTGAATGTTACTTATATGAGATAGACAAAAATCTTATGTATTATGTTTTATTAAAACAAAAAAAATCAAACAAGTATTCGCTGTTAGGTTGAGAATAATGAATTGTAATATTTAATTTTTAATTTTATTATCACTATATGATGTTTTTATTTGTAACTTGTTGTTGATGTATGAAATAAAATCATTTTCTGGTAACGTAGCTTGCTCATAACGGAATGTGTTTTTGCCACACTGATAAGGAACTTAAATGTCACCGATAATAATATTTGGCACATCTTATAATTTATTCATTGCACTACTTTAAAGTTTAAACCATTACTTTAAATTAATTTAAATTTAAAACCATTTATAATAATAAAATTATAACCCAATTAATATCATGTTAATAATTACAATCATATCATTTTTGCTGTTCTATTTTTATCTTTCAAATTTAACACGCAAAGCATGAATGCAACGTTTCATAAACAATTAATTAACATTGAAGAGAATTTACTTTGAATAAATAAAGATAAGTAAATGAATGTCCCTAATAATTATTAAACATTTAGTCACATATAAAATAAATTTTTCAACTAATTCATGACATTGTCATATTTAAACGTTACTAATCTCACTTACTTCACCATTTTCATTATTTAAAGTGAGAAAGTTTTATCCTAGACTTGTGTCAGCAACAGGACGACACTAAAAACTGGTCTGCAGTTTAATATGTGTCTCTACATATAAAGACTCGAATCAATTGGAAATAAGTCTTTAACAAAACATTTTTACGAATAGGACTTAAATTATTAACACTATCATTAAGTTTACTTTCTTTGTTATGATTTTTCAAAGTTATTATTCATATCGCTGTTGGTAAACATACGTAGAGCGATGGTCAAAGAGCATGTTTCGAAACTTATCGAAAGTAAAAACGTAACACCGTTTAAAACATACGTTATAAAGTGTCTTATATGGCATAATTACATTGTTTATTTCTTTGTAGAGTCTTGTAGCACAGATGTAGATAGTAGATACATCTTGAAGGAGGCATTCTTAATTTTTGTTTATCATTCAAGTATGATAATGAGTGTTGAACTACAGATAACTATCGTTAACGCTCCGCGTTTCGATGATAGATTGTATAAACGATAGCACATAATATTACGATGTAAAAGAAAGCTCACCTCCACCCGAGAACAAATCTCTAACTTTGTAGCACACATCCTCAAAGGTAATATTTAGAGAATCTTCAACCAATGCTGTAGAATTGGTCTCTTGTGAATCTGATTGGCTGTCCGAAGCCATGTTTTCCATACAAACATATATATTACACAAGAACAAAGGGTTGACTTTCCATCGCGCGTTTGGAAGCACAAAGAATTGGTTTAGATGTAAACAAAGGGAAACAGAAACACTACAACTACTACACGCCCAAACGCGACGACGGTTAGTTCGACACTGAGTTGCGCAGGCGTTTCTACTATAAAATTATCGGTCGTTACTCGTTCTCCCCACTCCGTTTGCTGTATACAGACAACACCTGTACAAGCACCCGATTGCCTATTTCGTTCTTAATACATATACTGGTTAAGTCACCAATTAGTGAATGACAATTAAGGTATATCACCTAATATAAAACTGTCATTGATTCACTGCCTTTTGATACATTTTGTCCGATAGGTGTTCATTATTCAGACCTTGTTTTAGGGAAACCAGAGGAATTAAATGAATTAAAGTTTTCTCATTTTCTGATTTAGAATTTAATTACAGAAATACTCCTCGTATTTTGGATAAATGTTAATAAGTATAATATTCTAATTATTTATCAACTTAAAATGTATAACTTTTCTTTTTGTGTCTAAACATATTAGCAAAACCAGGATTGCATTTCAATGGCACATATTGTTCTTGGATTATATTGAAATTTTGTAATATTTTCATCAAAATATTGTTGAAAAGAAATAAAGACGGGTGAATTTAAATCGCTGAAAATAGAAACAGCTATCTCAGCTCAGCTGACTCAGTCAAACAGGATGTCGTAGAATGATAATTGATTTATTTAAATAAAATTATATGTCATTATTTCAAAAATTACGTAACAAATTCTTTCATCTGTAACAGTTATAGATAGTGTTTGTTGAAAGATATAATAAAATTTTATGGCTTATAAGTGCCTAACAGAATTAGAAGAGCAAATTGCTTAAAAATCGTTCGTTTCCAAATGAAGTAATTAATTATAGCAATTGTTCACGTAAATTAATAATATGATGAATATATATTTTTTTTATCAGAAGGTCACACAAAGTAATATCAGTCAACAGAATAACCTTGAAGTCATAAAATTTATGACGGATGAAAACATTAAATTAAATCCATTTTCGAGTTGTGTTTTCAAGCATTTAAAGTAATTAAGTTTTTTAATAGTTTTAAAAGAAGATAGGAATTGTATTTTTTCTTATTATATTATTTTTATTTCAATCGGTCACTTTTATTTTTATTTACTATCATCAATTAGTTATTTTGTTTCTTTCAGAAGTACCTATATGTTGTAAGGTAATGTAGTAATGTTTTAGTATATTATTTAATAATACCAATAAAACGTTCTTAAGTGTTTCTTTAATTTTATCACTAAACGATATTCGTGTTCGTTATCTTCGTAAGTAAATTATTAATTTAATATCGAAATAAAATTATCTCCAAGTTCGTACAGAAGGACCCGGACAACAGTAAGTGAAATAAATAAATATTTTATTATAATTAATTATAAAGACTTTGTAGTGA
This sequence comes from Danaus plexippus, assembly GCF_018135715.1. Lineage (NCBI taxonomy): Eukaryota > Metazoa > Arthropoda > Insecta > Lepidoptera > Nymphalidae > Danaus > Danaus plexippus. The sequence goes on from NC_083538.1 coordinate 5,782,279, forward strand.
TAGGTAGAGAGTAAATATTGAGTTTTTGATAATGTATTCCTTATTTAATAATATTGGTATCAAATGTATGTATGTATTTTTTTTTGTAAAAACTTTGACATTGGATTTACTTTGAAAGAACTAGAAGCGTATGTTAAACATTCAACTAACTAACTTTCAAGAACAAGACGATAAGATGACAAAGGTTCCACTTAATCAAAGTTAAGCTAAGTCATAATACTTTAACAAATATTTAATATTATTTGTTGTTTTTAATATTATTTTTTTATTATTCTAAAAGACATTTTGATTTTAACAAATTTTTGTCCATTAAATAATCAGCTTTCCAAAATTCTATCAGAAATATGTGATGTTTTGGTATGATATTTAATGTAGAAGGTTTTAAACAAAAATATAAAAAAGTATAAATTACTTGTAAGACAGCGGCGTTGATAAATTAAGAACAAAATATAATTAGTTTCCGCGTTTTTAAAACTTATATTTTTAATAGAAATATTTTTTCTATGTAACATTCCACCGTTCCAAGGGTTCTAAATGGCCAGATCTGGGCTTAGGACATCTTTGAAGGAAGGTAGGGGAGCCTTCGAGGGATATGACTGCATGACGTCCTCCGAAAGCAGAACGGCGAAACAACACGTATGAAGCCGAACCTTCACCGGTGGAGTCGGTGTGTGCATGAGCTTATGTGCGTGTTTAAGGAGATTTAATAGATTCAACGTGCGGGTGCCAGGTCCATCGCAATGCAGGGAGAGGAACTCCAACATTGCCTGGGACTTGCGACCCACGTGTATGTTTAAGGGGCCCCTGTCTAACGCGCGTTAAACGCTCACCTCCACTGTCCAAGCTCCTCTCTCCACATAATCAGAGAAGATATATGAACCTAAAACTGTCAACGCTCTGTTTATAGTATGACGATGCAAACTTAGAATAAGCATACTCAGAAAACATTATGAATACTTGCCATCAATTTAGTGACGTCTAATTCTTAATAGCTACTATGTTTGTTAACTTTACTTTTTCCTATTACAAGATAATAATCACTTCTGAAACTTATCAATAGGTACGAAGGCGGAAAATATTTTAATATTTTCTATATGTTTATAAAACCAAAGTAGTTAATTAATTGTTATTAAATTAAGAGTATTTTTGTAATGTGTTATTTTTGACCCAAAATTAAAAAAAACATGTCACACTTTAAGAAGTGAATGCTGTTATTTCATAATACAAAGGAGACAAAATTTTAGACATATATATTTATTTTACGTATACGTATATGTATAAGAAAAAGCGTGCAATTAGTGTTATTAATAGTATCACCGTGTCGACCGCCTCAGGCTGCTTTAGAAGATGCCACTGAAAACGTAAATAGTAGAATTAATGGACTTGGATTTGGATGAAATTGAATGCATAAAAGAAAACGCATGTAACCTGCCGCCTTCTTGCCTTCCCCTTTCTTAGAGAATCGTATGAATGACTCGGTACATAAAATGTTTCCAGTTTTCGAGGTTATATGTGTTTTAAATATATAGTCTCCATAAAAAAAGGAGGTGCCAAGAAATGATCTCAATATTTCATTCATATTCAGTCTCAAACTATATAAACCCTTGAAATAAATGTATATAAAAAGTATTAATTACATTCCTTTGCGATATGTGAACAGTTAAAGATAAAGTTTACAAAGAAATATTATGGAACGAACCTCAGGAGCATCACAACTGTTTGTATTAAAATATATTTGTACCATGCTAGCGAATAAAAAGTGTTTACACGGTTCTTTTATTTTGTATGCGTACAATAAGTCCCTTTTGTTGTTTTTGTTCGAAAAGATCGTAATCTTCACCTAAAATTATTTAAATAATAGCAAAATGTAACAGGAAATATTCAATTACATATTGAAATGTTAGTAAAGGGAAAGTCACCTGGTCCAATTTGACAAGTTCCAAACATGTCAAATTGAAAGATAAAATCCACTCGCCTTTTTCATCAAGGTTCATAGAAGATGAAATTGACGTCACATCCCTTTTTTTGGGTCCCTTACAAACGTTATATTTTACTGTTGGCAATTCGAAAGGCCCCTAAACATTTAAAAATACACTAAACTGTTCAGTTACTGATTATAATTGACATATACAATTGTTCGTATTGAATTTTTAACATGTTATATTGAAGGTCATATAAGAATTTATACCATTCATTTAATAAAATGTTAATTTGGTGATGGCTTAATTAAAATAACATATAATTTGCTGCTTCATAACAATAACATTTTCATAAGGTGAATTTGTGTTTGCATATATTACTTAACTTTTAAATATATATTATAACATTGCCATATCAAATATAAACTATAAATATAAAAGAAAGTCGTTTTAGATACACTATTTATAATTAAATAACGACAGTAGGGATTTGCCTGAAAATTGTTGAGGAGCTAGCTTAGAGATAGAGGTAGAACCAGGAGATGGACATAGGGTACTTTTCATTCCGTTCGACCGAAATCGAAAAAAAATGAACTTAATAAATTCCAAAATCTGCTTCTTTGAGGCCTCTTAGGCGGAACCGAGTTCGGTCGATTAGGTATAGGTAAATTTTTAATCTTGAGAATGTCGCAACCGAAGTCGCGGGCCAAAAATAGGACTTTAATGTAATATTTGCTTTTTCCGTGCCTTTTACAATTATTTACCAAAAATATTATACCAAATACTATAAATAGTGGTTACAAAAATTAACAAACTGCAAGTTTATTATTTTATATTACCATTTAGGGTATACCCTAAAGGGTAATATAAAAGAATTACCCTATATATATATATGGACTCTCATGGACTCTCATGGAGGCATACAGGGAAAAAAGGAGAGCTCTGCATGTCGCATTCCTAGATCTGCAGAAGGCCTTTGACTGCGTTCCTCGTCAATGTATCTGGTGGGCATTGCGATTCAAAGGCATCCCTGAGGCCTATATTGACATCATTAGAGACATGTACCGCGATTCCGTTTCAATGGTTAGGACTGCTGTTGGCGATACAAAACCCTTTCCGATCTCGGTAGGGGTTCACCAAGGCTCGGCTCTTAGCCCCTTCTTGTTCAATGTAGTGCTGGACACTGTCTCGGCTAACATCCAGGACCAGCCTCCATGGCTGATGATGTATGCCGATGACATAGCGCTCATTGATGAGAGCAGGTTGACGCTAGAGCGAAGAGTGAACCTCTGGAAGGGTACGCTTGAGAATGGTGGTCTTAAACTAAATGTGACGAAGACCAAGTACATGGCTTGCGGAAGCCCGGACTCTTGCACTATCCATATAGGTCCTGAACCAGCCGTTAAGTCGGAAAAGTTCAGGTACCTTGGATCTATTCTGCATGAGTCCGGAGGCATCGATCACGATGTCTAAGCCCGGATCAGCGCTGCTTGGGCGAAATGGCGTGAGGTCACAGGTGTGGTCTGCGATCGCAGAATACCTACCAAGCTCAAGGGAATAATATACAAGAGCATAATCCGACCGGTTCTCTTATATGGAAGCGAATGTTGGCCAACACTGTCCAGGCACACTCAAGAGCTTCACGTCACGGAGATGAAGATGCTGAGGTGGATGTGTGGCGTAACGCGGGCTGACCGTATACGTAACACATTTATCCGAGGTAGTCTTGGAGTCCGTGACGTAGCGGATAAGCTTCAAGAGAGTCGCCTGAGATGGTATGGCCACGTTGCACGCCTGCCTGAGAATTACGTCGGAAAAATTTGCCTTGATATGTCGGTCCCTGGAGCAAGACCCCCAGGACGCCCAAGAAAGCGATGGCTGGACACCGTGAAGCAGGATATGAGAGCCAATGGACTTACCACCGCGGATGCTAAAGACCGTGCAAAGTGGAGGAGTTTGAGCAGGAAGGCAGACCCTGGCTAATGCTGGGATAATTGCCAGGAAGAAGAAGAAGAAGATATATATATATACCCTAAAGGGTAATATAAAATATAAAATAATAATATAATATAAAATATAAGGGTATATATAAATATATATCCTTACCTCCATAATGATAAAATTATATTTTACAAGGATGTCAGAGCCCCATACGGAGATTATTGAAGTGTGAAGTTAACATACTCTTTCTATGGTCAGTCTATCCAACTGTTATTAATATAGGCTAGCCCCAGGACTGGATAGAACTCCACAACTGTCTTATTAACAGCATAACCAAAAATACCCAGTGATAACAGATTGTTAATGTGGAGTAAAAGTAGAGATACGAAGAGAACAGACTCCTGAAGTACGCTTGCGTTGACCGCAATTGGATTAGACGAGCAGGCATTGAAAAGATCTCTGAGACCACACGTAGTTACTAGAGAGATCTTTTGCCAGAATTTATGGCTTATTTTATGTTTCTCTTCTTGGATTTAACATCAGGAGTTTTGTCGTTTTGTGCATCTAGACATAAAAAATATGCTTAATGTTTGTGTTGTTGAGCTTGATAACGTCATAAACTATTTCGTCTACACTTGCGTCAACCAGCAACCAGGATATTCAATTTTGGGACTACGAGGTGACGGATTTGCTGATAATAGATGGTAATGCAGATATATTTTCACCTTCCCGCTGGAGAAAGTTATATTTAAGACAGTTAGTTGGGTACGTAAGACAAACCACATTTGTAGGACATAGAACCTGCTTCTCCGTCAAAAAAATCAAATGCTTTTACTAGTCTCTAGGTGGTCGTGAACTGGTAAAAGATTATAGAATCCTTGATTTTATTGAGATGCACTTTAAAAGAAAGTAAGTGCAGAGGCTGTATAAACTTACTTTTTAGTGGAAATTTTCAATTTTGATAGAGCGAATAGTAAATATGGAAAAGGGAAGTTGAACGAGGGCTTGACATTATTATCCAAGCACTCCACCAGACTTGATCTAGAGACTGCAGGGCACGATGAAGCCACCCTGAGATTATACACAGTTAAAGGAGAAGCCTTTCACTGTTACAGGGGAAGCTCACGCGGTTTGTCCACTAATTTGGCTTCCTGCAGACTGTGGAAGGCCAACGGAGCACCCTTCTTTAGATATCATTACTCTCTATGACTAAGCATCAGAAATAACGAAGATCGTGTAATATCGGACTCAGCTCAATTCATAAGGCAACTGTCCAGCCCAACCTCCATTTGGCTTCATAAGGCATTATTGCGAAACCTGACGAATAGATTGGTGACATAAATTTGTCTGAAAGATGGTAAGTACGCCGGTGGCCGATGTTGTGACATGCTACCGACGTTGTAAAAATACATTTAAGACATAAATGTGAACACATATTAGATAAAACAAATTGAGAATCTTTTATTTGAGTTTAAAGGTCTAAAACATTTTGGTCAACTACAGTTTTCAAAAGAGGTATATGTTTTAATTTGTGAAATACTTACAAAACTTTTCATGTCCGTAGTACCATTAACAGCGCTGATTGTAAAAATGAATATTTGGAAAAAGTAAAATCTATCGATTATCAACTTTGAAAATTTCTTCATAATAATACAATAACATACACCTGATATGAAATTCTATCGACTGGAATGGATGTGAGCGTTGCTGACACTAATATCCTAATATTTATGTTAGAGGACAATAGTTGAAAAATAATCGCAATTATCGCGGCATGTAAATTACGTCTAAACGATTGTGGAATATGTATCATTAAAGCTATGAGCTGCCATTGAACGAAGTCGTCTTATAAAATATTGGATTATCTTAAATTGCTTAATGAAAGGGTGATCCCAAGTTTTTAATTATAATTAACTGCTCTTCTCAAGTTTTAAGTGGGAAACCTCTGATTATTCTTTTATTAAATTTCAGTATTTTTTTTTTATTACGGTTTACTTAAGGATTATAAATTAAGCACATCAACCATCAATACATTTTATAAAACAAAGTCCCTCGAAGCGTTTGTCTGTTCGCGATAAACTGAAAAACTACTAAACCGATTATTAAACAGTTATAACCACTCAATAGCCTGATTCTTGAGAAAGGTTTTAGTATATAATTTGTTAAGTTTTTATTTTAACTTGTGTGTACATTAAAAATATCTGTTGAAGATGTCGGGAAAACATGAGTCGTCTGAGAGCTTTTAACGAAAACGCTGCCTTAAGTCTTTGAGATATAGGAAAATAATATATCGTGAAATTGTGTATCTTAAATAGGTCTACAGAAAAGTACACGGCGGAATATGTCTATACCTTAAGAATAACATACTATATCCAATTTTTAAACTTTTAAAAACTGGCATTCCTAAATCGTTTATTTTAAAGCTATTTCCATAAACACGGCATTAAGTCTTATCAATATAAATTACTTCGTTTTCAAGCCTACATCAGTATCTGTAAATTATATTAAACTTATATTATGATAATTTGAAAGTTATCATAATATAAGTTTAATAATTCTGAAAATTAAATATGCTATTTTATATTTTTTGTAAAGAGCCCGTGCGAAGCCGGGGCTGATACCTAGTTTTTAATTATAATTATTACCACCGTAAAGATAAATAGCAATGAAATAGAATATTTTATTTGTGATTTTTTGGGTGGACTCCGAGGTTGAATCGACAGATAATTAATTGGTACAATCGAAAACCCTTTATCTCTAAAGAAATATTAAAACAAAGTAATTACTTATAGTAAAAAATTTGCTCATAGGTAATAAGAAGTTTTAAATATTTAAAACTTCTTATATCAGGACCGAAAACCATTTAACTGCAAAGCTTAAATTATTATTTATCTTATTAAAAAATAGGAATTGTTGTTGTTTGATTTAAAGAACCATAAGAAATAACTGATGAAAAGAACAACGCTTAGTATCTGATGAAAAGAACAACGTACGTCCCTTACGTTGCAGATGTCCAACGCAGACGGTGACTACCTCCCATCAAATAGACCGTCTACTCGTTCGCCATTTTTGATATAAAAAAGTTCCTGTCAGATCAAACATTATAATTAGCTTGTTTAGGATAATCACATAATATACGATGAGTGACGCTTTTAGTAATGACGAAATAATTGTGTTAATAACAATAAACGAAAGCATCATTTTAAACATGTATAAAATCAAGGGAGCGTATCTAAACGTCATAATAATATTATGCAGTAAGGTCCATTGTATCTATGAGTAAATATCATTGTTTAGAAATTGTAACGAGATCATTCATCATTTAAAATATACACATACACATACAAAGACATTTTTGCAAATAAAGTAGTTGTGCCGTAAAATAAGAGAAAAGTATTTTTAAAGATCACTTACGGCACTGACGTTAATCTACACTATCTCTTATTGATTAAATAAAACAACATTTTACTTATTTTTTCGTAAATTTTAAAAGTTTTACCATTCTCTAATTTTGATTACGGAATTGTAAAAGGAAATTTGAGATTCTGATAAAATATTTTTTTGGCTTTTGGACTATTGCTCAACTTTTTATAGATACAGTATCATTAAATTTCAGAGCTTTTTTATTTTAGTTATTAGATTTTAACCAATTAGACGTTAATACCATAATGAGAGAAGATTTATGAATCTAAAACTGTTTACGCTCTGTTTATAGTATGACGATGCAGACTTAGAATAAGCATACTGGGAATACATTATGAATACTTGCCATCAATTTAGTGAAGTCTAATCCTTAACAGCTATGAATGTTATTTTTGCTTCTTTCTATTACAAGATGATATTCAGTTCTGAAACGTTTTCCAATAGAGACGGGGACTCTCTGATTGGTCTGTAAACTGTTCATATACTTCTTTCGGCATTTTATTATTATTGAATATTGTCATTTGTCTTTCTAAGCGCAAGTGAATGAGTTTTAATTAGTTAACTAGTAAACAGTGAATTAATTTATTACCGAATGATGGAAAATTATAGCTGAGAGCTCAGTGCTGGTGATGTGTGTTTATCGAAATTAATTACAAGTAGATTTTCATTATTGTTTTTGATGATAAAATTAAGATAATTACAAAAGGAAGGTGTGTGCCCAGTTTAGATTTAACTAAAAAAAGAGGTAATGTCACTCGTTGTTTTAATAAAAAGTATTATCATAGTTTTAATTGGCTATCAGGTTGTGTAGACACAAATAAGTTATTTTGTTTTCCTTGTTTGTTGTTTTCAAATAATAATAATAAGAATGTCTGGATCTCCACTGGATATTTCGATCTAAATAGTTTTCATAAAGCTGCTTCGAAGCATGAACTAACAGAAAATACTTAGATTCTTGTGTTAAGTTCCAAACTTTTGGATAAGATAGGATAGAATTTAGTTTAAATAGACAGTTTTAGTTAGATATTGAAAGGCGTAACGCGAAAGTTGATAGGAATAGAAACGTTTTCAAACGTTTGATTGATATAATTTACTTTCTTTCTAAACAAGAATTAGCATTCCGCGGTCATGACGAATCCACTTCATCATTTAATAAAGGCAATTTTCTTGAGCTTAGTCATTTGTAAGCTGGATTAGTAATATGATGGAAAAATGGCGTCAAATTTACAGTTAAAATTGACTAGCTCGTTTACGGGGTTATCAAATAGAACTCAAAATGATTTAATTTCTAGTATCACGTCTGTAATGTACGTCGAGACAAAAAAAATAATAAGCGAAACCGATTTTGTCGCTATTATGGTAGGTGAAACTCCAGATGTTAGTGGTCATGAACAGTTCGTAATCATTTTAAGGTACTTTCTTGACTCAGAGGTGGTTGATGGATACATAAAATATATAGATGTTGGTTCTGATCGAGCTGCTGTTACTTTATGCGCGAATATTATTAATGTTTTAGAGGAATTTAATTGTTTAAATAAATTAGTTGCTCAAACTTACTGATTGATGGGATAACGGTTTTATCTTGTAAGATTGAGTTCAGAGCTTATTAAAACAAAAATGCCCACTCGCGTCTTATGTTTGGTGTTCAGCCCATGTTCTAAATCTTATTCTTTCAAAATCTTTTGAACGAGTTTCTGGAGCTAAAAGTTTTTTTAGTATAGTTCGGGCAGTAGCAATTTTTTTTTCATAATAGTACAAAAAGAACAGCGCAATATAACGAATATGCTCAAATGCGTAAAGTACCCCGTGCTTCAGAAACAAATTAGGTTTATCACTCTCGGACGGTTAATGTCATTGCAAAGCAACTCAATAACTTGATAGGTATGTTTGAGCATATGCAGGAAAATGATGATAACTGGGATGGTAAAACATTAACACAAGTTTCTTATCTTTTAAATAATTTAAAAGATTTTGAATTCAATTTTTTACTGCATACATTTTCAGAAATATTTTCCGAAACAGACATTCTTTTTGAAATATTGCAGAAAAAAACTTGTGATATTGTTTACTGTGTCAGAAAAAATACTGAATATGAGAGTTTTATGGAACAGTATACAGATAAATTTATATAACTTTATATAAGAATCAAATTGTAACCGACCGAAAAGTAAACGCGGCGTTGACAATGTTCAACAGTATTACAGACGAGTGTTTTAAGAAATTATAGATAATGTTTTCAATGAGTGTCGTAGTCGTTATAAAAATTTTAAAGACCTGAAGTTTTTCAAATTATTTGCTAAAGAAAATTATGATTCGATTGTCGTCAAGTTCCAGAGGAATCGTTCGTCGATTACCTTAATACTCATGAACATACGTTTAACGCGGATCTCCTCAGGAACGAGCTGCGATGTGTTTATAAATCAGATGAATTACAAACGTTAGGAAAATTTGATCTTATTCAAAAGTTACATACAAATAATTGAACAGTCATATCTCCGGAAGTTTACAAATTAGCAAAATTAATTTTAACGATTCCAGTACGTAGCGCGTCAACTGAACAATTATTTTCTTGTTTCAAAAGAATATTATATTTAAGAAACACACAAGGCCAAAGTAGACTGACAGAGTTGTCATTCTTACGACGTCATCTTGTCATTTTTACGACGACGTTATACAAAATTATTTATTAAAAGATAGGCGCGTTTATTTGGTTTATAAACAGTAAGGGATTATTTATTTATGTGCGCAAAGTAAGCATTCTTAGCACCCCACGGGCTTTATAAAGGCCACTTTATATATCAGTTAAATGACTCGTTTTACCATCAATCGTTTATTTTGATATTCATGGTGGCCCCAAACAAACATCAAATGATTGTCATCCTGGCCATGCAGTTGAATTCATTTATTATTAAAAGGTACTGAAATTATGCTGAAAATTGGTAAGTTTTTTTTCAATCATATATTCTGTTTACCCTACCCCAAATCACTGTACACACCACTGGGCCTTCCACAAACAAGGCCGGCAATGCATCCGCAACAACTTATGTTGCAGATGTCCATAGGCGGCGATAGCTACTTCCCATCAGGTAAGCCGTCTGCTAGTTTGCCCCTTTAAGACATGAAAATATAAAAATGGCCTTGGAGGAATAAAATTGTTTCATTCCTGTTCACGGATTACATAATTCTACAAAATATTGCGAAACTGTCTTCTTTCCGCCTGTGCTCAAGAGTGAATCGATTATTTTTAACCGAATCATGGTTACCAGTTAGTCTCAAGGTTTCTTCATCGAGTTGTGAGGTGACATTTAGTAGCAAATGTAGCTCCAGTATTTTATACGTGATCTGTGCTTTGTACAGACAAAGTAGTTGTTCTATGCGATGTACTACTGTAGGTTCTTTTGCGTGTGTTAGCTGTGGACTTAATTACACACCTAAAGTATAGTTATGAGGATTACTTAAGACCTTATAACTGAAGGTGATCAGGGTTTTCGTTCTGAAAAGTTTGTGTCATGGTAAACGGGCTCCTCTAGGCAGTGAAAAGAGAAGCTTGTGATGTGGTGGTGGTGTTTGGTAAGGCTTCCATCACCCCATTCGGTTTTTTTGCTAGCTTAGTTTAATTTTGTGTTTCAAAATTTAAAAATCTTTTTAATTTTTTCTTTGAATCCCTAAATCCGTGCATTATCCTTTTGTCTTTCTTTCTTTTTTAATTCTTCGAATTCATCTTTTATACGAGACTTTATTGTGACAAAATGCTATTTAAAGGGTATTTTTTTTAAATATTTATTATTTGATCCAAAAATATATATAAATTTAACAGGTGAAGGTTTCATAATAAAATGGAGACAACATTTCAAACATATATTTCTTTAACGTATACGTATATGTATAAGTAAAAGCGTGCAATTAGAGTTATTTCTCGTATCACCGTGTCGACTGCCTCAGGCTGGTTTAGAAGATGCCACTAAAAATATAAGTAGTAGAATTAATGGGCAGTAAATAATACAAACGAATTAATATATGTATAGATAAGATTGCATGCATAAAAGCAAACGTATGTTACCTGCCGTTTTCCCCTTCTTAGAGAATCGCATGAATGTCTCGGTACAAAACAGGTTTCCAGTTTTCGTAGTTATATGTGTTTTAAATAAATAGTCTCCATAGAAAAACGAAGTACCAAGAAATGATCTCAATATTTCGTTCAGATTCAGTCTCAGAATATATGAATCCTTGAAATTTACATACATAAAAATATTAATGCGAATATATATATTTATAAATACGAATACGAAACACCAACCTTACTAATACGACAATTGACTGCATTGAATTGTGTTTGTATAATGCTGGAGAACAAAAAGTGTTTACACGGTTCATTTAGTTTGTATGCGTATAATAAGTTAGTTTTGTTTTTTTTTAAAGAAAAGATAACAATTTTTATCTAAAAAAAAGTAATGGCAAAAAGTAACCAAAAATATAAAATAACTAAATGAAATGCTAAAGTTGCTAGTTGTACCTGGTCTACCATAATTTCTTCCAAAATTGTCATATTAAAAGAAAAGATCCACTCGCCTTTTTCATCAAGGGTCATAGAAGATGAAAGTGAAGTCAAATTACTTTTTTTGGGTCCCTTACACATTTCATATTTTATCATTGGTAATTCGAAAGGGCCCTGAAAATAATCGATTATAATTTATATACAATAAGCGCAGAATACGTTTCACGCAGAGCGCTGTGTTGTTCTTTGACGTCAAGAAGTCCAGCGGTCCAGACGGTGTCTCAGCTATTATGCTTAAGACGTGTGATCCTGACGTGGCGTGGGTTCAAACGCGCCTTTTCTCGCTTTCTTATGATACTGGTAGTAAAGTTCCATCTTCGTGGAAAGTTGCCAAAGTCCACTCAATTACCAAGAAGGGTGACAGCATAGATCCGTCATATTATAGGCCTATTGTGATTACGTCCCCGCTATCAACGGTGATGAACCCTATCATAAATACGCAACTTTTGGGTCATCTACAAGATAACCGGCTTATGGTTTTCGCCACGAACATAGCGAAGGTAGCTAGCTGCCTTCTTGGGCTGGGATACAGGTCGTTGTACAGTTTTATGCTCGTAATCTATGCCTATCAACGCTGGCGTGCCCCAAAGCTCAATGCCATCAACAACACTGTTCATTCTGCATATCGACGACATGCAGCGAACCATTAATATTCAGCGCTATGCAGATGACAATACCTGTAATGCTTATTACGTGGGCCGAGCTAATAATCCTTGTGAACAAGTAGAAAAGAGGAGAAACAGACTTGTGTCTGAAATTGAAACCTCCCTTTAGCAGAACTCCATGTGAGGTAATCTGAATCTAGTTAAGTTTGATCCCAAGAAGACACAAGTTTACACTCTCACACACACTAAAAAGACTTCAGTTGCTGTAGTTCTAACATTTTAACATCCCCCTTAAGATCAACTAGAGTATTGAGAGCCTTGGGCTTAACATAGCGAACGACATAAATAGCCTCTTCAAAATTAGGGGTACTGAGTAGAGCGGCGCAGTACTTCACACCGGGACACTTGCTTTTATTATACAAAGCACAGGTTCGTCCCCACATGGAATATTGTTCTCATCTCTGGTTCGGTACCAGGTACTTCTTCTAATTGACTCCATACAACGTCGGGCAATTCGTATTGTCAACGATCCCATGCTCACAGACGATCTAGAATCCCTAAGCCTCCGAAAAGATGTGAGCTTCTTCTGTGTGTTCTGTCGTCTTTACAAGGGGGAATGTACCGAGGAACTGTTTGATATATAGGGCTACAACATGGGGTCTTTCAAACATCAAGTATTACGGTGGCTCCTTCACAAACAAGGTCGGCAACGCGTCTACATCAGCCGTTGTGTTGCAGGTGTAGATGGGCAACGGTAACTACTTTCCATCTGCCCGTTTGCCTCTTTGGGTCATATAATTTTTTTTTAATTTTATAGTCGAAATAATAAATAACTTATTTAATTGAATAAACATTTTGGTGAGACATGGTTTAATTGATGTTCCAAATAATACCAAAATTTAAGCATAATGTCATATCATTTTTGCTGTCTTAAAGAACAATAAAATTTTGTGCAGCTGAAAATTTATATATTATTTTACTTTTTACAAATTTATGGTAGTTATCATATCATAGGTTAGATTTTATGTATTACATCCCTTCTCTGTGATTTTGACAATTATTTTCCAGATATATTACAACATAATAAATACTGTAATTAGTGGTCAGAAATGTTCAGAAATTGTTAAATCAATTCTTTCTATATTTTGGTAAAAAATATGAATATTCGTATAACACTCATTCGCCCTCAAAAATTGTGAATTTCGTATTTTTCTCTGAGAGGTCTATTTTTCTTTACGTTTATTTTTAAAAGAAATTGATGTTCTAATTTGTATGAGTATAATACTTACAAAGTTTTTAAAGTCCTTTTTACTTTTATCAGCGCTGATTATAAAAAAGAAAATGGAGAAATAACAAAAACTGACAATTTTCATCTCTGAAAATTTCTTTAGAACATCACATTTACGCACACCTTATATGAAATGTCATGGTTTGCAAATGATGTGGCATTGCTGTCACTAATAGTCAAGTTATTGTGTTAGAGAATAATAGTTGAAAGATAATCGCTGAATATTATTATCACGGGCAGATAATCAAATCTAAATTATAATAAAATAAGTTCCATTGAGGCTGTGGGCTACTTCTGAAAGAGGTCATTGGATTATTTTAAATTACTTGATAAGACTTTGATCCCACATTATAATTAACTGATCATTTCAAGAGTAAAGTTGAAAGTGACCTAGTATCCTTTTAAAAAATTAAAGTATTTATTTATTACGGCCTACCTGAGTATTATAAATTAAGCACATTTTTTTTCAAAATATTTTAACCGTAAAGCTAGCTTAGTAAACATTATTATTTGTGATTTTTGGACTCGGGGGTCTATTGGTTGGTAAAACAGAATTTATGGGATTCTTCGAATCGAATTCAAGGATATAATCATAAATTTTTAATCTCTAAAGAAATGTAAAAACAAAATAATCCTTTGTAATTAAAAATTTATTTGTGTTATTTTTTATTGAAATTATTTATATGGTTATTTAAATCCATCTGTCATAAGATGAAAGACTACATTTGAATACTAAAATATTAAAAGATTCTTATTTCAGAACCGAAAACCTTTTACTTTCAGAGATTAAATAAAAACAATTATTATTTAAAAATAAACATTTGAAAATAACTATTATGTTGCTAGACTAAAAGAACTATAGGAAATCTCTGGTGAAAAAAAAAACAATACATTCTTGCAGCACTTATAATATCTATAAGGTAATAATTTCATCATGCAGAGTCAAACATATCAATCTAGACAAATGCTGTAAACTCTGCACATGTGGTAGCTTCAGCAATATTTACTAAGGAAGCCAACGGATAAACAAACATTGAATAATTACATAATGAAACAAACAATGTACAAAATTCGTAGTTAACACTTACTTGACTCAGCATAATCAGATAATAAATATTAAAATACAGTCACTTACATCCGCTTAAAATGACAAGCTAACTATCGTATACTAAAATAAGACTTAAAGGAAAAATAATAAGGGTAATTAATTAATCTGATCTAATTTATAATTAGTAAGAAGTTACAAATACTTGGGTGAGTTATTATAATTATGTCCTGCAAAGAAATGTATCGATGATATCTTTTTTGGGTCCTTTCGATTCTACCAAATTGATTACTTTGAAATTGAGTCAATACAATAGCATCATATGCGAGAAATTTCTCAAATTTATCAATGAGGCGATATGAGACATGTATGATACTGATGAAGCCACCATTGGCTTAAAGCATAGGATTGGTTTTGAGGTTGTTGTAACAGAGTACGGAAGACCCAAAGTTCGGCTATCCACTATAGACTATGACTACAAACATTTTTGCTGCCTGGCCTTAAGCCCCCTCAAGTCGAGGTTAAGGTTTTTGAAACCATCCAGCAAGTGACTAACAGTCAGCTTTTTAATTGATTCCCCCTGTTCGGATCTTTTGATCTTAAAGTATGCTAAGTAAGTAAGAAAACCGAACTTTTAAAATAAAGCTTTCACACTCACAAGTTTTATTGCGTATGTTACGATATTGATAGTTCTTACTGTAAAAATATATATAAGGCAACAACAAATTACGACAATGTTCATGTCAGATCATGTTTCATAATTAGCCTGTTGAGGATAATCACTTAATATGGAATTATAGTTTGTCTATATTACATTCATTATTCGTAATATTACATTACATTCATAACATTATTCTTATGTTTTATAATTCCACTATTTCACCTATTAAATGAAGTTATGATAGTTTTAATCCTTTGCACCTGAAGCGATTCAGGTACTCCGAGAACCTGCCGTGCCCAGTGAGTGCCTGTATAAGGTGCTTGTTTGTACGCGTTGATTTTATAAATTTCTGGGCTTCGTAAATGTCAGGAAATAAGGTGGCTACTTTTCATCAGGTAAGCCGTCTGGTCGTTTGCCCCTTTGGGATCTAAAAAGAGGAAAAAATGTGGGTGGAGGAATGAATTTGTTTCATTCCTGTGAATACTTTCCAAAATTCTACAAAATACTGCAAAACTGGCTTTTTTCCGTGAAGTGCTTCTTTTCGTGAATTGATTTTCTTTAACCGAATCATGGTTACCCGTTAGCCTCAACGCCTCATCATCGAGTCGTGAGGTGACATTTGATAGCAAATGTAGCACCAGTGTTCTACACATGATCTGTGCTTTGTACAGACAAAGTAGTTGTCCCATCGCGAATTGCTACCATAGGTACTTTTGCATGGGTACTGAGTTTCCTTGCTGCTGTCTGAGCTGTGGACTTTTGGACACCTAAAGTAAAGTTATGAGAATACCTAATAATTGAAGGTGATCGGGGTTTTCAATGAATAAGTTCTGAAAAGTTTGTGTCAAGGTAAATGTGGTGGTGGTGTTTGATAAGGCTTTCATCGCGCCATTCAGTTTTTTTAGCTTAGTTTAATTTTATGTTTCAAAATTTAAAAATCTTTTTATTTTTTTCTTTAAGTCATTAAATACAGGCATTATCCTTTTTTCTTCTTCGGATTCACTTTTAATACGAGAATTTAGTGATATTGTGTATTGTGAAAAATGCTATTTAATAAAGAATATTTTTTATATTTTATATTCGATCCAAAAATATATATAAATTAAACAGATAAATGCTGCCGTTTCATAATACAATGGAGACAACATTTCGGACATATATCTCTTTGACGTATACGTATATTAGCAGAATTTCTAGTACCACTGAGTCAGCCGCCTCAGTCCGATTGAAAAGATGCCACTAAAAACATAAATAATAGAATTAAGGGACATGAAATAATATAAAATATATGTTTGGATGAAATTGAATGCATAAAAGAAAACGTATGTTACCTGCCGTTTCCCCCTTCTTTGAGAATTGCGTGGATGACTCGCTGCAAAACAGGTTTCCAGTTTTCGTAGTTATATGCGTTTTAAATAAATACTCTCCATAAAAAAAGGAGGTGCCAAGAAATGATCTCAATATTTCACTCATATTCAGGTTCAGACCATATAAACCCTTGAAATAAACATGAATAAAAAAATTATTGATATTAACCAATATGAAAATATATCTTATATATTTTAGTTATTTTGGAGAAGTTTTAAAAGAAATATCATGATACGAATACGATACCTTCTTAACACGGCAATTGACTGCATTGAATTTTGATTCTATAATGCTGGCGAACAAAAAGTGTTTGCACGGTTCTTTTAGTTTGTATGCGTATAATAAGTTCCTTTTGTTGTTTTTTAAAGAAAAGGTCGTAATTTTTATCTAAAAAAAAATAAATAATCGCAAAATGTAATACAATATGTTGTCAGTATATAATAACTAAATGAAATTTTAAATGTTGTTAGTAGTACCTGGTCTAATTTAACTTCTTCCAAAATCGTCAAATTAAAAGAAAAAATCCACTCGCCCTTTTCATCACGGATCACAGACGATGAAACTGAGGTCAAATTACTTTTTTTGGGTCCCTTACAACTTTCAAATGTTACTACTGGTAATTCGTAAGGGCCCTAAAAATAAAAAAAGATTATAATTTATATTTTGTACTTAATTGATAATATTTTATAGTTGAAATAAAAAACTATTTTACTTATTTAATTGAATGAACATTTTAGTGAGACATGGTTGAATTGATTTTCGAAATAATACCAAAATATAATTATAATATTATAAAATTTTTGTTCTCTTAAAGAATAATAAAATTATGTCCAGTTGAAAATTTGTTATATATATTCCTTTATTAACTTTTTAAATATTTATTGTAGTTACCATATCATAAGTTAGATTTTATTCATTATATCCCATCTCTGTGATTCTGACAATAATTTTCCATATATTATGATAAATATCGTAACTAGTCGTCGTTGCAAATGTTAAAAAAATGCAAAATCAAGTCTGTCTATATTACCATTTTGAAAAAAAAAAATGATTTTAGGTATCACACTCATTAGCCGTAACTAGTTGTGAATTTGATTTCATTTTGTTTGTATGAATATAATACTTACAAAGTTTGTCTCGTCCTTCATAATATTATCAGCATTTATTTTAAATAATAATATTTGGAAAAAACAAAAGCTGACAATTTTCATCTCTGAAAATTTCTTTAGAACAACACATCTATGTACACCATATGTGTAATGTTATGGGTTGAAAATGATGTGGCATTGCCGTCACTAATATTCAAGTTATTGTGTTAGAGAATAATGGTTGAAAGATAATCGCTGAATGTTATTAGCACGGGCAGATAATCACATATAAAGTATAAAAAAATATTTTCCATTGATATTGCGACCTACCAATGAAAGCGGTCACCTGTAAATAAGCTTATAAAATATTGGATTATTTAAAATAACTTAATTATACGGTGACCCCACATTAGAATTAACTGATCATTTAAAGAATAAACTTGAAGTATTCCAGAATTCTTTTAATAAATTGAAGTATTATTACGGCCTACTGGAGGATTATAAATTAAGCATATTGTTTTTCGAAATATTTAAAGCTATCTTATCAATATATCAGAATTTTCGGGATTCTGCGAATCGAACTTTTTGTTATAATCGGAAACCCTTAATCTCTAAAGAAATATAAAAACAGAAAATCATTTATACCTAATAAAAAAATAATCTTAAAGGTAATTTTTAACTGTAATTTCAAGTATGGTTATTTACATCCATCTTTCATAGGAACAAGGATGATTAATGTAAAGCTATATTTGAATTGAAAATATTAAAAGATTCTTATGTCAAAACCGAAAATCTTTTACCCTCAGATACATATAGATAATTAAAAAAATCACGTTTTCAAAACGAACATGGTCAAATGCCATCGTAATATTTATGTCAATGTTATCAATTTACAGCTATTGATATAGGATTAACTATGAATGCCAAGTTACATACAAAAGATCTGTTTCTAACAAACAGTTGGTTTTCAGATGGAAATTCAAAAGCAGACAAATGAACGATTCAAAGACTAAAACTGAACTAGTTACAAAGTGGTCTATAAAATGATATATCATTACGATTGCCATTCCTATAAACAGGGATAGTAATAGTATTTTTCCAACAAGCTTGAAAAAATCCATAAGTTATTAAACGCCTTAATGTACGTGTTGCAGCAGATGCACAATTTGTATTAAAAATTCTGCGATATTATCATATCCTTCTTCTTTATTCATATCTAACTTTATTAAATTTTAGAAAATATCTTTTTTTTGATAAAGCGTCGATAAAACTTTTATGATTGTAGATTTTACATTCATCATTATTCCTCATTTCATAAGATTAAAAAAAATAAGTAAATATTTAGCAAATTGAATTTATGTTTCAGTTTTATCGACATATAAACAATTATGTTATTAGTCGTAATTAGGGCTAACTAAACACTTTTGTTATATTTTTTTAATAATAAGGAAAAGATGTCTCATTACTTTTTATCGCAACTTAAATATTTCGAATCTAGTTTACAAAACATATTAAGATAAGTTTCTTACATCTTTCTTTTAATATTTTAAAAGTAATTTGTTTGTGTAAAAATATTTACGAGTACAAAATACAATCATATTTACAAAACTGTTCTTATTACAAGCTTGTTTAGATAAGCATCTAACACAGAATGTCATTAAATAAAAATATAGTAATCATTAATGTTAAAATAATTGTTTACACGACAATAGAATTAAATAATCGCATGTACTCTGGGGTAGGGTATACATATGTACACATAACTCGAACCACCAAATAATATTATCAAAAAAGTTCATAAGCAGAATAAGTTACTATTATTTTATGTTTCAAATTAGCACTCCGGTTTAAAGACATTTATTTCTCATAAAGAACAGAAAAGTTCACTTATAATAAGAAATTAAAATAATTTTGCTTGAGGGTACATTTAAAAGTCTGCCTTATGAATTATATACAGTAAAATGAAATATTGCGGGTAGTTATATTACACAAACATGTTTAGGTAGGGGTTACATTAACTTATAAATTATTTTGCACATATTCCATTACACTTTTTTTTGAATATAGGAAAACTCTTGCTATATAGGAAAACTCTTGCTATGATATTTGCAAATAAGTATTCGAATTGCGTTTTCCACATGTCTCATAACTCAACTACCCGGCAAGAAATTTTTCTTTCAATTGACAATAAATCGTTTTTAATTCACAAGGCGAAGTTACCTAGAAAATCAGCTTTTCGTATTTGTCTTGATCGATATAAAAAATTAACAAATGCTTATTACAATTATTAATGTTCCAGACTTAGTTTTCCCGTTAGCAAATCACTAAACAAGATATCTTCAACTTTATTATGAATTTCTTTTATGTTTTTTAGAAATATTTTAATCCAATAAGAATTTTTTTATGTTGTGTTATTTTTAAAAATGTTTCAACTGTTGATAAAGAAAATTCGGTTTCGGAAATAAGTAAGTAGGGAAACATTTTAAGTTGAACGCAAATAGTCATCGTCGCTTTGCTAGTTTAATGTATAAATTTTAACAACACACGAATATTTTATCAAATGCAGGTCTTTAGGATTTTACTCTTCGATTGCATATACTCTAAAGATTTGTAACCTATTAAACTTAACAGACTCAGACATCAATCATTTCAGATTCATTATTAACTTATTGAGCGGATAAAGCAGGATGTTGCAAGTTACAACGTGCGTCATTAATACTGCAAAGTTGTCAACGACCCCACTCTTATTTTGGAGTTGCTGCTAAAATGAATGGTTTTTATATCAATACATTGAAAATAGTAAATTTAATATCATTAATTTCGTTTCTAATCTAACACCTGCCTTCCCCAAAAATATATAACAAGTAAAAAACTAACACGTTACATAGCTCAAGATTCTGGATCGAATATGATTACCTATTATGTTGTTCCTCTCGCAACTTTCTCCAAAGCGATATCCATTGTGTTTATTAGCTGCCAGGTGTTACTTAATGGAATACCTATCATTGATTTTCCTAACATATCTTATATCACGCTGGTGGTTTAGGGAGATACAGTAATTATATTTTAAATGCTGATGATGTATTGTCTCAACAATCTTTTCTTTATTATAATTGGTTGGTCTAATATAATTGGTTGGTCTGGGTGCTCTTAAACCAGGATTTTTGAAAATGTCCGGTGGCATTGGTAGAATTGAGTGGCATCGATGACTCTCCAAAGGCTTATCTGTGTACTTTAGAAAGTAATCTATTTTAAGTAAGCGGAACGGAAATGCGCTCAATCCCTGACGGGAGTCTTTTTTCTTATTCTACCTCTGTTATTGCCTTGGTAATTTGACAATAATGGATATTAGGGGAATGAATTCTCTGAGAAAAATTTTTGTGTGAATAGTTCTGAATACAAAAAAAAAAAAAACAGAAAATTACACTGTTAATCAATTTCCAAAGAGATTCTGTTCTAACTCAATTGCGCTTCCTGAAGAAGGATAAAATTAATAATTTATTTCCAATATAATTTTATATTTGGCTGAAATATTTATTAAATTTCCTTAACAAAACATATATAGAATGAAATTGTTTCAGAAACTTTAAAACTTGAAATAAATATTTTGAGGTAGAAAATCCCACCAAATAAATTTTTATTATTAAATTTTTATAAAGTAACGCTAAACATTTTGAAATCTTAAACGATATTAACAAAGTAACTTCCAAGATATTCCTTATCACCGAACTAAAAAAAATTGAGATTTTTTTTGGTTTTGCTAACATCATTATTATAAACTCGTTTAGATAAGCACTTGTTATGGGCATAGAATGGGAGTAAAGTGAGCAGTAATGAATCCAATTTTTAAATAATTGCTCTAGATGACATTAGTAAAAAAAAAAAACAAATACTATTGTAACCGCTAAAAATCACTGTTTTATCTTACACCTATATAATATGCAAATAATTGAGTATGTGCATAGAAAGTGAATTCATTATTTGATATTCTGTAGCTTTGGTAATGACTTAGAAATCTAAAAGTGAATATAAAATCATTACTTTTCGACTTGTAGTCTTAAAATCTCGTTTAAGAAAAAATTCAGCTCTTTGACAGACTTTCTCTTTCCTGCAGTATAAGAGATTTAATTACCTACCACGCCATAGACGGCTGCAAAAGTCTTGAACAAGAACAAGAACTTGAAAAGAACTTGAAAAAGAACAAAAAATAAGTCAGCTTCTTAACAGTTGATTCTGTCTACAAAATAATATTATTTTCTTTTAGAATTTCCCTTTTCTGTTTCTTTTCATTTTCTGTTTTAACCTATTACATGAATTTTGCTTTACATTTGTATTTGTAAATAATTTCACTTACTCTCCTAAAGTAATGTAAAAAATAATAATCTTTTTATATATTAGGTTTCCTCAGTCTCGTAGGAATTATTTCGTTATTTTTTTTACAGTAACCTATAAAATCTCTATAATAAAACAATTCCCTACCATCTAGGTATAGGTGTTTTTTATATACATTTGACTACATCTTGAATTATCACAATAATATATTTTAGCTATGTATATCTAACGATTTACAAGCCTCATTTTGTTTTTTGTTGTAAATAAACGCATTTCCATTTCATCACATTCACCAAAAATCTTATACAATTTTGCAAACCTTTCAATCAAATCTAAAATTATTCAATCTTCTTATTCAATCGTTGACTATCGTGAAGTCTGCTATTGAGACTCAATTGATGAGATAAGTAATTTATTAAACCGGCGTTAGAATCAATGCGTCCGCTAAAATTTCAGTTCGCATAATTTAAGTTAAATATTTGATATGTATTTTTAACAATTTTAAAATTTTATCCTGAAATAAAGTGAGTTAAAATCGAATTCCTCAAGAGTTGGTATGTTTTAATAGCAAATTACGTGTATTTAATACAATAAAATTACATGTAGGACTATTTCAAGGCTGTTGTATATCTCCAATAATATATAATATTGTAATTAATATCTTAGTGGATAAAATAATAAGCAACAGGAAAAATGGGGATATCGGTTAAAGTTTAATAATAAATACACAGAATCAATTTTAGCCTTCGCTGACGAACTCGCAATACTTATCGTAACCCCAAACACTGTCAAGTTCTATTGGATGATGTCGATAAATTCTGTGAGTGGTCGGATGAATCAAGGATAAAACCAATGAAATGTCACTATCTGTGTTTTGTAGGCGGAAAAGAAAGATATACCCCATACGATCCGGGACTATCGTTAGGAGGTCAGTGCATTTCTACGGTTACGGAAAAAGTTCCATTTAAATTTATCGGGCGTGAGAAAGATAATATAGACCATAGAAGGAATAAAAGATGGCTTTTTAAACTATCTTAACAAGATAACCAACCGATAAGTAACATCAAAAAAGCTTAGATCTACGATAATTATCTAATATCACGTTTGAATTTGCCTCTCCTCGTCTATGATTTTAATAAAACCCTTTTGTCAAATCTAGATGCAAGCATCATAAAGGAGAAGAAGTTGTGACTCGGGCTCGCGCTGTTGTCTGATTCGTCAGCGTTATTTAGGGATCGCAGTAATTTTGGGATGAATCTAAAAAGGAAATCGGAGTTCTATATACACCTAAGAGTTTCCAAAAGACATCCAGCTGAAATCCCATGATGACTTCGTTACATCACTCCCAAAAGACAAAGATGCCCTAGGGCTAGAATCAAGACTTCAATTCCATAAATAGTTTATGGTAGGAGCTCAAAGTAACATAATAGGGTTAGGATCAAGTAGATCACTTCGAATAGGGATATATTAAAGAGAATTCTAAATATAAGATCCATGGAATAAGCTCAGAAATGCAGAACGAGTGGTGACACATAGGAGATTTTTGCATCCCATTAGCACTAAAATGAAGCACTTTAATTCAAGATTGGTCACCAGCACTGCTAAAATTTGATCTCAACGCGTTTCGGATGACTCCCAGATTCGTATTAATTTAGTAGGATGGGGTTAGGGTACCGAAAAAACTTGCTACATTTGCAGTTGGAATTGCTAAACATTTGCTAGTGGGATGTAGGGTACTCCCAGATAGCGCTCAATACTTGCGTTGTCACGATAGGGTTTTAAAAATCATATGTGAAGCGGTTAGTCTTTTGATAGCCAGACCGCAAAAAGAAATAACCATAAACGAGTTATCAATAGGTTTTGTGAGAGAAAACAAAATAAAACGCCAAGCCTTATTCTATCATTGAAGCGATTTCGGATTGGACTAAATGATGAATTTATGAGAAGAAATATAAAATCCCAGAGGATATTTGTGCGTCGGCGTCCAGATCAGGAGACATTTTTATATTCGCAATTTTAAAGTGCGTTGTGCTAATAGAGCTCACGGTTCCTTGGGAAACCAAAGTCCTTAAAGACCATGCCATCAAGTTCAACCAGTATTTACAAGCTCACTAGCGAACTCACTCACAAGAATAGGTTTGTTGTAAATTTGTACGCGGTAGAAGTGGGAGTTAGAGGTATAACAGCCAAATCTCTCTACAACCTACTAAAAGACTTGGGCCTGTCAAGAACTATTTCATCATTAGATCATCAGTTCATTATTGGAACATGCGTCGAAGGCAGCCCTAGTAGGTTTGTTTCAAATTTGGTTAGGTACAGAGAGGAGCTTAGGAGGAGAGAGAATTCGAGCGTTTACCGCGCGTTAGACACGGGCCCCTTAAACCTACACCTGGTTCGTAAGTCCCAGGCACTGTTGAAGCTCCTCTCCCTGCAAAGCGATGGACCTGGCACCCGCATGGTGAATTCATGGAATGCTGATAGGTTTTGTCTCTAATATTTTTGTTAATTTCAATCTCAAAACATTTTTTTTTAGAACGATTAAGTTCTATTACTTGATTATTAATGTTTTCTTTTATAATAAACCAATTTTGTTAAACGTCTTTTTGTATAAATGTATGTATGTATTTTGCAAGTTAGGTGACCTTCTATAAAATTAAAAAGGGTTTATAATACGGGTGTTATGAAAAAGGTATCCAAAGCAATGGTACTTGTATATTTTCCTGTATATAATATATGGTGGATAAGGGAATAAATATACTTCAAAATGGTATCAGTCATGCATCTTTAGCATCTTTAGCAGGCATAATAGTATGCGAATATAAAACAAAATAAATTAAATACTGATTTTTATTAAAAAAATATATACAATATTTCTTTTCAAGAAATTATTTTTATATACAACTTTTATTTAGGGGCAAGATGACATAATCTGTAATGTCTTAAACTGTAGTTATGTTTACATTAATTATTTATTTAACTATGAATAACAATTTCTATTTATAATTTTACCAAATATTCTGCAAACAAATGCGTAGATACATTGTCATATATATTATATATAAAAATATTGATCTTATTCGGTTACTATTTTGTAACAAGTCTTCTGAAGTCGAATGTTATAGTTAAAACTATGAATTATAGTAACCATGAATGAAGTATTTTTTTTATAAAATATAAACAATTATAATTTTATAGGCTTAAAACCAATAATATAAGCTCACTGATAATTTGTATTTTCATAAAAAAATAATCAAAACTTTTATCTAATAACTAAATAATATAAAATTTTTAGAATACCCCTACGTATTAATTGTCATTTAACGATTTTACTGGCACTAAGGTATTTTATCAAGTAATCATTGGCGAAATATTCCTTATATGATTTAAGAAAACAGCTGGTACTCTTTACCATTTATAACCAAACATAGCTAAGAAATGCCGTGACGAAACTTTCTTTCAAATAACTAAAACGGCATTCAAATCGGTCGACCTATTTAAAAGATACGAGGTCTCAGATAGACAGACAAACACATACATTACAAGGAGTAACTGACATTTTAAAGAAAAGTAAATCTCGTACCTGTATTTGAAATACAAATCAATAATAAAAATCCTTATCTCTAAGCCACATACCATTTATAACTAGAGCAAACTTTGAGGTAAAACAAGGTGGAATAATTCAATACACAACTTAGGGTTTTTATTGACTTAAATACTCGCGTAAAAATTTTGTTTCCTCAATAATAAACATACGCTTAGGTATCCACTAGGTACGTTTTCCAGGAGTGTCCCTAACATATCGTAATATATTATCTTATCACATATTATCGTATACCTAAATCAGTCATTTCAGATCAATTCATCTCTTGTTAAGTCGATACCACAGGATAGTGCAAGTTAGAACGTGCATTAGTACTGTGGTAGCTAGCACTATTGCCATATTGATGCCCACGTCTATGTTAGCCATATCCATTTCTACAAGGAATTTGTTTGGAGTTATGTAATGGCAATATTCTGGAAAAGAAAAATTTATTATGGCAACAATTTTATGTCCGGTGTTTTTTTTTTTCAAATGGAGAAAAAAAATTATGGAATAAATGTTTTAGCTTTATTCTAAATGCAAATGTTTTAGTTTTATTTTAAATGTTACAGTTTTTTGTTTTTGAAAATCCTCAAGGATTTTTATATTCTTACCTTTGGAACAATGCATTTTGGTTCTATTAAATCCATAAACAGAGTGGACGGCGACATGAAAGCCCGCTCTAAAATATGATATGTGATGAAGCCATCTAAAGGAGTAAGGAGTGTCCCGAAGAGAGAGACAAAATCCAAACACGGAGAAAAGACATGCCAGCACTGGACCAATGAATACAGCGATCTAAAAGATAAAAACCTTGTTAAAACAGCCTTTAGTCTGATTGAATTTACTAACCCTCAATTGTTTTTTCATATTTTTTTTCCCTTTTTCTTTATAAAACATATACATACATATCGTTTATTCACAATTAACGGTATCCGACTGGACTAGGAAATATATAACGAAATGAACTCTTTTTTATGAATAAAACTATCAATACTAAATTTCATACAGGTCCGTCTAGTTCGGCTATAGTTTAAAAAAAATAATTATTAATTAATGTTTTTTTTAATTTATTATTTTTGTGTAGAGTTTGAAGAGAGCGTTCTGACGTTATATACATATATATGTATGGACAAGTCATTTTAAGTTGTTGAAAAACACAGACAATTGTTAATATATACCTTTGTCGGTGTGGTCGAACCTATAAAGTATCCCCAAGCCTGGGCACATAGCGACGTAGCCACGACCGTCGCAAGAAACAAAGTAGCTCGTTGAGGTTCTAGAGGATTATCAGTCAGCCAGTAGGAAAGCACCACGTATGATACACAAGATAACATCTACAAAGAAAGATAATATTTACATATTGAAATATAACATTGCTGAATAAGAAATAATAATAATAGTAATGTTATGTCATGTCGTTGGGTTCAGTGAGACGAGACAGCGGACGTCCACCAAATATTTATTATACCTATTGACATTTTAAATATTATATTCTTTTTATTTAAAAATAGTAAACTCGTTTTACTTCTTTATTATTTATATATTCTATCAATTACAAGAATTATATAAAAAAAAATGTATTATAGTATTTATGTAATCAAATTATTAACTTAAAACTAAAGATAAAACTTTCATAGGTTTTATAATAATTTAAAAGAGTGCAAAATTTAGGTTTTTTAATAAAGAAATAGTAACCTGAAACGGTAATTCGACGGCTAAAACTGAAAATATATAAGGTCCTAAGTTGTACCATCGATTGAAGTATTCGCCTTTAAGTATATCCATTTCGAGTGGAACTGCAAACAAAAATAAAAAGAAATATTACACTGTATCCATAGACTACACTTAGACTTAATATGATGACTTTTCAATGGCATTAACCATATACCAATGGCATATACTATATATGTACACTATATACAGGTTTATTGATAAATTCCAATAAGAATGTTAAATTTCAATAATTTACAAACATGATCTGCAAGAACAAGTATATTACTACACATTTCGAAGTATTGTATTTAAAGGAGCAGAAGACAATTTTTATCTTATTTGCTTACAAATTTTAAGGTTGACTTCTATAAGGTGAAAGTATCTTGTTTATCTTTCATTGTTCTAGGAATATTTCGATAATATTACGTGTTTTTGAAAGCGACCTTACAATAAAGTAAAAAAATTATAGAGCATATCATTTTTTTTTAATTATTTTAATCTATATGCATTATATAGGAACCTAATGAGGGGAAAATTTACAAGGAATACTTTATACTGCAACGTCAAAAAGTGTATAATATACATTTATATATAACTTTCAAATCATAACGTCTTTGTAAATATCATTAAATATTCTGTAGAAATTTGTTGATAATGAACTGGTTTTTGTCCGCCACTCATTACATAGATTTTATTCAATACATTTATCATTGTTCAAGTGAATTAAATACAACATTTTTATTTTATACTCACAAGACAATGTGACAGACATCTTGCCGGTATACACAACTAGTAGCATAGATCCATAGAGATAGACGTAGTTACCGAGCACGCTGCTCGCCTCACTTCCGACACCGAGGTATAGATAACCAAATATTAGAGCTATAACTACGTGAGCTGCAACTCTATACATGAAGAGAGACTGGAAAGATTTAAATAAATCATAATATTATTTTATTGATTTAATACTAAGTTTTTTATTATAATATTTGTATGAAAACTATCCTTAGCACTTTGTTCTCTTTAGCGACACGTTTATTTTTGACGACTTACTCTAAAATTAAATCTCATTTTTAGCTCATAAATAAATTTATTGATTATGTGATATAGTCTTTGTTAATATTATGTTTAAATAGCTATTATTATGACCTTTTAAAATATAATCTGTATTACGTTACATTTGAAAAGGTAAAGTCTATTATAAAGGTTATGTTTACCTTTTATCACTATTGTAATTTAAAATCATTATTTGAAAATACAAATGCGTTTATTAAATTTTCAAGTGAAACATTTTAAACTAAGGTCATTCACTGCTATCGCAAGATGTATTTAAAATATTTTCTTTGTTTAAGAAACACAATGTTAGGTATTTGCATAGGCTAAGCTAAAATTTTAGACAAATCTCAGTACAATGACTTCAATTTACCTATAAAAAACTTAAGTAATATGTAATCAGCTGATTAGCTATAATAAAAATATTTTAGCGCAAATACTCTTACTCTTGATATTTATCGTGATAAATCTTTTAAGAATGTTGACACAAAGAACAATTTTAACAATTATATTAATTGTGGTTTGTTACATCAAATATTAATTTGTTTGCTCACATAATTCCTGGTTGTTATAAGGTAATTCCGATAAAGTAAGATCCAAGTCTGTTGCCAACTACTCGAAGGTCTATAAATATGTTTCGCTAAATTCTTTTGATGCTTCTTATTGCTTCGTAGTTGTTTATCTTTCATTTCTGTGTCAATGCCTGCAATTGAGATTAAATATGAAATGAAAATAAATTTTCTAAATTGACAGATGCAATTTAGTGTTTAATGAATGGGTCCGCTTTATTATTAACTAATCGGTTATTATAGAAATATCTTACTAAGAGAATTTGAGAACGTTGAAAGTACTGGTACATTGTCATCAAACTCCGTCGATGATGTGGATTCTGGTTTGTATTGAAGCATCGTTTTTGCAGCTTGTTTCAAGTCAATATTGTGTTCTCCCGACGCTACCTCCATTACTGTAATAAAACGGATTATCATATATAATAATAAAACAACTGAAACCACCAAAAAAATATTATATATTTCGTATCAACGTTAACAATCAAAAAGATTGTCTTATCTGTATGATAATTTGACAAAGACCATCAATTAAAAATAAGCAAAAATGTAATTAATATTTTTAAACATAGATTATAAGTTTCATCAAAATTGATATTATCTTATTGTTTGACAAAATTACTTTTATATTACAATGGCTTTTTTGAGACCGTACCTTGACCTTGTAATAATGAATTTTTGTTGCAAAAAATAAATAATCTAAATTATTATTTTTTATAAAAATATATTGCTTATTGTTCTAATAGTAACACAATTAGCAATTATTTCTCACAATTGTATTGCTTTTTGAATAAATTGACGTGATTTTTTTATCGGCTTTGTAATTTTAAATTTATATTTTTAATGGGCATGAGAAGCAAAATGTGTTAGTTTTGCCAATAAGTTTTATTACTCAACAAATCATTTATTTATTACATGTAAAACGAAGGTCAGACTTTGATTGTGGTAGTTTTGTAGTAATAGAAATAATTTTACGATTAATCTTATGATAATTATAATTGAAAAGTGATAATAATCAATGAATGGCCTAAATACTTATTATTATCAATGACGTTTAACAGATTAAAGTTAGGGCGATTCATCAAATTGATTGTGAAATCATGAAAATTAAATGAATGAAATCATGAAAAATCTGTGTTGGAATTGAATTGTATTTAGAAAAACAGCTTTTGCGAAAATATGGTTCATATCAATTATTTCTTAACCTGTCTTCGTAAACATTGAATATATTTATTTGTCCGGACATATTTAAGTTCTTTTTTAGGCTGTTCACTGTTAAAATACTTATACGTTAATAACGTAGATTATCCGTAATTAAAAACTGAGAAATTATATGGATTATCACAACTAGTAATTAATTTTGAGGAATTATCGTAGAACTTTAGATTTTTCTTATTTAGACATTAGACAAAAACATGTTCCTATAAAATGAAATTTATATTTTCGGATTTTATTATTTTTTAAAAACGACATACTCCCGACGTTTCGTTTACTTTGCAGCAACCGTGATCACGGGCAGTCGAGATGTGAATGTCTTTCAGTTTGTCTTGTTATTTATCATCTACCGCCATCGATTTCTTAATGAAAACATATAAAAACTTGATTGTGACTGTGGCTTGTCATATATTGGACAGACAAAGAAGATGGCTGAAGTCTATCAAACACCCTCATCAAAAATATAAAATCCCACGTCCGCGACCACACCGCAGGACCTTGTGACACCGTAAGCGCATTCTGCCCACATCCAGAGCGGTTTTGACAGAAAATTAAACAATCGTTCGCGGTAAATGATATGATACAAGACCAACTGACAGACATTCACATCTCGTCTGCCCGTGATCACTGATAAGAACGCCAGCAACTATAACCGATTCGGCATGCAAATTCTATAATGTATAGAGATAAGTCTTTTTTTCTACAGGAATATGAACGGAGTTAAGTCGGTGCTGACAAAATAGAGATAGGAAATTATATAGTAAAACTTACAGAAATCGGCTGGGTTGTGGTATGGTGGACATCTTAATCCAGCGGAAGCGAGTGCAGGCAGAAGATGTTCACGGGGTCCGGAGTACAGGTTATTACCAGCAGCGAGACAGTACACAGTGTCTATGTTCTCAAATAGCAGCGCTGAGGGCTGGTGGATAGTGGCCACCAAGGTTCTGCCACCTTTTGCCAGACCGCTTAGTAACGCGATAAGAGACGCCGATGCAGACGAATCTAGACCGCTGAATGAAATCGAAGTTGTAATTAATAATAATTAAAATTTACCTATTTATGTTAATGAAATATAATTATTATAGTGACATGTAAAAATATATATTCAGACTATACCCGTCAAACCCCTGTGAGAACAGTTAAAATACTTGTCAAAAAATCATCACAAATTTAACTCTTATGATACTCATATACATATTATGTAATTAAAACCTTCAAATATATAAATCTATAAATATACGGAATGGTTTACTTACGTGGTCGGTTCATCAAGGAACAATAAAGAAGGGTCCGATAACAATTCAAGTGCGACTGCAAGCCGTCTTTTCTGACCTCCAGATAAATCTCTACATAGAGTCTGTGTCGTTCCACTTAAGCCGAGGAGAGCAAGAACTTCGTATACCTGAGATTATGAATAAACATTGAATTAACAACCTATTATTAATTTAATTACATTAAGTATATGACGTTACTAAAGCCGTTTGATTCTTGTGACAAATATTGAATATTAATTATATTAATTTATATTTATTGCGCAAATATAGATGACCTATTATAAAAGTGTCATTTGATTATTTTGTAATTGTTAGCTAAACGTTGAGGTATATTTTAAAGTATCAATTAGTTATTTCTAAATGTCAGCGATTTTGAATAAATTTATTTGACCGTATCTAGCTATTCCAGCTATTATATAATATACATATAAATTGTACGCTTTCACTTAAGCTTACTTTCTCTTTGCGTTCATGTGAAGCGAAGTCGGCTAGTTTGAGAGCGGCAGCGAGTGACATGCATTCGTAGACGGTAAGATGTACTCGGAGATCGTCGTTCTGTCGAATGTAACGAGCACTGCCACGGCCCGTTGATTTCGAAGCACAGGAACTAATCCCGTTCACAGATATTTCGCCTTTCGCACCTTTTGTACTGATATGAAAACTTGCTCTTAACTTATTTCTATCATGGTTTTACGTTCTAATAAGCAATTTTTAATTTAAAACGTTTGTATGTTTACTGTTAAAATAACTTACGAGTAACCAGCGAGGATATTCAACAAGGTTGTCTTGCCAGCTCCGGAGGGTCCCATGATGGCTGTCAATTCACCGGGTTTTAGGCACCCATTGACGCCTTTTAAAATACATTTCTGTTCTGTAATAAAGAAAGAATATATCAAGTGATTCAACAATACTTATAGAACCTTACACTTGGATTGTGTAGTCATGATTTTTTTTTTAGATAGTTTCGTCTACCTGTTCCTTTGTTTTTTTTTTTATAACATTCCTCGTTGGTTTATAACAAGCAACGATTTTTTTCAATGAATAATCTTAGAATGATAGGCGAATAACGGAACATTCGAGAAGAATTAATTGAATTTAAATTATTTTGAATTTAAATAGAGAGGACTTTCCTTGTAAAAATAGATAACTACTGGGAACGGGATTTTGAACAAATAACATTTTAAAACAATTTTTACGAAACAAATGTGCAAATTATAAAAATATATGATTTTTTTATGAATAATCCAATTTTTGTCAGTTTTAATCGAAGTTAACTAAAGTATAATATCAATATACTTAATATTAATAACTGACCCTTTACTTGGAAAGCATTGTTTAAAATTTATTAATATGCATTAAAAATTACACGTCTATATCAAATTGATGGCAAATAAATTTTCCTAAAATCATACCTATGAACTTATATTCCTAAATCAGAAACGTTCTATATACAACTGACCCTTTTATGTGTTTGTGTAAATAAAATTAAAGTAATAATATTCGATTTTAAAAGAATATAGTCATAAAATATAAAACTATTTAACATCTTTATTATACAAAGTATACAAAAAATGAATAAAAAGAGAGTTCAACATTCACTTTTTTTACTACCTTTCGTTTAAAAGAATGTCTTACCTGCCCATATCTTGACTCAGGCAGTGTTTTCCAAATGTATGTGCTTTCTACATTTTTTTTTAAAGAAATAATATTTTTTAAAGAGAGAATAAATTTTATATTCAAATGCCTCTGCTTGACTTGTATTTTAAAGTATTGAATTTGAAAGAAAAATAGGTTTTACCGTTTCACTTATTGCTTAGTGTGATGATTATTTTTATAACAAAAATTGTGTTTTGCCTTAGAATACCGAATATAATTCTTTGTTACAGTCTAAGTTACAAAGAAATATAAAATAAAATCTGGTATAGAATTTTTTATTTAATTATTTCATATTTCATTATAAATACTCTTTAAGTCAGGTATAAATACATATATAAATATTTCTGGATGTAAATATAGCGTGCTGTTACCAAACGGTAAATTTATTTATTTAAGTTTGGGTATCGTTGGCGTAAAGAGGCTCGTTAGTAGACACAGTAACCGCGTGTCAATATAACGTTGGTGTCATTTTATTTGTGAAATAAAAGTAGTTTAGTAATCTTGATCTTGAACTTAAATGTATATAAAATCTCAGTGTAGGTTTATACGTATGAGTTCAGCGTTTTTTTTTGAAGAATTTAGAAATTAAATATGAAAAAAATTGCACAAATCTAAGTCCGAGACATTGTGAACTAATTAACAAAGTTGAGAGCAAAACCGTCTTAATTATTTAAAAAGACAATACAATAATCTATCTTTGTTCTCTATATTTATCTTTAAAGAAATATACCCGTCTGTTCGATTATATGTCTTTCACCTATGGCCTCGGCAAATATTTTTTGAATGATATTTAATAACAATAGATGATTGACATAAATCTCGGGTAAATAAAAAGTGTCGATACAAAATTTAAATATTTACATTTATAACTTCTATCAGTAACATATCTATAGTCAAGCGGAAGGTAAATATTTATAACGGTTAGTGAACTTTACATTTATAAGGGTTTTTATTAAGGTAAAATTGTCAAAACACCCTTTCATATAACTTCCGACAGAGATACAGATACTAGAAATACATCTTGTAGTTATTATGTTTACCTTTTTACGCGCCAAAATAAAACTAGCAGTATTACAAACTTAAATTGTTTATTTCTAATTACTAGTGATACTCTTAAATGGAAAAGAAGTAAAAATTAAATGTTTTATTTTTTGGAAACTTTAAGAAGGGTGTACAAATGAGTACAGCGGCCACTTAAGGGCGAAAAATTTCAAAGCACTCTCTTTCTATGTATATTGTTTTCAAGCAGGTTTTACATTGCCATCGTACTCTCGCATGACAAAACGCACAACGTGACTGTTCCTCAAGTTTCTGAAAATAGTGGCCTAATACACCATTCGTCTGACCTGGCACTGTTGAGGATGAAGGGCGGCTTTAACTTGGTTTTGCATGACGCAAGTAGTACGTTGCTAGATTGCGCCTATGTAACAACTGGTTCATACGATCATCGCGACTGAGAATATGCAAACGCCAGGCACTAACTCTTGCCATGTCCATCATAAAGGTGAATAGAACTACTTTTTTTAATCAATAGGAATTCTGTAGAGAGATATGGATTGGTCAAGTTCATCTACTCCAACCACTCCATTATACTATTTTTGGAATATCAAGGAATACCTACAACGACTCTTGAGCGTTTTATAGGACACCGTCTCTAGAACGCCTATTTATCGAATTTTGTAACAATTTATTATCATCGTACCATAACTGTTATCTTTCCATCTAATCAGCAATAATTCATTTGTTCTGTCGAATCTATGGTGATATATTCAGGGGAACTTTCTTTTTCCTGTTTTCACGAACTATACCAGTTGCACAATATCCAAGCCTTCGCAAATCAGCTAAGAGATCATTACCAGGAAAAAAAAATTCAATGAAGACTTTGTGATTTGTAGGATTGGTTGTAGTTTCTCCAGAAGTTTTTTGACAACTCTTAATCCAAGAGGCGCTTTGGTCGCATTGGTCTTATTGAGCCTTTTTTTTCTATTTACCACAGAAGTGTCTTTAGGTGTCGCAGAATAATTAGATTTACTTTTACGCCAAGATGGTTTACCCTCCTATTTATCACGTCGAAGTCGCTTATTGGCCAACGATTCATCGTCAATGCTATCGTAATCATAAGAGTAATTGTTACGTTCGAACATTTTAATATTCCCAGGAACTTCTGGAAGCAGTGAATGAGTCACTAAATTTTCATTAGGTCCTTCCACTTCATCCATCACCACGAACGGGGGTGGTGGAAAAAAGCTTGTACACGTTCTTCTAACCCTTTGCAGTTGTTTATAGTAGTCAAACGTTTGGAAGTCATTGTTACTAGATCAAAACCAAAATAAAGATTTTTCATATGTGGATGTTGCCGCTGTATTTGATCGAGTACAGCAATGTTTATTTCAACCCATTTTCACCTAAACTTGCAATTTACTTATTTACTATGAATAGTTTTATACAATAATGATTACAAAATAGAAATATGTATTTGAAATGAATGAACTAGATATAACTTTTAGGTTTCGTAAATAATAATAAAGTAGACTGTAGAAAAACATCAACCATTAATTTATACATATTTTAAAATTTATAGCATGCAATTGGAATAGTATTTGTTTACTTTGATATCAGCGCCTGACTTTATTCATAGAATTAATGAGTTATGAATCACTGTATAATATTAAAAACAGCTATAGTCTACGCCGTACTTTTGCACGTTTGTTACTCTTAATTTTAATAACAACTTACTGTTGGCTGAGATCATGAAAAATATCTCCAGTATAACCGAGCGACCCGTCTAGGAACAGCTAGTTACAAACAATAAAGTCAATTTTAATACGAAAGGTTGAAATGTAATTTAAAACTCCTTTTATCCAAAATTTCTTTCAAAGCGCTTTATAAATTATAGTAAAATAATCTGATTTTAAAAATACACTACTAATATTTTTAAAGCTACACTTTTTTGTAAATACTTTATATTCCACTGTTTTAAATGTCATTACATTAATATTTATATATATAATGATTTTAAAATTTGCTTTCTCATTCTTTTTGAATGCATTTGATTTAAAATAGAACCTTTTCGCCGTGTAATTTATTAGAAATACTAGTAATGTTAAAATTTAATTTAAGTAAGAGCTTACTGTTTATAATTTTTTTAAATGGCGTTTCGTTGATTTTAATCTTCCAAGCTTCATACACGTTTGGCTCAGGGTACAGATGACGTCAAATGTAGTGTGTATTGCGTTCGATGAATAAATAATTCCATACCGGCTTATTTTGATATGTTCGATGACTGAACTACGTATGTACATGGAATTTTTAATATATATGTGTGACGATTTTTTTAAAAATATTCCGGTGTCAAACAAAATTAATGACTTCGGAGGGGAAGGTGGATACAAGCTCCTATTTATTTAACTTGGTTCAGAGTACAGGTTAATAATACTGGCAGTTGATTATAATATTTTTCCTATTTACGGACTGACAAAGTTATATTTTAAAAAATTATCCACCTCAAAGGTCAAACTACTTGGTAAAAAAAATTTGATTCACGTTAGTATAAAAAAAAATTATCCTGTCAACTACAACATCTTAATTATTAATATAATAAAAGCTATCAGTCTTATTAAAATATACAGAAGTCATGCTCATACCTCGAATTATAAATTCAAAGCGTTAAATTTTTTTTACATTTAAAATTTTGTCTCACTATTTAAACCTTCAAAAGTTTTCGACAAAATATATATTTTTTTAATAATTTTCTCATTAATGGAATCAAAGACATAATGTGATTGTTTTTCTGTATCTGATCACTATGTAATTACATAATCACAGTTTCTTGACCAAAAAAGAAGTCACAATTCTGTTCTAATAAATCTTTACACGAATCATTTAATGATCGTACTCAAAATATATCTATACTATAAACGTTAAGAGTGGATTCTCAAGATTTTTTTTTATTATGTATTAATAACTTAATATGAAAGTTTAATGTCAATAAATAATAAAATAATGATGATGATAAAAATAAAAAGAGAAAAAAGTTCTTTCTTAATTTTAATTTCATTTTTCGTTCCATGTTGATTGTCAATATACAGTGATATACTTTTTAATTAGGCCTCGAAGCATTCCTGTAATAAACTTTAATAGCTACAACTCTCTACGTTTACTCTTTTTCAATCGTTTATAATTATACAACGCGGTATATTATTAGCCAATTGTCGCTTTGTTTCACAAGTAACCAATTATTATTAATAGGCGAGGATGATTTATAAATTTAAAATTCAAGAACTTATTTTCCCAACAGACGTACTCCTTAACTTTTTAACATTAATTATAGTTTTGAATAAGGAAAAGAATTTGTGTAAGCACTATGTATTTAAAATAATGTAAAACCGGTGTTAAAAAAAAAACATATTAGTGATTCAGTAATAGTATTTGTCGTCCAACTTTAAGTATTTAAAATCTTAAGTCGTCATTTAATAAAGTATAACTTTTGATTCAGATTAAAAAGCAATCTATACGTGTAACTGATATATTTGAATTAATTACTATTAAAACATAGTCTCTGTTATGAATGTGAATTACACAGATATTTTAATTAAAGTCATACACATTATAACACCTAGGTACGTGTTGTAAGTAAAGTATTTCCATTCATTACTATTAAAACATTTCTCAATTACAACGGCGTTAAAATATACAATGGTAATTTTTAATAGGTGTTACCAGTAAACAGTCACGCATAAGTGAATTATAGATAATGCAACAGGACGACAACTCTTTTGTGGGAATGTATAATGATAGGAAATAATTATAAAGTATTTCATTCACATATTTTGTCATAATCTGATTCATGAATATTCAAACTATTACTGGAAAAACGGGTCAGATAGATATATTCATCAAGGTCCTGCTAATACGTATAGTATGTTACACCAAGCGATTATTATTCAGATGTCTGTGGATGTCAAGATGTCTCTTTAATTTAACATAGTTATACCTTTGTTACATTGACTCTCAACTTTCACGTGAATGACCGGGTTTTAGATGGTAAGCATACAAGTATTGCTTGTCATAATGCTCTCTCTCATTCATCCTTTTTTAATATAATATTATTTGTGGTAATTTACACTTTCTTACCCAAATAAGACAATTATCATTTAATTTGACTGATTTGAAAATGCGCAGAGTAAATAATTTGTAATATACATATTATTAAAATCTGTTTGAACTCGCGACTATTTATAATATTTTCTTAATAGATTTATTTTTTAATAGATCAGACTCTTTCGTTCCATAGAATCCTTGAACTC
The DNA here is from genome assembly GCF_018135715.1 of Danaus plexippus. Taxonomy (NCBI): domain Eukaryota; kingdom Metazoa; phylum Arthropoda; class Insecta; order Lepidoptera; family Nymphalidae; genus Danaus; species Danaus plexippus. The sequence continues at coordinate 5,820,870 of NC_083538.1, forward strand.
AAACTGTAACGTATATACAGTGATATTTTTTTCACTTTTCAAACGATGGAACTGAACATGTTATAGGAATCAACTTTATAAAAAAAAACTTCATATTAATAAACGACGTAGGATACAGTAATTATTTTTTTTATTTATTTATTTTACACATGATTACAGTATTTATTGATATCGTCCAACATATAAATTTATCATTATTATCATTATTATCATTGCTTTTAATTTAATTCGAAGGAGTCTGACGATAAATTTACTTTCCAACTGCTTAGCTTAGGTCCGATGAAGAAATAATTATATGGTAAGGAAAATTTAAATTGCTAAATTATTTCAGATGAACAAAAAACCTTTTAACCATATAATTATACAAGTCCAATTTCTTTTAATATATTCATTCTATTCATCAAGCTGATGATATGTTGTTTTGTTTATAACAATAACAAGTTTATGAATACGATGTATGCAAAATATAATTTGTTTTTTTATTGATATTTTCTAAAATTTAATTTGAATTCTTCTTTTCCTCTTAATCGTTACCTCGTTTTAAAGTCATAGCCTCTTAAAAGTCATCTTAAAGTCATAATCCTAAAGTCAGTCACAGCGGAATAAGATGGTAATTTGTTTATTAGTTTATTTCTTGTAGAGATCGGTTTTGGATTCTCAATTATTTAGTTTTATATTTATATAGCTTATTATACGTTCTTAAGTTACCGCCTTTCTGGATATAGGATTCTGAGCTAACATAGTTACGTTATTTGTTGTTAATCGGGCATTATTGATAATATGTCTGTACCAACAGTGATGACTTTCACTTCACGATCAACGAACGACTGGATTTAAGTAAACAGATGCAAATATTCCAAGTAGGTCACTAGGCTATTGTAGGTTCCTTGAAAGTTCTAGAACTTCGTTCTAGTAACAGGCTCCCCCCACTCTATGGGGCCCCTCCACAGAAGGAAAACGTGTTCCTACACGTGAAATTCCTTAGTAACGAATGAATGTTGTTTTTAAAGGAATTATATATCATGGAATATTCACTTATTTTTTCATATGTATGACAATTAAAATGAGGAAATTATGAAATAAAATATTTCCCCGTTATATATTCCCTATATATTTTCATTAAACTAAATTAAGAATACGGCACAAGGCTCATATTTTTAGTCATCATCATCATCATCATCATCATGACTAAATATTTTTAGTGAACAAAGAATATTAAAATAAATATTAAATTCTAAACTGCTATTAGGTTAAGTTAGATAGAAAAATAAGTGTCAATTAAATATTACTTTTCAAATGTGAACGCGTAAAAATTATGTTTCAAAGGTTATTGATCTCTTAAATATGTTGACCTGATAGCGCTCTCTTTTTATATAATACATATGCGAATTCATTACTCAATATATATGTGGCCTTAATATATTTCGCGGCTGTATATTTTTATAAAAAGTGCCGAACACAATAAAATTTTAGACAATTATGTCATTAAAATATAGATGAAAAAATTTAACATTATTTGAGAGATCAATTAAATATAATAAAATACTGCCAGTGACATATTTTATTACTTAGAAAGGAATCATTTTTTGTTAAGATATCCTAACAATAAATAAATTCCTTTCTTTTAGTGATATTAGAAGTTTTAATATTACGAATATTCACAATACTGATAATAGTTATTCTATATTATGGTTAATTGATACTACTTCAATAAGTTATTGTAATTTCGTGACTAGATGCCACAGTGTTTGAAATAAACGAGAATTTACCTCATCCATAATTATAATGGAAAACTTAAGAGAATATTTATAACGTATTGTGTTATAATTTTATTGTTATATGAATATATTTTTCCGTCAACATTATCCATATTCATGCAATTAAACAACAATGTCTTTATTTTTTTAGGAAGTTATTGATTAATTAATTAATCTTAATTTTTAAATAAAACATGAAAAATAATAATAAACAATAATAATTTGCGCAGAGAACAATCAAATTCCCACATAAAATATGTACAAACACACATATATATAAGTCTCTAATTTTAATTAATCTTCAATTGTTATGTAGCTAAACTAAAAAAAAACATTCTCATAAAATACGATAACATAATTAGGTGCAATTATATTTCAAATAAAATATAATAAGTACCTATTCTTCGAGATTTATATTATGACTTATATAGTTATTAATCAGCAAAAAAATAAAATAAGAAAAAGGTACTTTTAAAGAAGCACTGCGAAAATTTTTCAATACATTTTGTAAGATGCACCTAATCCTAAAAGCTTATTTTATTTTTAAATAGCATAATCGTAATTTATAACGTAAAACCCCCATGAGATAGACCTGACAAAGCTTAAGTTTGTTCACTCGGGTCTTCGGGATACTTAAAGATTTTGTAAAAAAAATATTTATCCACGCTTAAGTAATTCATAATTTAGTACAGATCTGTCCAATATAAGGCCCGCGGGCCACCAGCGGCTCGTATTTTTATCTTCTTTGCAACATAACCTAACCTAACAGTTTTATGGAAAGCATATTATTATAATTTTAATCTATTGTAATCCCAAATAAATTGTTTGGGCAAATTGTTTTTCCTTTTGCTAACAAGTTTTTTAATCTCTATTCGATGTCCATGACAAAAATGAAATGTTTCGGCCGTTTATCCCATTGAATTTTACACTTTTTACAATTACGGAGCAAATGCTAGATTTGTCATGCCATTATATGGAACAACTAGAAGCAGTGATATTGTTGAAACAATTAAGATAACTATTATGGAGTATGGAGATTTAGTAAGTGTTCTTGTTTTGTGTCTGATGGGGCAAAAGCTATGACAGGGATAGTGACAGAATTGGCTGGACTTTTAAAACAAAATGACATTAATTGCCCTTTATTCCACTGCATTATTCAACAAGAAACTTTATGTGGAAAATCTTTGGAAGATCTTCAGTTTCTGGCCGATCTCGCATTTTTAATTGATAAGACGCAATGTTTAAACAAGCTGAATATAAAGGGCAAAAAAAACTTAACATAGCCAACTTGTACCGACATGTCAATGAATGGAGAAGCAAACTTAAATTATTAAAAACCTCTCTTGAACAAAATGATTTTTTTTTTCAAAGTTGTAAACAACATTACTTAGAAAGGGAAAATTTGTATTCATGAATTTTTTTAGTCCTAATGAAATAATTGTGGAATTTGAGCAACGATTCACAGATATTCATAAAATTGAGAGTAATATAGCACTCTTCACTCATCTTTTAGAGATCGTACTTGATAGTGTGAATATTAAATATTATCAATTAGAACTGTGTGATCTGCAATCAGTCTTCTTCTATACGAGTAGAACAGAATCTAGAATTGAATATTTTAAGCTCCTTGTTGAACGTTTCCCGAAACTGAAAAATGGTCTAAAAAAGGGTAGGTGGGTGGGCAGTACCTATCTTTGTAAAAGTGCATATTCATCAATAATGTTTATAAAATCGAAATATTGGTCTTCATTAACAGACACATCACACACTACATTACATCACATCACATAATTTAAGCCTGCATTGCGCCTAGCTATTACCAATATTGACGTTGATGTTTACTTTTATTTTGTTTTTTAATATTATTATGGTCCTCCAAAGTATTTAGTCATATTTATTTGCCCTAGAACCTATTAAGTCTGGACAGCAATGCTTTAGCAAATTCTGGTTTAAATGAAGAGCTGTCATGGATGAAGAAATAAAATAAATTTGTATTTGTCTGCACGCTAACGAAAATGTATTTCACTATTATGCAGAGTACGTTAAATTTTATACACAGTTGCTTCATAAGCTAGTGTTATCAACTGTGTAATTTGAAATATATATTTGTAAAATTTATGTCTTTTATGTTTAATTTACAAACGCCTCCTTGACATTAATTCGTAACTAAACAAATATTTGTATTTCTTTGATCACTTCTCAACTTAGCACTTGATGTCTGTGGAATTCTTTTGTGTTGCAATTCTTTTGAAACTATACTTGTTTAATTTTCAATACTTTTTTTTTATTTGCCTTAACTATGATAAGAATTATTGCGAAATATAGAATCTTCTTAGATAACAGTGACATGGAATTATTTTCATTGTAATTGTATTTATCAAGATTTTTAAAACCTTGATTCATTCTAGTTGAAAACAATGTAAACAAGAAATAAGTATCATATGTGTAACACGCGGCCTTTTATTAAAGATAGCGTGTTATCTTAAAAGCAAGCATTGAATGCTAATCGTAATAAACTTTGAACGGGTAAAAATGCTTGACTAAGAAATATGATATGGATTTATAATTTCAAAACATCACCATACAATATTAATTGCAAAATATTATATATCTATGTTTTCTGATGTTACTAGAGTCTGTTCTATATTTATTTAAAATATACGTTGCTCTGTGATTTTTAAACTTAACAGAAACTTATTTGAATATATATATATGGTTGCTTAAATTTGGTAAAGTATATTCATTTAATTAGGATCTCGGTATTCTAGACGAAGCGATGAAAAAACTATGTCACGTACTTTACCTTAAATAACAAATTATCACTACTTCATTTCAAACTTTCTGATTGTTATCTGACCTTCATTATGTTTTGCAATCTATATTGGTGTTAAATAAATTGGTCAATGATAGTAAGAAAATACATAGAAATCATCTTTTAGACATTATTGACTATAACTTTTAAAATATATGTATTTTTACATACGATGAAATTCATATGCTATATGAAACTTATAAGCCCAACTGGGTGATTAGTTTAATATATATTAGTTTAATATATATTAATTTAGTAATTATCTTACCCCTCGAATATAAAAACGATAAATATATCCTGAGCAACATCGATAGTGTAAAAGACAAATCGTGTTAAATATTTTCTTTAAATAAATTTTCTTTAAATAGTTTTAAAAGATGACGAGCTTAAAACATAAATGGTCCTTACAAGACGTCTAACAGTCTTCAGATCATAAATTAATGAATCGAAAACGAATTGGTTTGTTGAGAAAGACGCAGACAATTGCAACCAATTGTTTTTAATTGAAATATATTACATGCTATATACATTTGCTTTAATAAATAAACAAAATAATAAATGAGACATGAAGATAATAAAATTTAATTTATTTATTCAAGAAACTGATATATGACGGTGTACCATAAATTAATTTGTGGTTCCGAAAATTTGCAGTGATACGTCAAATTGTAAATTTAAAACACATTTTTAGAAAGACATAAGTAATAACAATATTTTTTTATATAAGGAGAGTGAAACAATAATATTTTTGGTGACAAATTGTTTCATTATATTGTATGAAAGGAGGTTATACTAAACGCTATAATTATTCAGGCTGGTGCTGAAAATAGATATATTACAAGACAAAGAATTTATCTTAAAAGAAAGTTAATCTTCGCGTCATGTGGCTGATATAAAAAGATTATATTAAATATTTTAAAAAACTTACCAAAGCGGCACATGTTGAGGGAGAAGGAATTTATAGTGCATGTTATATTTTTAAATTCCAAACACACCGTCGTCCTCGGCAACAATGGAAGCACATTGTTGTTGCTCTGTCCCAGAATTTTTCTATCCTTAACACCCGGCGTCATTTTGACTGATGGAATACGTTCAAAATTCACAATCCTAGTTCATCTGTGACTTCACTATTATTAAAAAGTCCTTAATGATTTAGAATCATCACTGAATATATGACTGAATCGATGGGCGGTGCCAACTCCACGTATCTGTAAGTATAAATACACGTGTCAACAATCATTTGTAATTAATAGAGTTATTAAAGAGTTAAGCATAGTTTTTTATTTAGTTAGGATATTTCTTTGTCCTGTCTCATTTGCATTTAAATGTGTTGATGAGTTATCATATAACACTCAACAGAACTTGAGTGCCGTTATATTTATTTAACTTGATACAGATCATTCATATGGAACGTATTATTTTAAATTTACTTAATTTTATGTCGTTAACCGGTTGGTTTACTTGGAAAATGTCTAATTTCACGTTTTTTCAATCATTTTATTGCCCATCGTTTATCAGTTATAATTATTAGTATCAATAAATCTGTCTCATTTGTGTTTTGCTCTCAATACGTGTTTAATAATATTTGTTTTGTGTTAAAATTATTATTTTGGACACACATTTTTTTATATGTAGATTTTCTTAGGTATATCAGGAACAGATGTTACATACGCACTTTGTTTAATAAACGTATTGAGGAAACACAATAAAAAATAATTGCCTTGTCACATATTAAGTTTTGTTTTCAACATAAATTTCGAATTAGAGGACGGAATAATGTACGTATGACGTCATCAAGGCCCGTAGGCATCGCATAGAATCAACACGATGTCAATAATAATTAATTATACTTAAAGTTTCCATTCTCATATTTATATGTAACGTAAGGAATAAAATCAAGCCAAGTGACATTAAATACACTATGTATATATTTCTAGGTCACACTATAATAGTTAGTATTTTGGCTTTAGCTATGAAAACCGTAAGCGAAGCCAAGCAATTAAAATTAGTTTGAAATCAGACCAAGTAGTGTAATTATACAAACATAGTTGCGTGATATTAGTAGTTATAATTTCCAATTGTATTGCGATTTGCCAACTCATTGCCCAATGTCATGCATTGGTAAAGTCAATATTATCATGACAATGCGACGAGCCCTTGCAGATTAGAATTTGTTGTAGAACATTTAATACTGATTTATAAAGTATTTTATTGCTTTTTATTATAAATTCCAAATGTTAATTTTACTCAATTATAAAAACAAAAGTCGTTATCAAATCACAACGGCCCTCGGACTAAAAGGAGTACATTTCCAAAAGGCGTTGTCCTCGAAAAAAATATTTTACTACCTTCTCTTCTATATAAATAGCAAGTAGATAGTAATACTGGAGCCTTTTTTACTGAATACATGAGTACGTCCGCCTATTGTGATAAAATAAAAAAAACAATAAACATTACGAAAGTGCAATTGCGTTATAAGCACTCGGTTATTTATGTTACTGTCTTGTATTTATTATATGTAAATTATCATTCATAATTGTCTTATTATGTGTCACTAGCGTCTGTTTAAAATTCTTACCTAGAACTGATATGACACTTGGCTGTTTCGACCTTTATCGACGGTTAAGGACGAATCTATAATAAATGGCCATTAAACACATCATAAACTTATTAATTGATAATATTATTTATGAACTGTAAATTTTTTATAAAATAAAAAAGATCGTTTTTATTTAAAGTATGTAGCAAAATTATTATATGTCAGTAATTAAAAATTAAGATCAAGATACAGAATTTATATTCATGCATAATTTATATTACAGAGTTCATTTAAAAAAGGTTTCTCTTATTTTTATGTATAAAAGAGATTTGATATCATTTTATTATAGATCTTCCACGGCATATCGAAGGCCAAATGTATGTTGGGTTTTGCTTAATATGTTTGTAATCTAATTGATATTATTTGTGCAAATATTTATATCTAAATTTCAGTGAAATTTCTTTTATAATATTCAATTAATTGGGAGGGAATACGATAAGAACAAATTTATAAGTCTTAGATGTGTGGAAAGATCTTTGAGAACTATGTCAACACTATTAACAGACAAGTAAAAGACACAGTTATATAATGACACTGCTTCTAAACATTGGTTGTTGAACATATAAGGAGTGAAATCTATTATAGGAAAACTTTTATATAAAATAATTATTTATCACAAATCCTCAAACAAATTGCTCCGAGTTTATATTACCGCTCGTAAAGAAGCTAAGCGTATGATAATGGGTAATTAAAAACTTATCGAAACAATTATAATTAAACTGTAGACACAATAACCTGGGTATTTAATAGAAACAGAATGTTAGAAAAGTTAGGTAGTTAGGAGATTACTTATTATAAGGACTGCTTTCAGGAAGAAAGGCGTAAGAACCATTGTAGATGACATTTGTTGTAATTGAAATAACTAAACAAATCGCAACTAGAGAATTTGGAGATAGTTGAAAAAAAAATCGATGTTTTTTTTTCAGGTCTATCTACATGCAACATTACATTGAAATTGTTTCTGTAGTTTTGTGTGCTCGAGTGACAAATCGACTATTATTCAAAAATAAAGTATCACTCAAATTATTTTTTGATCACACTAAACTTAGTTTCTATGTTATATATTAGATAATTTAGATTTTAATCTCTAGGACCGAGACCGGAGTTTTAAAATATTGAATAAAAATTCATATTTACATTCGCTGAGATAAGAAAACAAATCACTCGATATATGTGAACATAGGATTCAAATGTTGCTCAAAATGTTTATATGACACACTTTTTTGTTAATAAGTTGCGTAAGGAATATTATGAAATTGAAGCACAGTTATATAAAACCGATAGAGACATAGAATTTTCACTATTTATGTAATTTTTAAAATATGTCATCTAGACGTGACAATTTTTTAATAAACCATAAAAATTATATGAAAAAGTAAAAGTAAAAGGTACGAACATTAAGATTCCGTCACTTATTCATCCGGCTTGAGTACTTTTCCGGAACTCGGAAGTAAACACGAGAAAGTGGGGCGAGTTTAAAGAAACACACGACCGTTCAACGTGCGTATTCTGAGCAGACTGTTTACTGCGAGGCCGAGTGTTCGATAAAATGTATCGACCCAAGCAATACAAGTGGTGCGTTCTATGAAACAAAGTTTATTTTCAGGCGGCTACAGATTTGGATTTGTTATTCTGGTTTTCACTATACGAGTATAAGTCATACTATTTGTTTGCTGTGCTTGAATTAAATTTCTGAACATTTGTTTTCATTAACTGCTTCCAAAAAAAAACTCCTTTTTTTAATAATTTATTAAGCTCATTCTGATTACGATGCTATAATTGTTTTAAAAAAGGTCCAAATTTTATGCACTTCTAAACGACTCAATGGATGTGTAATTTTGCCTGAGTAATATTTATATATAATTTATTAATATAATATGTAAATTATAATATATTAGATACAATTTTAAAGTACATGTGGAGTAACGGAAATATATTAAATAAGGCCCAATGAAGAAGGTGTTCCATAGACACAATATAGAATAAAACATGAAAGTTAATTACTGATATATTAATATTTCACAGAATAACTCTCGAAGGTCTCCAGAAATAATGACACATGCAGAATATTAACACTTCGTTTTCCCAGTGTAATCACAAACGAATAATTTTATTCGTCCCTTTGAAAGTTAGTTTCCTTTTGTAAGAAAAGTCGCTCGTATTTTATTACACATTTTCGATAGGAGAGTTATAAAAATATATGTTTTTTTGTAGTTGACACAACTATTTAAAATTCATTAGGTGTTTAGAATGGTTATTGTTACCCTAATGAATTCTCTGAAAATGATGCGTGATGGTTTTTCCCATTGTTCACTTTTTGAACCTAACAAATTATAATGGATTTACTTTTAAAATTTTGTTACAAGTGAAAAAAATATAAAATTTTTGATGAAATCTTATTTTTTTTGCAGGACATTTTTGCTTTGTTTTCCTTTTGTTACTATCGTGAATTACGTAAATGATTTAAAAAAGCTGAAGATTTATAGTGTATAATTAAAAAAAATATATAATCAACCTAGATTCAGACCCTTTTATATTTTTATTTCGCCCGTATTCCATTTTTTTGCAAAATTTGTATTAATATTAAAGAGTATGAATCAGTATAAAACATTTTATATTACTTTAATTTCAAATGGACTGAAGAAAATATATTCTATTTATAACATCTGGCAGCCGAAGATGTTTTGCATAAGAGTATGTTGAGTTAAAAGAGAACGAATTGACAGTTTGAGATTAAACATTTGTTATCATACTTTTGATTGGACATAGAAAATATTAAATTATTTTCATATTAGATTTAATTAGATGTATGAGAGACATAGTTTTATCTTCACTTATTTAATGGTAATTTTATTTTAAAAACTGCATAAAAAAAATATATATATATATTTGATATATATACATATATATATATATATTTAAAAAAAATATGATTCGGTATCGTTCTTTTGCGTGACTTGTTAAACGTGTTATAGAATATTCAACTTGCCGTTGTCACGAAACTATTTTAGCTGGAATACATTATTAATTATTATACATTTCATAAAACAAATGCGGCCATTCATTGTCATACGTCATACTTATTTTAGGCACCATGAAATTTTAGTTATCTGAACTCAATGCTCTCTAATTTATGACGCATTCCCTGTACGAACGCAGAATATGTCACGCTTTTGATTAACTCTGTTTTGTTATTGGTCATATATTTTTTATATATTTGGACGTCAAATAAAAAATATTGTACATGTTTTTTTTTTTGTGGATGTTATCAGTTATGTTTAATTATTATTAACGTTTAACGTTTTTGACAGTTTTTAATTGTCATACCATTTGATGTTTAAAGAAATGCTACAATATCTTAGTTTCGTAATATATTAGAATAAAATTATTTTCTAGTTATTGAGTTGTCCAGATGGAAACTTTTAACGATAAATATAGTCTCTTGGAAGTAAAGCAGTTGAATGATAATTGATTTTCAAGGGCAAAAGACAAAACTAGTTATCATTTTCATTGAGTATAATTAATTGTCAGATGAAGATATTGTTGAAAAAATATATATGTTTTTAATTTAATACTGCAATATTGAAAAGTCACTGACGTCATGTTTGTATCATAAATTTATTTTTCATTAATATTAATTCATGGATTTAATTTATTTATACTTATTTTATTTACTTATATAAACTTTATCTATGGAATGATTAACATTAACGATAATTAATTGTTTTAGTAGATTTATAAGGAGTGATCGAAGAGTAAACAAAATGTATTTAATAAAAGGAAATTCTTATGTTTACAGATGAGGTGAATGATGGGATTGCCCTTCTATAATTCACCTTGAAATTTATCGATAAAAAAGTCGACATAATACAAGGTCGTCCTAGACAATTAATGGACATTGTTTTAAGGCAGATCATGTTACCAATATAAGGTCATTGTGAAAAATATGTACTTTTTTGGAATTGTTAACACTCGAACATTCTATTTGTTTAACGAAACAGAACTGTTTGTTAATTAAAATGAAGAATATAAAACATTTAATAAGCAACTAATGTAGTTTCTGATAAATGTGTTTTTATTTCTCAGTGAAGGGTAATGGAAAAATATGCATAAGCGCATCATTCGTAATTATATACTCATAAATATTATGTACATATATAACTTTATAATCGTTAGTCTCGAAACAGTGACTTTTGGAGAAGTAATGAGATAATTGTTTTAGATCGTTATTTTTCGATGTACAATATATGGTAAATTTAAAGGTTTGATGAAAAATCGGTTTTGAAACGATTTTCAATCATTAAATTTTTCGAGGTATGGGGTCGGTGGGGACAACATTTCCAACATTTCCAAATTTCAATAATAATTGGTGTTCCCAACTTACTTGTAAATTTTCATATGCAGATTTTTGACCGGAATATATTGGATTTTTTAGCTATCATTACTGACGTCAAAACAAATTCAAAATTAGACAAAATTTTTTATTATTGTGAGTATTTCTTTGCACACTGTCTCAAAACAAAAGTAAGTAAACACAAAAGTAACAGTAAATATTTAATAAAATTTCTAGGGTATTAAATATTTTTTACAATTCCCGTTCTTTATGATCTTGATAACGAAAATAGAATGCTGCTATTACACAATCTTTATATCTTATTTTTTGGTTTTTAAATCGAACTGCTACTGAACTTTTGTTATTTCATTTTTTAATCCGTAAAGAAAAAAAATCATTTAATGACAAAAAAAATTGCTTACCTACAGTAATATGAACAGAATTTCAACAGTATTTGAGGAAATCGTTATTTTAAATCTTATATTTAGCTTACTTGAACATTTTGATGGTGGAACCCCGTTTGATTGTGTTTGAATGATGTAAAAATCAGAAGTTAATAACATTAAGCATGAGCGAAAAAAATCTTTATTATTAAAAATAATAAATTTCACTCACTAATAATGATTTTAAATTAGTTTTATGCTGTTCGAAGTATTTAGTACACTATGCCGTCATCTGTAACTGTTAGTTCTATTGAGCTAAGCGGAAATATTTCTATTACGTAAATACAACAACGAGCAAAACAACGATCTCAAATTAGATTCATATATAAAAAAGCTAATCAATCAATTGAATAAAAATATTTTTTAAGATTTATGTGGTATATTTTTCTATATTTCCTGTTCAATTGACTAGATTCCAATAATTAGACATGTATAATTGTTTTTTATATTACTTTAATGATTATTGCTATAGTTATTTTAACCAAATCAATAAAGGAGTAAGAAATTAAAAATGCAAACATACGCACCACGGCTGTAACCTGGAATCAATAGCCGACTTCTAAGAGCAATGTGAAGGTCAGAGAGTCAAAGCGAGCGAGTGAGAGAGGCCAAACAAAATAAAATATAACTATCGCTTAAAAGAAATTTTCTTTTACTTACATAAATAAATCGTATAATGAATATGGGCGTACTGTTAATTAATATGCTCGTCGTTGTATTAGATTTGATTCACACTACCAAGGTCGGTTTTTATCAGTCACGGACCAAGGTTTGTGGAAGTTTATCGCAAGTAATCACGACCACAAAAACATTGCGCCTCTCAAATGTACCGTTAGATATTTTATAGAATATAATTCTGTTTTTATTTTATTAATTGATTATTAATGAAGGTTTTTTTAGCATTTATAAATAAACATAAACTTTAGTGTTATAAAACCTACTCTATTGGATTGAAAAAGTAATTTTAACCTTCTCGAAGTGAACCTGTCTTTGTCTATTCCTGAACCTCAAAATCTCCAGAATTTTACTCTTTTAAATGAAACTAGTATTATTCGGATAACTACGTGTGATTTATTTTTGTAAAGAACTACATACTCCCGACGTTACGGTTACTTTGCAGCAACCGTGATCACGGGCAGATGATCTTAGATCTCATTAATTTTACTCTTACTTGTTTATAATATAAAAATATTACTCGTCTTAGAATTAAGTGATTGAATGAGAGTTATATAAATTTTGGAATCAAGAAATTTTAAAGTACAAATAGCTGTAGTTATTGGCATAAATTATTTCATTACAATCTCAGATGCTATCTGTATACAAGTATCTTAGCTGCTTTTAGTTGCCGGTTAGATAGAAACTGGATTGTGCCTATTGCTAGTTATAGATTATTTTATAGCCTTTTTTTTGCTTTTCCGTTTCCATATAAAGAAATTATGTCACTATAACCCGTTTTACACAAATGATTTTTTAAAAAAGTGGTTATTAAAATTTATGAATGAAACTTTTTTTAAAAATAGCTACCCTCAAAATTTAATTTTAACCAGATAGAAAACAGCATCTTCGGCCGGGAACCGGAGGACAAAAATAATTATAATAATTCTATTATAAAGAGTTCAAGTGAAAAAAAATATAAAAAAAAATTTGAAAGATTTTTTGCTCAATCTTTTTTTATACTTTTAGAGCCAAACCTTTGAATTACCTCAGATATATCCAGTGAATCTACCATGCACAAAAATGGCAATTTTATAACAAATAATGTTTAAAATAATAAAAATGTTTAAAATAATAAAATTGTTTTCCATCGCTGTAAAATTTCCCTAACCAATATGAAAGTTAGATAATATATATACCATTGATATAATATGCAATGAAATCTGTAAATTTATTGCGAAACAGGATGGGTTATCATTTGCATCCTCTTAATCAGATTGAGAGTGCTATCCGTTGGTCATGGGGGCATCGGATGTTGATATCAGCGCCTCGTATTATCACAAGTTCATTCCATGTGACCTTAAACCTTTTCAGCCAAGGCTGCCATAGACAGGATATTTCTCATAACTTACATGTTACAAAGCCGTTACATTCGTCAATGTAATAATTACACAACTTTTCGGATATAACAAAACTTTGTCCATTTTCATTGTTATTATAAATATATTTTTATTTTAAAGTTTTATCTATGTATTAAAATTTTTGACAGGATTACTTTGCAGGAAACATCCTTGAGGTAAGACAAGATGGAGGTATGTTAATTGAAACATTGAGTTGTAGTAAAAAGTAGAAATCCTTGGACATTATAATATTTATTGAATAGAAATAATTAGAAAGAGGCTAACTATCATGTTCCAAGACGTTAATGCAATCGCAATACATAGAGCAGACGTTAAACTGAAGATTGTAAGCATCGTATACGTTTTAATGAAATGTCAATTGAATCTTGGAATTACATTAGCCAATAATGGCCGCATGAAATGAAGGAGACATCAAATAATACCGACAACAAGAAGGAAAATGAAAATATCTTTATTACTTTCCTTGTCTGAGATCATATTGCAATAATTAGCACTCTACATCAAATTTAAAAACGAATAAATATTTTTACTGCTGATTCATATTAACATTCAAATACTTAATTAGCAAATTATCCATTACAAATGTACGTTCAATATATGAATATTTATCATAATTGTGTTACGCTTTTTTTGTATTTATGGTTTGCAATGGTACGAAAAATATTGTATTAAGGAATACTATTTCAAAATTTTAATTACCTACTCTATTTATTCCTCATTGGGGCTGTTTTTTATTTTTCTTTAAAAATACATTAAAATGAGAAGTTATAGTTTCAATATGAAAAATAAATACAAATTTAGTTTTCAATATCTTCTGCTTCAAACAACTTACTTAGACTTCGATATCATGCCTGAATCTGAGTTCCAGAGTTACCAGAGTTCCACTTCTTAGTAAAAACTTCTTTCTAATTTATGAAATTAATGACTTTTTATATTTTAATTTATTTATTCATAAAGATAATACATCTGCGAAAACACTGATACATCTATTTTAGAGCATATTTGTGAAACTGCTATATTA
Source organism: Danaus plexippus (assembly GCF_018135715.1). Lineage (NCBI taxonomy): Eukaryota > Metazoa > Arthropoda > Insecta > Lepidoptera > Nymphalidae > Danaus > Danaus plexippus. The sequence goes on from NC_083538.1 coordinate 5,835,910, forward strand.
AAATGGCGGGCGTTCTTAAATATTCCATTTATAATATGTATATATATCAAATGTTCAACAAATACTTTGAAACATAATACCATACTGTTTTATGTTTTTATTTAAGGAGGGAAAAACATCCCCATATTTAAATGAAAATGAAATTTAAATATGTAGATGTTTTTTATTACATTGGTGTTAGAGCCTAGCTGTGGTCAAATTGCTGCAGCTCGAACATGGGCTGGCTCAACCGGGGAAGTACCACCTTCTCACAGAAGATCGGTCTGAAGCAGTCTTTAATGGCTGCATTTCGTCTGACGAGTGAAAGAGCCGGTTGCCCTTTCCTTTATCTCATCCTTTCCCATTTTCGTTTTCCAAACCTTTCCTCTCTCTCTTCCCCAAACAAGGGTGGCAACGCATCCGCAAAATTATTTTGCGGATGTCCATGGGCGACGGTACTACCTCCATCAGGTAGGCCGTCTGATTGTTTTCCCCCTTTATCATAAAAAAAGGAAAATCATTTTAAATGTCTTTAGTGTAAAAAAGAACGTTTTGAAAAAAATAATTTATTTTTTATTCGGTATCCTTTTATATCCATCGCTAAAACAATTCAAAAAAGTTTTTTCGGGTAGTATGTAAAAGTAGGCTCCTGGGGCTTGAAGAACCTCTTCATAAGCATGAAAGGTCAGCCCTTAAAATTATTTGTCAGTTTTGGAAACAAGAAGAAGTAAAAAGGAGAAAAACTGGTAGGTAGAAAAATAGCTTCGAATCGTCAAAAGAATTTAGTGTAGTAGATACTTGCAATCATGTTACCCTTTACTAAGAAGTCAATGTGGATCATGCCTTGCTATCACGAGAAAATGATGGCCACAACCTTTTTGACCGATACGGCAATATTCAAATTCTTCGATGTTTGGTCACAGGGTAGAAAACACTATTCCGACTGTGGTTTCGTATCTAGAAACAGGCTGGAAACGACACATGAATTTATTTGGATTTTGTTCAAACATTTCTCCTAAATAACACGGAACAAACATAGTACAAATTGAACAGACAATTAGCTTATGACCAACATTTCATGTAGGATATGATCCACGCGGTCTTTAAGGTCCCTATTGTCTCAGCTTTTTAACACTTCTTCAATTGGCGGCAATACAGAATTGTGGACTTTCATTACATTGTCTTCCATGGTATCTGTTTATGGGCCACCTGGACGTCATCCATCAAAAACCGACTTTCGATCACGTTGAAACTCATAAAAAAAAATTTACGGTCGTCACAAGAGAGGAATCACCGTATACAGCATCAATAGTCTGTTTTATTTCACTACAATTACCTTTTCATTGATTATATTGATATTTATACTTTTTATTAAATTCACCGACACTCATACACGTTGTAAAAACAAAATGATTTCCCACAATCGGATTAAATTTTAACAAGTTTTCATTCGACAATGTCACCACGAGGCCCTAAGACTAAGTACTTGTCGGACCGCTTAAATTTATTTTTGGACAGTATCACTCGCCGTTCGCCCGAGAATACTTTAAGAACTTATTGTAATGATATAAAATATTCAGAATTATCATCTATATTAATTAATATTCTAAATCTTTATCTTACGATTTGGCTATATAATATATAAACATCCATTGTCAGGGCGTAAAAATTTGTTGCTTTTGACTATGGACATTATTAGCGACCTTTTTAATTTCACCCGCGTAAATGTAACTTCCTGATTGAGGTGACATTGTTGTAAATAATTTGAGTTAATTCGTGACCCCAATAATTAAACCGAGTTATAAACAGAATATGCCATACTCTCATTTGTAATCTTCGTTGTAACCTGTAATGAAGTAGAATTGTAGCTCTTAACTATTTTATTGTCGTGGTGGAAAATAAAAAAATGAAGTGGGTTTTTTACGTTCTCGTTTTTATTTATATGTTCTACAGAACAGGTATTATTTTAATATAGCATATTATAGTTTAACGATTTATTAAGTATATAAACTTAAAGATGTAAAAAAAAAAAAAAATTAATAATAATGTCAAACTTAAAACTTGCCTACACTTGTATGGTAGACAATAATTAGTCTATGAATATCTGTTATTGTTGTATTTATAAGGCTAAAATTCTCAAAATTTAAATTATCGTACACATAGCATATATACTGAAATAAACGATTTTTGATAAATGTTTAATAAATATCATTATTTGTTATTTGCTTGTGTGTAATTTAAACAGTTGATCTAATAATTATTATAAATCTATTTTCAGTTTATGGTTTAAAAGCTATCCGAAAAGAAGTCCAGGGCCTAACAATTGAGCCGATATTTTATGGTCCAGATAAAAATTATTTTGAAGCGGGTACTCGCAAATCAATAACATGCAAAGGTGCAAATAAAAACCAAAAGGTATCAAAAATTAAAAATATTCGATATTTAACCTATTAATCTCAATTTTTTTATTCATATATGCATATTTAGTATTATTTTTTTCCCTAAATATCTTTATTTTTTCTATTCATTTCCTTATAAACATTGCCATCTAACGTAGTTTACGTTCATTATCTGTGATTGAAGGAAATCATAAAAACGATCATTTTAGTTCAATATATTTGGAACAGATGGCAGTTTCAATAAAAATTATGATTTACCATAATTTAACTAAATTCACAAGTAAATTAATGATTGGACTAACAGGCAATGCTTAATAGTTTTATTATATAATATTAAATAAATATTCTTATAAATTAAAAAAATATACATATACATAGAAAAATGAAAATGAATTAAAAGACTATTCGTAAGTTTAAAGAACTGAGAGGATATCAGATTCAATAAGCTCACATAAATATTTATAAAATAATCTAGAAAAGAAATTTTTCAATAAATTATATAAATTACAAGTTATGAACAATTCTCATCTGGAAAGTTATTATTCAACAAAACATTTTTAAATTACCAATGTCATATATAGTTTAATTTAATTTAAAAATCACTAATCAGCTGTTTATAATTTTTTTTCTCATATTTAAGAGCTATTCATATTAAATTCGTTTATTAAAAAAAAATATAATTAATTGATTCATTTTTATCAGGTAGAATGGGTAGATCCATCAGGCAAAGTAGTGCAACGGTTAGCAACCAACAGGGTTTTCACTCAGGAGCATTTCGTATCTACCTTCAGGTCTAGAGTACCAGCAATGGTGCTAATTCTTACCAAAGCGACAGTGGAAGATACCGGAGTGTGGCAATGTAGATCAGGAGATTTTAGGCAAAACGTCTCCTTATGTATTATAGGTAAAAGGTTTTATATTGGGTATACTGCAATATTGTAAACGAGTGTAATTTAATATGAAAATAACAACTGTTGAATAATTTTATAAGGTGAATTGAATTACAGACCGGTAATTGAATTGTTAAAACGTTATATATGGGGTTTTCCAATAGGGACGCTTGAACTTTGACAGCTGATTGCGGCCATGTTGTTTGAGTGACAGCTGTCAAATGCAGTGTGTTATATTCATTCCGTCCTCCTAAACCACCATGGCAGGTTACAGTGTCGAGCAGCACGTGCAAATCATAAAATTGTTTTATGAAAATGGGTCTTCAGTTCGAGCAACGTTCCGCGCACTTCGCCCGTTTTACGGTCGCGATGATCGTCCTGCCGAGTCGACTATCCGTCGATTGGTGGACAAATTCGAGTCAACCGGGTCAGTTAACAATCAGCCGGTTCCCGTGCGTCAACGTAACGCGAGATCTGCCGAGAATATCGCGGAGAGTGTCCTCGAAAACCCGCGGCAGTCAATTCCGCGTCGCGCACAGGAACTCGGCCTTTCGCAGACGACAACTTGGCGAATTTTGCGTTGTGACTTGAGCCTGCACCCGTACAAGATCCAGCTGACCCAAGAGCTCAAGGTTAATGACCATAGACAGCGCCGTGTGTTCGCTGACTGGGCATTAGAGCAGTTGGAAGTTGACGCCGATTTTGGCAAAAAAATCATCTTCAGCGACGAGGCGCATTTTTGGATGAATGGCTATGCCAACAAGCAAAATTGCCGTATTTGGGACGAGACCAATCCACACGAGGTTCACCAAGTGGCAATGCACCCGCAGAAAGTGACTGTTTGGTGCGGATTTTGGGCCGGAGGCGTGATTGGTCCGTATTTTTTCGAAAACGATAATGGTGTGGCCGTCACCGTCAATGGTGAGCGATACCGGTCGATGATAACCAACTTCTTTTGGCCTGAAATCGAGAATATGGATCTGGACAACATGTGGTTTCAACAGGACGGCGCTACGTGCCACACAGCACACGCTACGATGGAAGTTCTGCACGAGCAATTTCTGGACATGGTCATCTCGCGCGGAGGCGACGTGAACTGGCCACCGAGATCGTGCGATTTGACCCCGCTGGACTTTTTCTTGTGGGGTTTTCTTAAGTCGCAGGTCTATGCCAACAAGCCGCAAACCACCGATGCCCTCAAAGTCAACATACGCCACGCCATCGATCAAATACAGCCCGATTTGTGCGCCAGAGTCATCGAAAATTGGACCTTTCGTGTGCGCGCCACCAACCGAAGCCGTGGCGGTCATTTGAATGATGTCATATTCCATACATAATGGGGTCAATAGACCTTCCAAATAAAAAAAAATTTCGCAAATATCTTTCCTACATGTATTTTTTTTTTGCATTTCAAAGATCAAGCGCCCTTAATGGAAAACCCTATATTATTATTTATAATGTAGAAATCAAATTTGATGATTCAAATTGTGACTACTAATTTGAATAAAGTTTAAATTTATTAAAAATTTTATTCCCCTATGAAAGCTAATAATATTTTGTACTTGGCACTAAAAATTAAAATTACATATCTTAAGCATCAGTATATTTATTCAATCAATCTACAGAGCCATCAGAGTTTCTGGAGACTCCAACAGAGGTATCTGTGGATCGTGGCAGATCCATAACCCTGTCCTGTCAAGCGAAAGGGGAGCCCGAACCGCGCTTGGTATGGTACAGACACGACACTATCATTAGCGGTACGTGAGGATTATACGGTCAATATTTTGCCTTTTATTGATACTATGTAAAACAGACATTTAAAAATGTATTTGGAATTAACTACCAACTTTATCCCACAGACTTTTCTTAAATATGTCTATTTACAGATGATTATAATCCATCGAAGTACCAAATAATGACCAAATACAACAGTGAGGGTTTTGAAGGTTTGCTGACCATCACGTCTTTGGAAGGTGAAGACAGTGGTGTATACAATTGCTTCGCAATCCAAGAAAGCTCTTACGTAGATGGATGCAGCGCGAGCATCAGTATGAATATCACGTTACATGTTAACTGTGAGTTGCAACAGACTAAAATTATTATCAGGCCATGAATATCAGAAAATGTTTCTAAAGCCGTCACCGTTCTATTAAAATAACCGAAATACTTGAGGATATTTGTGAGTCGGCCTACAGACCAGACATATTTATGTATTCGCGTTTTTAAAGCGCTTTATGATAATAGAGACGACGTTTCCTTAGGAAACCAACATCCCCAAAGACCATGCCATCAAGTGAAACTAGTATTTTTCGGATTTACTACGCGGATTTTATTATTTAAAAACTACATAATCCCGACGTTTCGGTTACTTTGCAGCAACCGTGATCACGGGCAGACGAGGTGTCCACCATGTAGTTTTTAAATAATAAAATCCGCGTAGTAAATCCGAAAAATACTAGTTTCATTTAAATGAATACTCGCGAAAATCTTAGATCTCATTACATGCCATCAAGATCAATAAGTATTACGAGCTAACTAACGAACTCGCTAGGAATAGGTTCATCGTAGATTTGTACAGTTTGTTTGAACAGTAAACTTGAACAGGCTTGGCAAGTAATGAAATGGCATCAATCCAAGTCACTAGCTAAGCTGTTTGATCAAATGGCTGAATATCATTCATACCATGACTTGAATGGAACTATTGAGTGAAGAAGACTGTTAAGTTAGTTGGTTAAATACATATATGTTTTGAAAAAAGAAAATATAGTATTGGAATATAAATTTTATATATAAAGTTCTAGCTTTATGTTACTAGAATTTTTGATAAGTTTATAAAGTAAAAGTTTATACATTTCTTAACTAATGTAAATCAGTACACAATATAATAGGCACACAATTTCTTTATATTTTTTCAACGAAATGGTAGACGGTGAATGATATTCTAACCGCTTTATTTTAGATGCACCAACATTTAGCGACGGCAATGATACAACGTTGGTACCTGTGCAAGAAAAAAAGAGGTATGGATGTATAATCATAGAAATTAATAACAATTAAAACAAAACTATTATTTAAAGTCAATTAAAATATCATAAATAATTTTAGTACAGACTTAGAATGTGTCGCCGAAGGATACCCAACTCCCACCTATAGGTGGTTTAAGGAAGTCGGAGATATACTGTCAGAATTTCCTTCAAGCGATATAAAACTAGAAGACGACGGTGAAAAAGCTATTCTTAGTATAACTGCTGATGAATCTACATTTGGGCAAAGATACAAATGTCGCGCTAGTAACAAATATGGCAGTGCAGAGAAATCGTTTGCTGTTATTAAACTAGAAAAACCAACTAGGCCAACTGAAGTAAATAAATTACTGCCCTTGCCTCTTTAAATGGTGATAAAAATTATTTTCCTAAACCTTATGAAATGTTTGTATGGTATTTTATTTATAGATCGTTAGTAGGGATCATGATCATGACGCACTGAATTTTATTGCGCAGTGGGATGAGGAAATATATTTTCCAGTTGAAGGTATGGTTATGTTTAAATCTATGGATTAATATTTCAAAAATATAAACATTGATATACATCATCCTCTAGAATTCCAAATACAATATATTGAATCAAAATTACTGAGAAAAAAATCGGGCCAACCAAGGGAAGTGGACTGGAAAAGATCTGAAGAGGTTCTGGTAAAAAATAATGAATTTGGTGAAATGGAAAGCGGAGGAACCGGTTTGTAACATTTAGACGTTTGAATTATTAAATATGTTAGTGAAATAACAGAATTATATATTTTTCAATTCTAGTTATGCTCATTAAATTAGACGACTTAAAAGAAGAAACGGAATACTGGGTCCGTTTCAAAGCCGTTAATGACGCTGGAGAATCCGCCTGGTCGGAGCCTATATTAGCTTCAACTGTCGCTAAGCCTGAAGAAGAAATCGAAATACCAGAGGAAGGTGAAGAAACTAGTGAGCCCAAAGCTGATGCCCAAGTATCGAATGGTACGTTCTATGGTGTATTCTTTGCTGGTGGTATAATAGTTGTTATTTTAGGTGCAACTTTTTTAATTAGAATGGTTTAATAATTTCATTGTTTCATTGCTTCCATTATTTTGTTAATTATTAAAACAATTGTGGTTATTTTTAAGTGAATACAAACGATTTTTTTATTAAAAAATTACTGTTCTGTACCAATTATATTTTATGTTACATAATAAAGATACTTGGAAAATAAATAAAAGACATAATTTATAAACCACCTTTATTGCGGGCAGAATTTGTGAAATTTAACAATGATATTATAGATAAACATGCGAAATAAATAATAATAGATTTATATACTCTTCACAAAAAAAAAAAATTTGGCCATTAGTCTTTGGTATGAAGAACGAACTTAATTTTACTATTTCACTTAGTTAAATATAAGGATTTTCCCTACGGGATTATACGCTTTTAGCTAAATTTAAATAAAATCTGATATAGGTTTGTTATACGTATACTATATAAATTATAACATCTAATTTAACAGAAATTTCCAAATTCAGTCTTCCTGTACACGATATTTTTAATTGAAAGACCATCTACTTTATAAAATTGACGGAAATTTTTCGACTTAATGGACAGTATGAAAAATTAAAAAAAAATTGTATATAGTAATTATATATGAAATAATATTGTCCTGATTGTCCCTAATATAATAATCGCATTCTTGAACATAAAAACAAATTACTATTTATTTATCTTACAAAGTATACACCACAAAGATACATGTTTTAAAGAAAAATAATTATGTTTATAGTGGAAGTAGGATTGGATAATTATATAAATAAATCTTTTTTTTGAAATATTTCAGAAGTCGTCTAAACATTAAATATATATGTATATATATGCCGTAACAGCCTACACGTTAGAACAGTTTAAGCTAATATCATTATTTACATTGCAATAATTCCAAAAGCTGATCAAATATACCACAACATTTTTTTTTTTGCTTTATATATCCAATATATTTTTATTCGAAACCCTACAAGGACCACTTAATCCTCAAATCTCGACACCACTGAAATAACAATTAATTTAGTCCAAATAATAATAAAAAGCTTATTGGATACAATTTAAAGATCGTTCAGGTGAATTTCAAATTGAAACGAGACAATTCTTCAATATCGATTTGATCTTAGAATGGAAGAAGGCATAAAATATTCTTACACAATAATGACGTCAATTAATCTTATTGTCTAAATTCATATAAAATAATTAAATATTACTTAATAATAAATAAAATATAGTAATTTATTTCAATGCATGACCACAAGCACACAACTATCGCACACAGATCAATAAAAGCGAAGTCAAAACGTGGACGCAATATGTTGTTTTTTGCAAAAAATAGAACATTTAAAATATATAGATGACAAAATTTACCAAGAGTTAAATTATTGTTAAGGGTATATAATGAAGAGCGACATTTGTGTCAAATAAGTAAATAAATATATATATATATATATATATATATATTTGTAAATAAATTATTAATTAACAACTAATACATCTCCAACTTTATCCACGAATATAACTTCTAGAATTTTGTCATCTACATCACTATAGCTGGATAGGAAGTTATTATATAGATTCTAAGGTAAACATTATGACATATAAAATCGAGTTCAGACCATTGGAAGAGTGAACACTTTCATGAATTGAAACAGACATCTTAAGCTATATCTTCTAACTATAAAAGCCTGGTATGCTACACTCGGAAATAATACGTGTTAAAATAACAAATTTCAATTTTCATCAAAGACAAAATAATCCATAATAACCAGACCAACAACATAATTTATTTACATATCCATAGAACTTAATATTGTTGTAAAATTTCATAAAGAAACAACGTTTTTCTGAACTACTTAAATTAAGAATGATACTCAACCTAACACATAAAACCGAAAAATATTTACAATTCATAAAACTAACATAAACGTAAGCTGGAATAAATTAATAACAACGCGTTATAAACAGTGTAACAAACATTAAAATAATGGAGGCGGTGAGTTTGACAGCGAAGTCTGTAGTCACAGTTGTTGAGAGTTCAACCCATTCAGAATAGCCGGCTGCGTTGCGTGTGCGAACCCTCACGTGGTACGTAGTTTGATTTTGCAATGGTCCCACAGTGAACAATGATTCTGTCATTTAAATATAATATTTTATGCATTTCATTCCAATTTTCATGGTTTGAAATGTTTTGTCGAATTAGAGGAATAGTGCTGCTATAAAATCCGATACAATAATAAAAAAAACTGGTATGTTCATTGAACGAAAAATTTAACTAAAGTATGAATGGTTTTTTCTTAGGAGACAGAATTTTATTGTTTGTTGACAGAGAAAAAGCTAACACTATTTAAGAGAAATATTAGTATATTGGTTTGTATTATCCTTTAGCCAAAAATCAAAGGATACCTAAATATTTTATATATAATTGTAATATTTAGTTTCGAAATACGTTCAATGATTATTCCAATGATGCAAATCTAAGACTGTTACATGTTATAAATAATGGTTATCTCACCATTGTAATATTCAAAGTTAACTTCAAATTCTGTGGCTGCTGCCCAATCAGGCAAATATCCTTCCTGTGCAGGAACAAGTTGGAAAGAATATCCTGTAAAATAAATTAACATATTTTAAATTATATTTATTAAAAAAAAAAATTAATATTGTATACGTTCTAAAATAAAGACTTTAAACTATCAGGATAAATGAAAGTTACCAAGCACAGTTAGATTCTCGGGATCCTGAGATTTATCGTCTTCTTCAATCGCCATATTGCAAGTTGAGCAAGATACGTTGAATGTTAGTTCTGTCTTTGTACGAGACGCCAAGGTGAGCTAAAACAGAACATATTAATTATAATAAATCAATTTAATATATATCGGCGCAATTTATATTATTTCAATAACTAATAATTGAGGGTAGTTGAAATTATCAGGTGTAAGCCACATAACCACCTGCGAAGCCACCTGTGCAAGTGTAGTCACAACAATGTTAGTATAAATAGAGGCGGGATTACAGATTACAGATAGTCTCCCTTGACCGGTTGTAGGGATCGGAACTCTTCGAAATAAGTGATTCGTCAAACCGTCTACGAGGTTACATCCAAGAGTCTGAGACACTAACGACATTCAAGAATATAGGTATTGGTGACGTCATTTATGCTGATGTCACTTTTTTAAAAACGACAAAATACTTCCTACTTCAACATATACAATTGAATTAAATAACATCAATCCAGATTTGAAGTAGTCATTCATTGCAAAAAAAATAGACATATTACTCACAAAGTCGGGTGGATTCGGTTTATTGCCCAAGGACACGTGAAATACAACTGAGACGTGTCCCTTATCATTCTTCGCAGCACATTTGTATTCTCCGAGATTACTCTCATTGTACATTCGCAATACTAGCACAGAGCTCGTACCGTCCGCTGAATGAATCTGGTGAATAAAAAAAATATTTTACAAGCGTTTCTTACCAACTTCCATTTTAAATGTGAATGCGACAAAAAATTATCTTATCTTTGTTAAGAAATGCGACTTAATACAATTCCCATCCAAAATATACATATTCAAATCAAAAAAATCATATTTATTTCTTATTCCTTACAAAAATTATTACTTACCACTATGTATATACCACATAACAGTGAGTTTTAAAACAAAATAAAGACAATACATACGAAGGTAATAAGAATCAAACTGATGATTTTGATAGCTATACAATATATTAAAAACAAAAAGCACAAAATAAAACATGTGACAAAAATTTATTTAGTAAATTCGCAAAGATGTAAGTAACTAGAGAGAGCAGTGTTTGAGAACCTGTCTACATGTTACGTATAAATTAATAAGTATTTACATAAAAACTTCAGACCTATTTTTTTGAGACTAACTTTGTATGTAAAAACCAAATTTTGTGTCATTTTTTTATATACATATTTACTCATACAGATAACAATACAATTCCAAAGCGTCTGAAACTTGATATACACTCGTATGCGTGTTTGTGCAGAAAATATGAAAATATTATCAGTTACCGTATCCTCTTCATTAATGGGGTCATCGTCGAAGTTGTTTCTCCTCCTGGACCAGGTGTATGTTGGTGGTGGGTAAGCTAGAGCGCTGCATGTAATATTTTTCCTGAAAACAATAATTATGATTTAAATTAAAATACTCAATATATTAAAAACATTCTTACGAGGAGAATTCGTTGTTTAACTTGAGATTATGACTCTAAATTTCATCTAAACATTGCTTGACAGTTTAGATCATTATTAAATCTATAACAAATTTTATTATTTATAAATACGACATATGTTACAGGGCTGGTTAACAAAATATTTCATAAATGGTAGATGTTGAATAAAGTCTCAAGAACACTGATAAAGTTGAAAACTAAAAGTTTTAAACTTACGTTTCATTCAAGATGGCGTAAACTTCCTCAGTTCTATATTTAGTGTAGTAAACCTCATTGGTGGCCTCATTAATCAGAATAGGTTTATCTGGAATAAATTAACACATTTTAAAAGTCTATTATACCATAATATTAAACATTGTTTTAGTTCATATCAAACAGCGAAAACAACAAATAAATTTATATACAATTTCTAAATCAGTATGTTACAGTATCATTTGAATAAAGTTTAAATGTATTCTTAATTGAATGTCAGAGTGTAAATGAATTAAATTATAAGTGAAATCCTAATAAAATAATAGGAAATAGAAAATCACGCATTTCATTTTATGGAATATTATTAAATTCTAACCAAGTTTTGTATAACTTCCAATGAAGTTATTCCAAGGGATATTTCCATATTTTAATGAAAATAGGTTTGCAAAACATAAAAAAATCGAACTTATACGGTAGAGTAAATTTTATTAAATTTATACATTCATTGAAATTCAAATTATTTAATCTAGAAATAAAATCTAGCGGAGTCCTTAGGACAATGAATAGTGTTGTGTCAGCTCGCTAAAAATATATATCGGATGATATCAATACGAAATTCATTTTTATATTAAATTATTATCTGTACGTGATCTTTAATGAAGCGATAGTCGACACCATTTTTTGCGTGACAGGAATATTTCTGTCTTGCATAGAGCTTTTATAGATCCTCCGCCCCAATGTTTTATATTTATAATTATTGCCAATATAACATTAAAGATCCTTTAAGCATCCGATGTAATAGGTTAATAATGGATCTTTTTAAATACTACATAATTATGTTGGTAGAAACCTGTTTCATTCATTCAGATTTTTCAGTTATCGCTTGATTGAGTATGAAGACAAGGACATAAATTTATGAGATGGCGTTGGATGAATTTTGTTTAAAATGGATCAATAAGATGTATACAGGTATAATACAGGTACAATACAGGTATATAAACATATGTATTGTAATGTATATTTCTGTTAGTCCTGCGGCCTTCACTATGCTGAGACCGGCCCGTTGCAGATATATTATAAATCATGTGACTACTCACGTTGGACAGACAGCAGGACACGTTTGTACGTATAGTATGAGAGTGCCTTTTGCGTTACTTTGCACATATATTCGCCTGTATCTTGATGTGTCAAGTTTTTGATTTCCAACTGATAGTTGTTATCTTTTTTCCTCACGATAAACTTCTTGTGGTCGTCTGAAATGAAATAATAAGTTCTTGCAAACCTCGAAAACTATAATTATGTACGTTAATTTTTTTGTTTTAGTAAAAGTAGTTTCCTATTTGAGTCATTTATATATGTTATAAATGCATTGCATGATTCTTATTCAAGGGAACAAAATAGAATTGACTCTTTAAATAGCAATTTTGGAGCAAAAAATAATTATGATATAGGTGATTTTTTTTAAATATACTTACCGACAATCGAAACTGAATCCTTATACCATTGAACGACCGGTGCTGGATACCCCTTTGCAACGCAATCCAATTTGACAGATTTTGTCTCTTCACCCTCCAGAGTCTCTTGCCTCTCACTAAGACTTACTTTTTCTAAAGCAAAATATAATTTTATAAACAGAGAAGTAAAAAAAAATAAAAATTATTTCCTTTACTCATATAAATCTTCCCTTATTATGTAAATCTCATTTCAAATGAGTTCTATCTACCTTAAAAATGACTTCCATTGTTCGTGATTCATAAGCAAGGATATTTTTTTTTGCTAAAATCAAATTTATTGTATTTCTTTTCATAATATGAGGAATATGAGGATTTTTTATTTATGTAATCATGATATTTCCTTTCATTATTTATGGATACTAAAGTTTAAAAAACCATAGAATACGCGGAGTTTTATAATAAAACCGACAAATTTAAAAGTGTATAACTTCAAAAAATATTTTCTTGAAAAACAAAAACAAGATGACGGGCCGTTTTTGGTTTTCTCATCACTCCTTGTATAATAATACATACCACCGACAAGAATTTCGATGGTTTCATTGAGATTTCCAGCTTTGCAGGTCCAATTGCCACTATCCTTAATCTTGATGCTATGGAAAATGAGCGGTACCAGGCTGCTGGATAAGGTGTCGTTCTTGTGCCTTTCAACATACACCCTGGTGTTCCTGGATGATCTTATTTCCACTACTTCGTCAGATGGTGACACCCAGTCTATCCTCTGAAGATAAATATTCATTCTTATACATAGTTGATCATTGTAGATTTTAAACAAAAACAATATTTTTAATAGAATTAAAATTTTGTTTAAAATATATTTTAAATGAAGTAGTTTAAATAACGCATCATACGATTATAAATTCAAATATTTCAGTAATTATGGTCTCCGATTTTTTTACGAGAGAAGAAAAAGAAATTTTGAAAGCGATTTGGTATTAGCCATGTTAAAGAGATATTGATTTTCAGGTTGTGGGGTCAGATGTGAAACAGATCACGTAGCAGCTGAACGTGTTCGAGAAAAAATTAAAGTTGAAAACTGATCAATTTGGTTAACGACTTAGGTATTTAATATTCACATGTGGATTGATTCTGATAGTTTAATATTTTAATTCGATTTGATCTATCAGACGGTCATAATAAATATATAATGAGAATTTACACATAACAATATAATGTATGTAAACTGGATTGTAAAAGAATATAAATAAGAATACTACATGCCAAGTATAAAAAGACTTGAAATTAAAGGCTCGAAAAAAGATAAAGCTAGATATTTTTAAGCTTTTCTATTACGATTTCACTTCAATTGAATTCGGATGAGAAAAATTTTAATTACTATTCAGTTACTGTGCTCTCATTCAAAGGCATTCTTTTTATAGCAATTCATTGAAACGGGAATCAGTCTACAGTCGAGTACTTCCAAGACTTAAATGTTCTATTGCCATTGTTTTGGTAATTTGTATGAAGTAATTAATATAATATTCGTTCCAAATATAATTTGGCTTAAGTTAAGGCAAATATTTGTAACCAGGAATAAGGTTTTAATATAGTGATATTTGATTAAATGTGACGCCTTAATATCGTGTTAAATTAAAAACGACGGTAATAGGTATACCAACAACCTACTCCCGCAGTTTGTTCTGAAAATTTATTAGCCGCGGGTAATGTGAGCTCAACAATTTGTGTACGAGAAAAGTTATCCACTATGTTCCAAACATATTCTCTTAAATATTAGCTTCACGAAATTATTGTATTGGGGTAAAAACTTAGTTCAAGAGAATTAATTTAAACTCAAATGGGTTTACTGTTATTAGCATTTACCAAAATAAATACTTGTAGGCATTTTAGTAATTAAAATATAATTTTATACCATACAATATCCTTGATTTGTAAGTCACAAAACAAATTAAATTTTTAGGGAAAGAATATTAAAATTCAATTTGTAATAATAGGATTATTTTTTCTCTATGTTGAATTTTGATTTTTTATATTTTATTTTTTTCCTTGTATATGGTTTTACTTGGCCATTATTTTTTATTAATTAGTTTTGGTTACCTTATTACAAATGTGCAATATTTATGCCAGTAATATTTTACCTCTGGTAAATTAAGCCCCTTGCAGTAGATTGCTTTCTTTTCACCGACATTGAAAACCGATGATTTGGCCATTACGTGCAAGAATGGTGCTCCATCTTCCGTTTCAGCTGTCAGAGCTGAAATTATAAGCAATGTATTCTTACTTTATTCAAACTTATTGTGTATTATTTCTTATATTATATTGATTCTATAAATAAACAAAATACACACAACCTCCCCAAAACTTCGCCCTATAATAAAAAGATAAATTACATAATATATATATATATATATATATATATGTACATGAAATGGTGTAATATGATTAATAAATTAGTTTTAAATGACAACATATCTTGGAACAGATATGCAGTAAATATAACAGACACAAAATGGCCACATAAGAGTGTCCTAGAGCCATCGGAATTGACAGTTTAATTTCCTCTTCTGCCTTCATTTCACACGTTACTATTTGCGGTGCAGTAAAAGAATTCCAAATGTGTTCGTTTACTATTATCTACATGATGTATTGCAACTACAGACAGCTTAGAATTCCGGAAGCACGCTATTAACGTACATATTCCATTTTTAATATCTTACTGCTCAAGATCTGGAACAGCTATTGTCTCGTAAAGGCATAGAAAATTTTACTTTGCACTCATCACAATGAGCAAGAATATACAAGAATTTTATTATCATACCAGAAAACATATTTCATTATAAAATGTTTTGCAATAGGTAATTTTCTACAGTTTGTTAATCAGACTATGATTTAGATGATTCAATGTTGTAACCACATCAGAGGATACTATTAGATTAAAACTGATCATAAGTTTTAACCTGACCTCTAAAACCATTGAAATTTCAAACTGATTTAAAAGTTTCACGAAATTTCTGTATTAAATCTTTACGGATTTTTTTTAGTTTTTGTTATAATGATGTTGGTGTCCATGAAAATTGTAAGTTTTTCATCTTGACACCGGATATACATTTATATGTGTACCCTATTCTTAATTTGTTACACGATGTAAATAAAAACATGGTATATTTAAAAAATCCAATAAAAAGTTTTGGATAAAAACTGCCGTAAGACATTTAAATACTGGTAAGTAGCTTTGTTTTGTGAACTTAGCTGAATGTTTGTGTAAAGACATTAAGAACGTGAAAAGTGTCCCGAGTTGGAAGCGACGGTCACAAAGTGTACAACTTCATCGTAGTGTTGAGTGCCATCCATTAGAACTTCAGTACCGTATTGAAGATTTACTGATCCGCTTATTTACTGTTAGAGATCTAATATCTTAAGTAGAAAGGATTTGACCTTAATAATTTTTTTATATTATCTAGAAATATTTTAATATTTATTTTATCTGTTTATTTATCTTCTTCATTCTCCACAATAAACAATCATATACAAGAGTAATACAAACCACCCCTTGTTATATAAGATACAGGCTTAAATCGAGGACTTTTTCGATTAAAGCCACTGGGCATACGACACTTTGTCAAGAGACGTGTAAAATTTAAAAGACAAAATTGTAACTAAAATTCTGATGATATAGGAATAATATCCAGACAAAAAGGGCAGAATATAGTTGGGTCAGCAAAGATCCCTTGATAGTTCAAAGATACAGATATAGCTGGTGTCACAAAGTAAATAAGAAAATTCAAAACCTAGATGCTATCAGCTAGTACCTCCAAGGAATTTGTGTAATAAGCGTAAGTAAGTTATTTATAATTTAGATATAAATTCAATGTATTGTTTTGATGATATATCTGTAAGTGTTATATATATATATTTGAATTCAGTAATGATCAGAAATAATACAAATAACAATAATTATTGCCAAAATTTCTAAACATAATTTAGCAAAAGCTTCTTAATTTAGCGGAAGCTTCTTAATTTAGCGGAAGCTTCTTATCCCAGCTTTTTCCGCAAGAATCTGAATTTTGAATATTCCATCCACGTCTATAAATTTCAGCGTTTATGTTTATTATAAAAATTCGATGTATCTTTTCCTATTGTTTGCGGAAAAAATTCAAAAAGACTAATATCCTTTATCTGTTCCAGTCAGCTTTATACAATAACCCCTTTACAAAAGTAAACAAACGAAAGGCTATTGAAGATTCATTCATTAATTTAAGGATTATATTGAATTTGTCTAATCATCTTTCCTTGTTGTTCCTAAATATAAATAATTTTCAATACTAATTTGGTATATCTAAATTTACGAAACAGCATATGAGAAAAATATAAACAAAATTGCTATTTTTTTTTAAAATAACAATTTTTTTGTGTTAAGTCATCCTAACGTAGAATGTGAAAATATTTTCACACTGATAACTATTTTATTAATATATATAAAAAAAATTGAAATAAACAAAAACTACACAAAGTAAAAAATCTATTTTTTTTTACTATCTTTACTTATCATAATTATAACTTTAATAAGATAAGATTGTGATAAGTTTTTTATTTTTAAATTCACCTTCCATAATTTAATTTACGACTACTTAAAAAAATAAGAGCAATAACAACAAAGAAAGGAAGAAAAAAAACGCATCTCTTCAAAGACTTACAAAATTCTTTGCTTAATATACAATCAATAGGTTTAGAAGTAAAAATTTTAATTCGCATTATTTCTTTAAGATTGAAAATTTATTTGTCAGTGGCGGATCCTTTCATCGTCACTCACCAATGACGGGTGGAACTTAACATAAAATATAAATAATCCCAAATGCTTTATGTTTTAACATTATTTAACTAAATAACATAATTTTAGTTTTTGCTGTTTAATTATGAAATACAATTTCTATTTCTGGCTCTTGTTAAGTCAGGACTTTTTATAATCCGTTTCAATTTTATCAACTAGAAATTAAGTAATGACTGTATTACCTAGTAGACCCTAAGTACATTTTTTCTTATGTGTGTAGCTGTCAGTCTCAATGACGTTACAGCAAGGAGTTTGGACCGTTTTTAGGTTGACTCTAAAGGACCTCTCTTCAAAATAGAAGGCCGTTTATTAGCGTTAAATGCATAATAAAACCCTCACCATTGCCGGCTAAGATGTAGTGCAAATATGAGATGATCGTGTCTATCAATCATGAAAATATAGTCACAATCTAAAAAAATTTTTTAGCCTGTCTCTTGAATAGAGTCGAGTTTTACCCGATATATTGCATTTATTGCAAGAAGATCTACATATTTTTAAGGAAATGATCGGTGAACATAATATTCATCTCCTCTTAGCAACAGGGAGACAGGCGTTTCATTTTCCACTGTATTCAAAATAATATAAGTAAAAGAAGTGTTCGTATTTAAAAAAAAATATTCTACTGGAATTAAAGTTTTAATAAAGCGTCCAAAATTTTTATTATTATAATTAATAGTAATTTTTCAAAAGATTTTGGCATACGTGAACTTTTAACGTCATACTATCTTACAAATCGTTTCTCTGGCTTTTTTATACAATAATTTCCTTACGAGTTCAGAGACTACTAGTTCGGATGACTGTAGATTCCAAGGCTGTATTTCTATTTAAAACCCCTTAATCATTTTTTTTTTACTTTTAAACCAGACAGTCAGAAGCCAAAAACATTTATTCAAGAATGAATAATATATTCCAGCCGTTTACCAACAAGGCTTATTTTAGAGTAAGACTAATGAGCTCTAAGAGAATATCCTTGTTTGTTAAACTATCGAACTTATTTCGGCTCTGATTTCTTTAACAGTTTTAATAATAAATATTTCGATGAACATTTATTTGATGTAACAAGAAACTTCAATTATTTTTTTGATCCAAGTAAATTTATCGACACAATCTAGTTGACACATGTTGACGTGTTGACGAGCCTAATAGGGTGACGTCAACATTGTTTTTGTCACAGTTTTCGGAAACAACACGTAAGTATACAATCCGTAGCATTATATTTTACAATATTGAACAAATATAACGAAAATTAATTAATATTAAATTCAAACTTCATAAACGCACCACAATTGATAGAATGAAATTTGACGTCATCTGACACGACATTGCATTCATCAACGTCAAACCTCATACTATTTTACAAGTTTTCGTGAAAAAATAAATAATTTAACTTTTATTGTTGTGCTGATTGTAGTAAAGTTTATTTTAGATTTGTTATGAATATTATCACTTAAACGTTTTATTAAATGATATATTTGGTTAGGTAATCCTAACAATATTTTTGGCTCTTTTTCAATTGTAGTTAGCATGCTGCTACACATTACATTTTAAGATTGATAACTTAGTTCATAATCAGCAGATATCATAAAAGAATAAGATGATACGGATTTAATACAGATAGTTTTACTGGTGACGTTCCTATATTTTGTGTAACAAGAGGAAATGGTGACAATGCTACATTATGTTTTTTATAAGGTATATTTACATTGACGCCTTTACTTCTATAGTTCGATTTAATATAAACTTGCACAGCTCTGTCACAATGCAATTTCTGCTCAATATGAGAAGTTAAAATTCTACCTGAAGATCATCACATCGAATGCGGGAATTACTGGGTCTTGGTTGATCACAGACATTTGTGTGGGAAGTACTTGGACTTACTTCGTGATCAATTCTTTGTGAAGGTTCGTTAAAATCACTACTTTTGATAGCTATATCTAATGAAAGGGATTCATCGATCAGTGTAAATTTTTGTCTTTTAACTACAGCTATTTTCTCCTTTCGTAATGGCATCCGTTTTTGATAAAAAATATATGAGGCAAAACTCCTTTCTTCAAACTTAGAGTACATTTTTCTCCTTGTTTTTTTCATTAAATTGTATTCAATATAATTTTCTGGGTCATTCTTAATTTGAAATAAATCAACAACCATGAAAATTTCGTAAAACCACAACGGGAATAAAGTTTTATAGAAAGTTATAGCTACTGAACTTCTCTTATAGGTTAGCTTAATTTCAAACCGAATTTTCTTATGATCAATAGCTACTGCAAACTTACTTTTTTCTAATTCACACTAAGCTATATATAAATAAAGTATACTAACGTTAAAATGATCTTCAAAATAATATGATCAAGATTTAGGTGATATATTTAATATCATCCCTTCTAATCACCTTACACCACCGTTTTCGTATTTTCGCATCACTTGAAATACGAAAAAAACACTTTTTCGGGTATTTTTCGAGTAGTATTTGTGCACTTATAAGATAATTTTTTGTATACTATACAATACTTATAAGATAATTTTTTGAGTTCTTCCATGGTTTTAAAGTTATTAAAACTGTAAATATGTACGAAGTAACTTAAAAGATCACAGTAAAGACCCACTGGACGTTACGCAAAGCGCGCGCGAAATGACGGCGTTTGAACTACTCAAATTTTTCATTGTTTAAATTTCCATTTTTAAAAATATCTGGAGTATTTTGAAGCCTTTTTATAGTTTTTCTACGTTATAAAGTAGTAAACTATTAATTTAAGACCAAAAAAAACATGAATATCCCCTTTTGCATTTAGCTGTTTAGCTTTATATATTAGTGTCATATTTTATTTACAGAAGAGAATAGCGCACTGGAAAATGACGAGTAGTGACGACAACAGCTATAGTTAATTATACAGAGCATTGTTTTCATCATTAATTATAGTGGACTTATGTTTGTAGCTACAATATATCACATAAATGAACAAGTTTTTATGTGCATACTTCGTTCTTTTCATGGTGATATATTAACTATCATAATGATTTTATATTTTCGTATTAAAAATATAGGTTATTAAAGTGAATGTGCTTATACTTTATTACTAATAGATTTTTAAAAATAAATGTAGTAAGTAACATTATAATATATTTAAAATTAGAAAGATTTGTTAAATAAATTATTTCTTATTAAAGTTTTCAAAAATATAATACTAGTTTCATTTAAATGAATACTCGCGAAAATCTTAGATCTCATTATATAAGATTAGTTGATTGTAAGCATTGTCAATTTATAAGAATAGCAACACCTTTTAGAGTAAACGTACGACAAAAAAAACGACTTCTGTTGTAAAAGAAAAAAGTTTTTAATCATTAGTTATTATTTCATTTGCAAAATATTATTTCAGATGTATTGAAATATGTACATTAATATTAATGGTGCAGACAATGTCGGTTTAAGAACAATGCTTTTGAAGGTCACTTAAATAAATACAGAAGCGTTTTGAATTGAATCCAAAGATAAAGCGGTCCGGATGAGAAGCTCTTTGGTACTTGTTCTGTTTGCAAAGATGAAGAATGTCTCTGATGAATGAGGGTCGTATACATTCAATCAAATAGAGCCTATTCAGAACTTCGTACGTCTCCTTACACTTTGATATTAGATATTTAATAAAAGCATCGCATCTGTTAATTGGAATTGACTCCTTTTTTTTTGTAGATCCGTTCCTAAATTGATCCATGGTCGATAAATCGAATGACGGTACAAAGTTTTTATTGAGCCTCAGCATAATATGGTTAATAAAAAAATGGAATTAGAATCAAAATTTTATTTATTAAGAATAAAATATTTGTCATTGTTAATTGTTTTCATTGATATATGAGGTAACTGACAAATAAAGCCATCATTAACTTTAATAGCCGATATAAAAAAAACAACAAACAAAACAAAGGGAAGGGCTTGTTTATATGATTAGGGATATCTTGGATAGTTTTAAAATGTTCTTTGTTGAAACTTAAAATAACTAACAATTTTCTTTCTTAAAAATTTTGTTGCTTTCAATATTTTTATCTCTTAGAAGTAAATATCACATTCCCACTTCCACGCTTATCTTTTTTTTCATGTTAAGGCTTGAATCTTGGTATATTTTGATAATGTCATCGTTTTTATTTGTTGAACTAATTATAATCTTGAGTACCAACTTTTTACTCTTAACTTTTAATCTAATGATAGATTACACCCATTTGAGTTTTGCCAGAGCTTACTGAATAATTGTCGGTAACTGACGTAATTACGCAAACGCGAAGGTGCCGACTAATACCTGTCATGATGATTTATGAACAGTGTTTTATTGGTTGTTAAGACACTTGTCGAGTGTAACGTTTGATAAATCTTTATTTCAAATAATATATATTTTGAGATCTAAGACTTTCGCGAGTATTCATTTAAATGAAACTAGTATTTTTGACATCTCGTCTGCCCGTGATCACGGTTGCTGCAAAGTAACCGAAACGTCGGGAGTATATAGTTTTTTTTTAATAATATAATACGCGTAGTAATCCGAAAAATATTAGTTTCATTTAAATATATATTTCATTAAAATTTATGTATAGATTTTTAATAAAAAAAAAAATATTTAAAATTTTTATATTCGTAACGTAATTAAACGACGTGGTTGGTATTATAAAAAATATTTTTTTTTGTCATATGTTATAAAATATAGAAAAAATAAATATAGATTTTATATAAAAAAAATAAGCCTCACTACCATTAACCCATTAATTGAAAAACAATAAGTAATTTAGAAGAATTTCTACACAATATTACAGTTTTGAATAGATTAGAATTTTAATTATATTTCACAGAATCATATTTATATATAAGTGAGAATTAATGCATATTCAAAGTAAAAATGTTCTTTTGAATTATTAACATTTGTTTGTTAATGTGATCATGAAGGCTTTAAAAAAACGGTTCCTTACATATCTATTATTTTAGAAATAATTTTAAATTTTACTGTGTTATAAAAAACTTTTTTAATGTTCTTGATTACTAAACTTTCATTGCGGTGGTACCAGCTTTGAATTTAATCCAAAATATTTCAATTATTATTTTTTTCTGACATATTCTATTGAATTTGGACGCTAATTCACTGACTAGGTATTGGACATTATTTGTAATAAGATAATGGTTTTTACATACATTTAAAATAATATTCTGTGAAAGTCCACTTAAAAGCCGTCCTCGATTTGCAGCTTAGGTACTTTTTACACAAAAAAATATACACAGACGAAAAAAGATTTTAAAAATTTATGTATTTTTTGTCATCATGAATATAAATACACTGTGGTCTTGACAAAACGTGGTAATTTCATAATCAAAAGGATTTTTCTATTAACTTTGTACGTAGGTTATATACTAATTTAACGTATAATATACATAATAAACAACATTATATACCTGATAAAAATCTTTTTTATCCGAATAAATAACTGTTGCCTTGCCCCAAAGTTAATAAAGTAAATATGAACCCACCCATTAATAAGTAGAGACATTTTTGGGTCAGCAATTTATTTTACCACCTTTTTCCTAAAGAATATACTTTTGTACAACTGTACATAGATGTCCATAAATATTGTGAAATGTAAGTGTTAAAAACATATATATAGAACAATGTGTTATGATACTCCATCCTTATATAAGGAAATTGACATTTTTACTTAAATTCATTCAAAGAATTTATGAAGATCGATTTTTGTTATTTTAAAAAATTATTATAGTTAAAACAGAAAACAGGGAGCTATAAAACTGTATGTTGGACATATTGCGGTTTGGGATTTAGAAATAAAATAGAAAGACTGTGGAGAAAAATTTAAAATATCCCCCCGGCTAAATGAAAAAAACCTCTACTATTTAATGTAAACTTTGGGGATTAATACGTAGGCAAGTTAAATATTCTGTTTCGATCAAAAGGGGATTTTAATGGAGTTATATTTCCCGATATATGTCGGATCAGAATGGTTTAGCAGATTTTCTTAATTTTACCAACATTTATAAAATGTTTACATATCCAACAGCTCATATTAAAAAGGTATTTTACAATTTTTTTGATAAGGAAGAGATTGTAACAAATCTCTCCGCTAACATGCTTGTGACCAAAACTTTAAGGTCTATTTAGTGCCTTTGTTTGTTAAAACACATTATTGAAGGAATATATTGATTACAAACATTGATATACATATAACGTTTAGATTTCTAGAAGTAGAAATTTTAAATATTTTCTTTGTTCTTTCATCTCTTTAACTTTCAATAAATCAAATCGTATATTAACCTGATGCATTAAATTGTTTTATAGGCAGAAAATTCCTTTGGTCATGTTTAAATTATATATATATATTTTTAACTTATATAGAACGCTTGCAACTTACTTCGTCACCAAAATTTTATACTTCTGAAATATTCACAGAAAAATATTTTATCCTATTTTTTTTTAAACTTAAAACCACGGTGAAAGACAATATGACATTTATAACAAAATGAAAAAGGAAGTCAATTCACTTAATAACAAAATCACATATAGAACCGACCTACTTAAGACTACCGCATGAAATCACAGAGTGCATATTGCGGGTTGCCAAAGCTACCTTTATCTTATCTTAAAATCCTTTTCGGTTTCTTAAAAGTGTTTTGGTCTGTTGGTTTTACTTAACTGGAAAATTTTTATTTAAATCTGGAAAATTATTAATTTTAAAATCATTTATTCAGAATGATAAAATTAAATCTTAGTAACGAAAAATTTTGTATGTTATATGATTTATGTCAGAACTGCTCTAATGATTCTGCAGATTGCTCTGATGAAAACATGTTTTTCAAGATCCACTCGCTAAAATTTAAATCAGCATATTTTATTTAATAAAATTTTTTATTATACATAATTTTATCCAATGTTATATTTAATAAAATATTATAATGTACCCACTTCTACAATAATAAAATTCGTTTGAAGCTGAAGGACAAACAAATGTCTGTGGTTCCGGGGTACAAAATTGAGGATAACCCTTTTCTTTTATATAAACAATATTTTGGTGAAACAAGAATGAAAATGAATTTTGTACTTAAGCGTTGTGGTTTTAAGAAAATGCCCATAGTAATTAAGTTCCATAATTACAACGTAATAGCATTTTATTACAACTAAGGGTTTCTAAAAATCATATCGTATAAAAGTATAATTAACTTATTTTTATGATGTATGATTTTAATAAGTTAAAAGACGCTAGAATTCTAGCGATTAGAGATATTTTTCTAACGATCATCGATAGATTACTAACTATTCATGCAAACCGAACGCAAATCGTCAAATCTTTCTGAACTTTAGATTATTTTACTTGGATTCTCATAATCTCGATAACACCAATTCGTGTTTTTTTTAAATAACTCAACGAATAAAATAGCCCAATAACTGTCAAGTAAGAGCAATGTATCGTTCTTGATTTGATTTGATTTTAAATAAGAAAATCACTGGTATAGGAATTAAAAATCTGTCTAGAACACTCTGGTTAACATAAAGTAATTTTAAGTTGTGAATAAAATATTTAAATATAAATAAATGCTATGCATTAGGAAACATTCATATAAAATATAACACATTGCATACTGTCATGGGTCAATAAGTTCGTTGGTTATTTAATTTAAAAATAAATTTTTCAGAGTGGTTGAATTTAATAAACTTGAAGAAAGCACTCTTCGTGTGGATAGTATACTCCTTCTCTTATACTCAAATTCAAATAAAAATATATTAATTTAAATAAAAATATAAGAAAATATTGATAAACTTTCACTAACACACATAAAATATACAATATCTGTTATAAAAATAATTAAGTAAACATATTCATCGAATCATACACATCATCGGTCCATGAAAGGCACGAATTCTTTTGATATAAAAAATAAATACAAAAAAATACATACACATGAAAAGTTTATTTTTAAACCGCATACCTTTATCCCTTAGATGACAAGAATTCTTAAATAACTTCGCATATCCCAGTGTTGACTTGTCATGGATATATCATTTTGAATAGACCAGGTTTTGTCACATATATGTATATAACAAAACTTATATACTTATATATACATTTTATATCGTGATAATAATACATTAAAACCTGTTAAAGACTGAATATTAAAAAAAATTACTGCTATTTAGACTTCGATTCATTTTCGATCATATTGTATCAACTTAACTATAAGTATAGCAGAAAAGTAAAATTATGTTGAAAATACATCACTTAGTATTAAGCAATGCTTATATTATTTATTACATTGATTATCAAAGAAAGAAAAATACTTCAAAAGTAAGGGATAGTAATTAAAGAGGTCGAATGATTTTTAAAATTTAGGGTGAACTGTAAGCCTTCATGTCTCATTATATATATATATATATATTAAATCGTCGATATGTTTAAGCAAAGGCTTCTTTATTGATAATGCATTTAGTAAATTAATAAACCTTCAATTGATATAATAAATCAAGCAAGCTGATAGCTGAAATACAAACATATACCAGCACAGTTTTCCAACTTAGAGCAAGTTACAGTTACAGAACTTTGCGACCACCATGTTCCCCTACATTGATCTCAAGCGTATCTGATGAGCTAAACCAATATTAACAATTAATTCAGTTTAGTTTAAGCAATATAGGAGTTATGGAATTCTCACGTTACCTATGCTTAAATGTCAATAAATTTAATTCAGATCCATAAAGTAATGGTCAGTTACTATAGTATTTCAGTGAAAATATATAAGATATAAGTATGTAAAGTCATTAAAAAAGATTCTGACACTAGTATTAATGGAAAATCTCATGTTATAAAGGAATACAAAAATTAATAATTTACAAATTCATTATGAAATATTACCGCTGTATCGAATCATGATATTTTAATTAAATGCCTTCCACGATATCTGTTACTGAATTATTTGGAGAATTTAATAGCTTTATTTCAAGAACAGTCCATTTGTACAGTATTAATTCTATAAATGTATTCAGGTCATAGATCCATAGATTATTATAGTTAATTTAAATAAAAAATAAAATTTTAAGGCCTTTAGTGAATATGTCAACTTTTAATTGGTTCTCTCCTAAAAAATTTTTTCGTATTTCTTTCTGTATTAATTAAAAAAAATATATAATATTATTAGGATAAAGTTAATTGGATCTTTCTATTTTGGAACGTTTATTTGTATCACACATATGTACTGTGTATATATTTTTTAAATCGACTAGAGAGTGCTTGGCTATCATTCCACTTGCTAGTTCGTGAAAATTCATCCTAGATGGTGTACATTTCGGTGATAGCTTATTCACACTTGGCTTAAAGACATCCAAATTATAAGTTGAAGGAAACATAAACAGGAAAAAAAACATGATCTAAATGTTCCCATTTTGCTGTACGAATAAGAAGATAATAAGCGTAGGAAGAACCTTCCTTGCCTGAACGCAAGGAAGGTCTACTGCGAAAATATTTAATGTGACAACGATAGTTCACACTCGACCAGACCTTTACTTTGTATATAGGATAAACGCTCTAGAACATTTGCTCTAGAATTTTTAAGCACCAAATAAATATATCCTCAAAGAGTCAATCAAATAAAATGGAATTTAAAAAGTTCTATCAGTAAACCAATCATTCATATTATTTATAAAATATCACGTTCAGTATCAGTCTTTATCTATAGAGGCAATCAATTCAAGTAATATTATTACTTTGTAAAAAAATAATATTTTAAATATTCCTGCGGGGATTTACCCAAAAGGAATAAATAGTAATATTTCTTGGTTATATCTTCTCCCAACTGAAATGAATATTGACGTACCACCAACTGAACCAACTGAACTCTTCAATTATAATAAATTCCCCACAATAAAACTTACTTTCTTTTAAAAATTAGAAATATAAATTAGATATCGTGAATTCCTTTTTACAGTATTTTTTTTCATTTCATTTATATATTTTTTTAATGTTAATTATACGAAATTTTCTTCTCTTTATTGGAAATATGTGACATTTTTTTTTTGCAATTAAATTTTCTCATGTAGTTTTCAATCGGCAGTAATAATATCAACTTCTCCAACTTGAATACAATCATTATTTTAAATCGTGATACATATTAAAAACTTTTGTAATAATTTTCTACTACTATGTTAATTTATAACAGTGAATAAACTTTTAATATCGGTATTTGGTTTTAATAAGTCCCAACCCAAGAAATACTGAAATAGAAACAACTAGTAATAAAGTGTTCCCACTCCTATACTCAAAGTTTACAATTAGATCAAAAGTTTCCGACCGCAGTGTTGTCTACAGTGATACGGAGCGTATCTGATGAGTTAAGCCAATATTAAATATTAGTAACTTAGAGTATGTATCGAATAATATAATCTTATATCATAATAATTTGCTAGCAAATTAAAATCGTACTTATCCTATTTTTATCAACATTTATACTTTATATAATTTTTTAATACATAAAAGCATCCCGTATGAAACTAAACTAGTTCTGACTTATTATTAAATTGGAAAGCAATTGGATTAAAGTCATAAATATGAAAATAAAAAAACCATTCATTTTATTTATAAACAAAACCTTCTATTTATTTTAATTAAAAACTTTAATTAGACGAGTAAAAAGAAATAATTGCTGGATTTAATAGCTTTAAGGTGGTTTTACGCGGATAAAACGAAGGATGGGGGTTAAATTAAAATCTAAGAGGTATTTTCACACGATTGCATCTGTTTGGGCGGATGTAATCCCCACTGAGAGATGTATATATGGCTTTATGAGTATACGTTTACATACATACATATAATATACAATTGAGGGTATTACGTCTTATCATTAGATTAATAGATATGTTTAAAATGTCACCAGAAAAATTTATATTCGCTAAAAACTGATCATCTTTTTAGTTTTAAGCATTAGTCTCATTTCTAAAACATTCTAAGACGAGAAATAAATATAAACAAACATCATGTCGAAAATATTACTTGATAAAGAGACGGTCATGAGAATTTGATTTGAATTTTTTTCGGAATAAAACTAAAGCTGCGCTCTTTTTAAATTACCCCATAGGCCATAAAATTTGCTGTAAATAGAGAGAGAATATCAGGAATTTTATTAATTCCATAAACTGAATAATCAATTGAAATACAAATAAAAATCAATTACCAATTCCGAATTCGACGTTTACGAAATCGCATTGGTATTTACTAATAATACACAAAAAAAAAACAAACTAAAGGAAATAGTATTCATTCTGCAAAAACATAAATAATCCTATTTATAGCAGCTATGTAAAAGTCTAAAAATAAATTTTCACTTGTAATACTAATTAATATTTCTTTGAAACCTGTCCAGTCTAATTTTTGTTACTATATCTTGAAATGGCTTTGATGTGAAAAATGTTATAAGCCTACGATCCGAAACGTCTGGTTTTGGGATACGCTATATTTTGATTTCAAATAACCTTTGAATCTTTCAAGAGCTAATGGAGGCGGCTCTGTGTTATATAAGTTTATAGGAAGACTAAAGATGATATTAAGGGTTTGCGGGTATATGAGGGATAGACAAAAAAATTGTGTAATATAAAACAGTTCATATTATTATAAGAGACCTGAATATAGGTTTCAAAATATTAAATTTTTAATTGTTTTATTACATTATAGAAGATTTCTTTAGATTTTGAAATTAAAATAAATACTCACGGATGATTCATGAAAAAAGCTACACTCATCATTGAAAAGTATTTTTACATAACCAAAGAACCGTTACATATTAGCATGCCGTTAGACAAATTAATTTATAAATTCATAATCTTTTTAATATTATACTTAAAAGCTCTGTATTAAAGTTGTATCCCGCATTCTGTTTAGAAATTTCACACATGAAGAATGTTAAACATGGCATTGTCATTGAAATTCGTTTTAAATCGTTTGAGGCAGAGGAGAGACAAATGACTGCGGTTCCGAGGTATGAAATTGAGGATAACCCTTTTATTTTGTATCAACAAAACTCTGACGCTCTGCTAAAACGAGAAAGAAAATAATTTTTCAACTCAAAATCGCATTTTGGACCGAAATTTTAACAAAGATTGGAACTGACGATTATTTTTATTGTTATCAGTATTCCATTGTTTCGAAAAAAGTATGTTTTGGCATCAATATAAAACTTAATATCATACTTATTGATTTTGAAGCACAAATTTCATATCTTTTTTCATAGATTTCAGGGAAAATTCTAAAGGCTGCATATTGAGATGATACAAAATAAAGATGATTTTTAAATAAATGTCCTCTTTGAATAATACTTACTTAGGTATAATTTCGAACCACATTTTTATTGTAGGTATTTTTATTAAGTACATAAAAAATACTTTATTACAGTACTGATTACTTAACAGTAATCAGTGGAAGTTGTCGTGAAATTTCGTAATTTTTTTGAATATTCCAAAAATAGCTTAATTTAATTCATGACTATCAGTTTACATAATACTACGAAATTAAAAATATGCTAGGAACTACAAAAACTCATAACGGAATTAATTCATTAACTTGAGTACACCGTATTGTTTACACGTCAGCTTAATTAGCCTCATATGAAGTATAATAATTTCCTTATATTTAATTTACTTTTAAATTCACTTAATTCGTTTATTATATTTAAAAAAAAATTGCTTAATAATTTGTTATATGACTGTTCATATAATTGATACTATATCACACTTCTATCTAAAATATAGTGCAAATATATGTTTATAATAAAAATGCTTTTAATAATCTCATATAAAATACAATTTTATCATATAGACAAATAATAGATACATATATACTAAATATATAGATGCTGTATGCCGTAAAACTGAACAACTACAACTAATTTTTGCATGGCTTAACGTATTTCTAAGAGATTTTTTAATCTATTTGTTAATGATGGTCACCTTTTTTCTATAACTTTTATATATTTATTACATATCACGAACATATTGAATAATAACACACCTACTATATGTGCATTTTTCACATACACTCTGATATCATCAGTTAATTATAATTTTTATCTTTTCCAGAAGGACTTACAAAAGGAACGTCGTGGAATTATGTAATTAAAATCATATGCATGAAACATAAATAAATAAATTTTAAATCTTATTACGACATCGGTTATTTGTAAAAGGAAAATGTATTACTTTATATATTTATCTTTTGCTTAATCCTAACCTTTATAATTTTAACAAAATATTTTGGCTTTGTTCATAATCAAAACAACAACAAATAAAATAGTAAAAAACAATAAAATATTTCTGTCAACATATTAAAAACGCCTTTCTTTTTCAAACGATTCGCAAGAATGTGATAAAAAATTGTAATTCATAAAGCAAATAAGCACTTATTCTTAAAGTAAAGGTGAACAGCTTATTGTAACAGTATCTCTGTTTCGTCAATCATTGAAACATAGGAATATGCATAATTATATTTAACACACAGAAAACAAAGAGTATAAATATTTGAAACAAAACTATATTTTCAGAAAATTAAAAAGATAAAACATATTTAATTGAATTAGCGATAAGGACATACAACAATGATTTTTATCATAAATATTATATTAACTTTTGGGACCGTCCTTAAAAATGTATGTTTTAATTTCAATTTACGTTAAATCATAAATATTTTATTATTTTACTACCTGAGTATAAAATAAAAATTTATAGATAGTATAATAATCAAATGACCTTAAGGGAATATCCTTTAAAGATATCTATTAATTATATTACTTTAAAAATAAAATTATTTCTGTTTCCGTCCATTTATTTTGGACTACTCATTTCGTTCTATGATTTAAGTTACTAGAAGATAACTTGATAGTTTTGAATTTAAAGGAAATAAAATTTAAATTGTTAACTTGCTTAGAATTTCACAAAAACAACTCCCTACTACACAAAGTCAGTATAACTCAGGCTGTGACTAGCCATAAGATGTAACAATCGGGTTTGACTTATCGAGTGCATCCATTCTCTTTTCCTAGGTTGAATAAATTATGCCTGCGATTTATGTAGCTAAGTGCACTTTTCTCCGAGGCTTTGAAATCATAAGCCCCATATTAACGCAAGAAAAGTGCCTGTATAAGGTTATTGGTCTCAGTTTATTAGTTTTTGGTCTTAATATATTTTATTATGTTACGTCATTTATAGTCAAACCTATATGAAATATAAACAAACAAAGATGTTATAGAAAATCATTTGAGACGAATATTTTTTTACTTAGCAGCTCTAAAAGTAGTACCGTAAAATGTTAAATAAAATATGAAAGTACTTGAATAATATACGACCTTTTTCTTATTCTTATATGTATTTTGTTATAAAATTCATGACTAAAAATGATATTCTCGTCTTTTTAATTGTATAAGAGATACGATTGTACGATTGATAAGATTGTATATAAAATCTGCAAATATGAAAGGTTTAATGTAGAAAATACATCTCTATCTTGTCACATCATGATAAAAGGAAAATCTATAAGAGCATCAATCAAATGTATGTATATTCTCTCTGTAACGACAGCTCTGGTAACAACACCATAAAAACACTTTATTTTGTTTTATTGAATCTGAACTATATGCAAAATTTTAATTATATAAAGAAGTTCCATCGGGTATATTAAATAAGAATTTTATGTATAAAAGATAAACAATACAGATTTTCAGGGTAATTGATTGCATGAATATAACTATCAGGCGCAATAATAAATAACTGTCTATCTTAGTAAGTCCCACGTCTGAATAATCTAATTTCAAATGTGCAAGACATTAGTTTTATCTACCAAGTTGTTTGAAGTCGATTTAGTGAATTACATATGTTAGAAAGTCTCTCTTGGTTTTGCTTCGTCTATGCTATGTTTTCCTTCATCGAACCAACCTAGAGGAATAAATTTTCATCCAAATTCACCCATCTGGAAATCTAATCCGACAACAGTACTGCACGTGCCAGCATTATAACGGCTACGCTACGGTCTTTGTATATATCCTACGTAACAACTACTTACATCTACGTCAAACAATGCGATGAACTCCATGGTGTAGTTTAATTATTCAAGTTTTTGAGAAAACTAGTTTAAAATAGTAGATACCGAGTTTTCTGTGGGTAACTTCTCGGTTCAGGCGTTTCAAACCGTAGTTAAATTTAATTTAATTTTAAATTGAAGTAGAAGCTTTGTAATTGTTCCTCTGTTTTTTATATAAAAACCAATAATATGTTTTAAAAAAATATTTTACTATATAAATTTTGCTCCTTTTTATTTAAATGATTAACCTATATTTCGTTGAAGTTTCATTAAAACCAGTAAAAAAATTTATATTTGTAACATTTCAATTAGTCTAATGCTTTAACATTAATATTATATACAAGTAGGACAGGATAATAAAAGTAGTACTGCTACTTTAAAAAGAATTTAATGTTCACTTTAAGAATGTGAGACATGTCGAATATGCTATGCCGATTTAACTCTAACGGCACAAACAAATGACTGTGGTTCTGACGCACACACAAATTGAAAATACTCCTTTTATTTCGTGTAAACGAAACCCTAGAGTGCTTTGAAACTAGCTGAAACCATTTTTAAAACTTTGCTAAAAGTTTTGAAAATAACGCGTAATTGTCATACAAATAAAATATTACTGTTCATATTATTGCGTATTTGTTATGTAAACAAAAAAAAATATTAAAATAAATTACGAACATTTCCGGTAAATTACCTTCATATTGATAAAAATGTTATAATACGAGTGATGGTGTTTATTTTAATAATCATTATCATGACTGCCTTGGGAATCAGAAAGATCTTGATAACTCGGAAGAATAATGATGACAATGCTATTCAAACATACGAGACAATCAAGAAGGCTTAGGTATAGGTTATACCTTTCATTATAATCTACGTTTAAGGAAGTCTTCGTTATTTTCTCTCACCTATATAACTTACTATAAATAATTTAAATTTTTATATTCCAATATTTTTGTAGCATTCTAAATGTTCCAAAGATCACGAGTGATTGAGTGATTCGAGCGGACGAATTAGCATTCACTTTATAAAAAGAAAATATAAGAATATGTCTATAGTTATTCTATGATTATATCTTTTTAATATGCTCTATACAAGAAGAATCTATTAGGTATATTTGTTGCGTACACTTTAAAACTTTACATAACTTTTCTCTCAAATATTATATTAATGGTCGTAATTAGGCAAAGGTAAAGGTTTAGTGGTGCCTGTCAAGATGATTTATTAACTACATTCTATTGACTGCCAAGACAGTTGCCATAATTAACGTCATTAAGCTCTCAAGATATACATAAATTATACACAGAAATTATTATTTCAATACGAGCACCAAATATTCTAATTAATTTTAATAAGACTGGTTTCACAAATAAATTTAATTAACATTAAAAAATATAAAAATAAAACTGTTATATATTTAATAGCAAAATGTATTGTTTATTCCATTCACAATTCCATGGAATTACTAGAAGGAATCTATTCGAAATCCTAGCCACGTCAAAAGCGCTTTGCAACGAAATAAATTGTCTTGCCACTTTTTGAAACTTAAATTTCAATTCGAACAGAGACGTAAGAATACATCAATTTAAGGCTAAATAAGGTCTCACCTTCGCAAAATAAATATTGAATTTTTGTCATGTTTTTTTTTTTTAGTGACTGTAACTTGTATGCTACAATATCATAAACTAGGGTATAGAAGTTTCGCTTTTATGTACATTACTTTTAAGAGTGCTATGATAATTTTGAGTACCACTCAGAGTAGAACATCTTAGACAGTATTATTTTTAAGTTAAAAACCACTACAAATATATTTAAAAAAAAGTAAAATTCTAGTCTAAGGGGCCAATTCAGTGATGTAAGCATCTCATTAAATTCATTCTGTGACAAAGGCTCTTTAGTATTTTCCAAGTGTCCAAAAGATGCCCTCTGTTCAGACCAGTGACTTTTATTTGACGGTAATTAGATTTACGTCAGTTTAGTGAAATTCTTATCTACATACTAGTACAGTTAAATAACATAACTGCTTTACTGCTTTATCTTTTTGTAATTAAATTAGTATTCTATGTAACTAATAAATAATTCCAATACGTTGTTTTTTACACATAAGAGTATGTGCCTAAAAATTAAAATAAGAAACATTATCTATCAATTCTTTATAATTACGTCTTATTTATTTTTAAACTATATGTCATATTTATAATTAATTAAGCAATCGATTGCGGATTCTACTTTACTTTAAAGATAAACTTAAACGTATTGCTGAATTGGCATCTCAGTAACCTTGATGTGAGAAAGACTAGGCAATGGTTTTAATGTACCTTTAAAATAAATATAGCTCACAAAGTTTATTATATACATAATAAAAAGTAAAAAGATAAAATACAAAAACCTCTTGTTTTAATAAACATTGGGAAAATTATAGCATAGAATTCATTTACACAAAAAAAAAAAACGATACCGACACAGTTTTAATTCAGCATGGTAGATTTTACTTCATTACTGTTAAAATATAATATTTCACAAACCCATTATTGTTGAAAAAGGTTATTAAGCAAACATTTTTACGTAAACCTATAAAATGTTTTATCTACGTATGTTTTATCTACCTGGTTCTATCAATCGAGAAGATCAGAAGTGAACGAACGTAAGTGTTGAAAAAAAAACAACAAATCTGTTTGATTTCGGTGAAAACAAATAATTTCGCTATTTCTTATTTAATATTTCACTCGTTTTGTATTTTTCATATTTATCAATTACTCATATAACTTATAATATTCTTAAAGCACTAGAGTCGATAAGCTTACTTTAATATATAACAGCAATCAACAGAATCCGATTGAAAATTAAAGTCTGTTTGAAATGAAAATAAATTTAATTTTCTGTGTCTATAAACTGTTTATTTTATTGACCATATAACAATAAAATGTATCTAAGTTTAAAATAAATATTTCTGAAGGTAGGTAATAACGAAGCCGTTTAAGTGAAACAATAATAATTTCATTGAAATTAAATTATTTTGTGAACAATAGCCCATGTAATAATTAACAGCTAGTGAATTGTCGTTAGCCGTTAGTTGTAGTGCCTTGTTCACTCCCTGGAGTAAATAAAATATGTCTGCCATTTATAAAGTTAAATGCACATTTCACGGGAACTTCGAAAACAAAAGTTCTCTTACAATTTAAAATAATTTTGCTAATTAATATAAATCTTAAATTTTCATTTATTTACATTTTTTTATAATATAATTAATTATAATATACGAAATATATATATATATATATATACATATATATGTGTGTGTGTGTGTGTATAATAGTGTTTAAAATACTAAAGTTCTTACTCGTTGTACCGGAAGTTCGATTCCGACCACTGCACGGTGCAGACCTGTGGTTCAGTGATCCCATGTCACGAGTGATTAAGGGGGTAAAGAAAAGGTTGGAAGATCTACGTGTCCGGCATTGTTCAGAAAATTGACGAAAAAGATAGCAGCCAACGTCGCCTAGTCGCCGTTGTTTCTGCGTCTAGGTATACACTGTCGATAGGGAAATTAGGTCCACATCTGTTACCTGATAACAGGGATTTATATTAACATTTACCAAAATTCACACACCTCTCTATCAAAGCACATAGGACAGCCTCACCTATGGTCCATTATGAGCGACAATATCGCCAGTCGTCACGAGGGGCTCAAAAAGTTCCTCGCAGCTAACAACCCTCAACTTTAAAATAAGTCCAACCGATATTATCCCGCAGATAAAACTACTTTAATACAGACAGCTCGGCCTCAGCGGGCTGCTCACAGTCCAACGTTCCATCCAATATGGAATATTCGTCCGCCAGCTCGGAATTCGTATCATCATTGGATACTACGCCGCCGACCTGAGATGCCAAGAAGAAAACAACGGGTTCAAACCCATCGCATCTAAATCGGCAAAAAAGAGGTCGCTGAAGGCGCCGCCGCCTCACAAAAAACCCGTCATGGCCGACGCAGTGACGTAACCCGCAGCTGTGGGCACACCTGCGGGACCGCCTGTGGTCACACTTGCGGCCATACCTGTGTTTGCATCTGTGTCCGTACCTGCATCCGCAATTATTCAAGCAGCTGCATCCAAAACCCACCCGACCATCGCGACCACCTCCGATAAAGGAGTTGGTACGACTCGCTTGCCGCCACTCTATATTAGAGCAATCAAAAACTACTTGTTGACTCGGAACACGGTGATTAGGATTAAGGTCTCTACGGCGCCCCAACAAAGAACGGGAGTCGGCAACTAACGATTGGCAAAGGCCTGTCGTCATATTAGGACCGAAAGTCCCTCAGGCACCTCAGCCCCTCAGGCAACTCAACCCCCTAAGACACCCCAGGCCCCTAAAGAAACACAGGCCCATCAGGCACCAGCGCAATGACCAATAGTTGGCCTACCAGCCGACTTACAGATAGTCTCCGACTTTGCGAATCTAATAAACCCGGCGGAGGTGCAGGCCTTTGCCCCGAAACTAAGGGGTTCCGATGGCAATGCCAATGGCCAGCACGCGGGCATGTTGAATGCCGTCGAAGCGATTCAAGCCAATTGCAACTAGTAGGCTAAAGCATCGCTCTCAAAATCCTCATAGGCGTTCCGGTCACTTCTCTTATACCCTGACAATAAAACAAAAGACCGACAATACAGACACGAATGTACTAACGTCACGCTACAAAAACACATACACACACACCTCCTTCGCCAGCGAAAACGTGGTCTCGATTTACATACGTCACTCCGGCATTTTGTCGTAGGAGGTTTTCATGCAGTCCCATCCCCTATACCACCCAAACCCTTCAACACGTCCTAAGCCGAGGTCCGGCCTTACCCCCCGGGCCCATCAGGCCCGTATTTAAAGGGTAGGTCTCATCGGGCCATCCACCCCTCCCGATGACGCTGTCAAAGCCATTAGTGCTAATAGCTACAGTCAAGCCGAAATTAAAAAAATTTCGTTCTAACCATTTTGGACCAAAAAAGGAAAAATAGGAAAAAGTTTAAGAGCTTGGAAGATAAATTATCATATTATTGGAATATCAAGTATGTACATAAAAAAATAAAATTGCATAGAAAGTAACATTTTTCGTTTTAAAAAGTAAGAAAATTAAAAGCAATTATATGCTAATCCGTACAGATCTCCTACTTTGAAAAATGTTCTTTTATCAAACCGTTCTAGTTTTTTTTTTTATTAATTGGACATACACTTGTTAACATGCTTGTAAAATTTATCTTTAAAAGCTTGTGAAATAAAAAATACTAAAATTATGTTCTATAGGAATTACTTTTCACAATAGATGAACTCTATCCATATTTTATGATAGCATTATTGGACATTTCGTTATAACTCGGTATTCATGCCTTTTGTTTGACTATTTAATAGCATATTAATTTCCCGCATTGGTTAATGACAATAACTTATGACTTTTGTCTATTTAATGGTTTTACAGTAATAACTAATAACTAATTATTTTGAAATAGGTTTATGTATTTAATAAGTAAGTCAACTAAGAGATGTAAGGCATTAGGTTGTATTGTTTTGAGCTCTTACATATATATATTTCATTTTATTTATATTACTTATCAATCTCATTAACTAAAACCAATAACAAGATAATTAGTAGAATATGGAACAATCGTTTTACTGCCATCTGTTCCCATATAGATCCAAAGACCAAATATGTTGATAATTTTGGGTAAAAATAATTCTCAAATTATAAAACGTAAAGTTTGAAAAACGATCAATAAAAACGATCTGGCGCTTAATGATTTATGAAAGTGCTTTCTAAAAATAAAGACCATTACTTCTGGATTTATACCAGAAATCTGAAAATTCATAGCATTCTATTTTGCTGCACTTCGATACCAGTATCTGAAAAGGACATAGATTAAGCACTTTGCCAATGATTTTTCATTCGTAAATCGTTCAGAGCATAATGTTTAGTCGTATACATTGAAAAATTACTTATTTATCTATTAAATGTTAATGATAATGAGTTAACTATTTGTGTTCGTTTAATAAAATCTGTATTTTTCGTGGTAATCTTCAAGTTATGAAGGATATCAGTTTTAGAATAGCTTAGTAAAATATATTTTTTATTCATTCTATAGAATCAATTTGAAAGGCTTTACAAATCCAGTGAAATCCGCAAAGAATATTCTAAGATACGAAACAAAAGGCACCTCTTATTAAATACATCCTCCCCTTTCGGCTTTGTACATAATTCTTTTGTATCACTTTACTGGTAGAATGAATTAACGTATTCAAACACTTTTGATGTTGAATTTAAATTGTTTGTAATTTACTGCTTACTTTATTTGATATATTTGATGTGAAATTTTATAATAATGGCTAAACATTATTCAGAAAATACATAAAAATTAGAAGACAGGTGGCTGCTCGTGGTATAGACTATAATATTTTCATGACTCAAGAGGTAGAAACATATGTATTCTGTTTTAAATATGGAATACACTATTTTGTGAATGTATCTGTGCTATTAATTATTCGTAGTTTCTTATACAACTAGAATATACTCTAATAGAAGTAGGCACAACTTTATTTTAGACTGGATTTAGTTCAATCTTTAATTTTATTTTAATTTAATTCGTCTATCATGTGGCTTTACTTATAAGTATAATATGAACGCGTTTGGCAGAACTGATAAGACTAATATGTTTTTTGAGGCTCTGCATGCTGAAACTAATGATTTATCAAATTTTTTAAGTTTAATACCATTGGATAAAATCTATATTTTCATCGTGATTTCAAAACACCACAATATTTATTTTACATGTGTGTGTAAAATATGGTTAAAGTTACTATAAATCAAACTGAGATTTCGACCACAAATCTCTAAGAAATATGCGTCACAATCTTTATTTCCGTCTTTGTATGTGTATGGCGGCAAAGAAAAGTGGTGTAATACGTATTTGCTGTCCATATTTTAATAAATTACATTATAAACCAACTTAATATGAGCAAATGTTGCTACAAAAAAATGTTTTTAGAATTATATTACTTAGAACTTATAATACTTATTTATCTTCTATTTAAGAGACCAATATTACTATAATTTGTTATATATTTCTTTGGAACATTTACCACTGATGATGCCTTATATTTTTTTTGTCAATAACTCTCAAATAGAAGCATTTTATATATTTCTTCCTATATAATTTTCAAAAAGTAGACGCTACAATTTCATATCACGTAGAACTGAACAACCGACAAAGTACCGAACGTGGCAAAGTCCAAAAGCTATTGATAAGAAGCTTTTATAAATGTATATATATATATCTAAGATATTTATAATTTTTGTTGGGTGAATGGGTGAATATTCAATTAAATTCCTTAATTTAATGTTACAATGATGGAATATCATATCATTTTATGGTTTCCCGAAAACCTATTTGAGTTGAACAATATTCTGTATATATTCTCGTTGTGAAAATAAAAACTATAGGAGTGCACCATTCGACAGTTTGATTGAATGTAATATAACTACTTAAGTATCAATCTATGAGACAGGATTATTAAAATTTTTACTATGACTTACAATATTGAGATAATAGATAAGTCTCCATCTTAGAAATTCAAATGTTGTTATTGCAATAAAATCAAAAAGTATTATGAAAAATTACAAAATATTTTAAGAAATTTACTCGAAGGTTTGAAGATATTATAAATAAACGGATATATGTAAATTTTTGCTAATCGGTGCATACATTTTCGGTTTGTTACTTACTTTAATAAACCTCTTAATAATAGCATAAATATTCTTAATAAATACATAACAACCAGACTGAGACCATAACCCCTAAGAAATTCAAATGTTCTTTTAAAATTATATAAATAATAAATATTTTATATTTTATGATATGGATGTAGAGTCAAGTAATACATATTTCAAAAGTTTTCAATTAACAATATTCATTAATTAAACGCGAGACTCTTTTACATATTATGGAGATTCTTGAATTTCGAACAAAGGAATTTAAAGTAAGAGTAAATAGTTTTGGCTAACCACAAAAACTATCGTAAATGGAATTCAATTACAAACAGACGACAAGGAGGAAAAATTGTACTGGCAACCGAGAAAATAGAATAAATAAAGCCTAAGTACAACGTATTCAATACCCATCTCGGGACATGTTCTCTAATAATAGGAATAGTTTTCCGATCAAGAAAGGAATCTGTGCTAGAATTACCATGCCATCGATTCTCCATAATATCATACGATCTTAAAACTAATACATATTAGATGACAATTGATTTTAATATTTCTTAAAGAAGAATTAAATTAAGAATAACAATTTTTTTGCATGTTTAAAATATAATTATATCTAAGATTAAATTTAATATTAATAAAGAGAACGGA
The DNA here is from genome assembly GCF_018135715.1 of Danaus plexippus. Taxonomy (NCBI): domain Eukaryota; kingdom Metazoa; phylum Arthropoda; class Insecta; order Lepidoptera; family Nymphalidae; genus Danaus; species Danaus plexippus. The sequence goes on from NC_083538.1 coordinate 5,877,410, forward strand.
CGTTCAAAGGTATTTGAAAGTAATCCTAAATAAGGCTTGAAAAATGTAAAACATATTAGAGAACCATAGAATCCACAGCCTTCAGTTTAGATCAAAACTTTTAAACTTTGATGTCACCTCTTTGTATAAGACATTTTTTGTTTGCAACAAAAGCCCAAACCACTTCAAGTTTGTTTTCACATCTGCAAACCCTTTTACTAATAGATAGGAACTTACAACATAAGATTTATTTAATCTCACACAATACAATTAAAAGTCTCTAAGTTATGATTTTTTTTTTATAACGTAAAAAAAAATTTAATGCTAATGGCAAATTCAAAGGTGAAGATGAGGAAATCTTCAAAAAAATATATGCGATGCTAAGTACATCACGCCGACACAGGTTTCATTCTTCAGGTTTAAAACACAAGTCTACCGTTAAATAAAGTGCTCTTCACATTTTTGGTATGCTGCCCCTCATTACTAAGTCTACACCTGTTAAGCATATAAAGGAATATTTGCTCCCTTGTTTATTCAACCGATTACATAACATGAAATGTTTTTATGAATTCTTAAAAAAAATATTGCACGTTTTCACCTTTAAAGTCTTCGTCTCTGTATTGCACTTTACCTATCATAGTCAGACTGTTCTTGAATTTAAAGTTTTAGTACCCTCATATGCAAAAAGTAAGATATCTATCATCCAAATTTTCTCAAATAATAAGATGATGGGAAACGATTTATTTTATATCCAAACATCGTCTGTTAGTTTGGAAAACCTAGACGTTTACAATGATTAATGAACATTATTTAAAAATAATAGTATTAGGAAAGCAACGTTGTATACAAGTTATCAAAACAATACATTTATCAAAAGTTATTCTTGCTTCGCTATTGTGATGGTATCGCATTTTGGTCTGTATACGTAATGTAAATGTTAATTCCACTTAAAGCTGTGGTATATAAGCTTATTTTATATATTTGTATGTATATTTTATATGTTTGTATGTATATGCGCATGTAACCGTCTACGTAATTTTTTCATAATTCGTACCTAATGTATGAATATTTTTTACGTATTTCATTATGAATACAAAGAACACATTTATTATTAGTTGATTAAGTATACTGCAGAAATCGTAAAATGGCTTGACGAAAATAAGCGTACACTTTCCGTCTAGTTATACTCTACTGTATCTCGATTTCGCACTAAATTGTTTTCATATTAGTAATTGTTTCTTAATGCTCTCTTACACTTTATTTAATTGACAATAACATTTGAAATTAATCCCACCGGAAAGACCACCGCCCGTCCTATATATTTCATTTAATGGACCGTTTAGGACGAATATTTGTAATGGGATCTAAGACTTTGGCGAGTATTCTTATATTTATTCTTCTTATACTACGCGTATTTCATTATTTTAAAGCTATTATTTGAAAAACTACATACTCCCGACGTTTCGAGGAGATCTCGCCTGTCCGTGATCACGGCTGCTGCAAAGTGATCGAAACGTCGGGAGTATGTAGTTTTTCAAATAATAAAGCACGCGTAGTATAATCCGAAAAATATAAGTTTCATTTAATCAAATATTTGTTTTTAAAATTGATAAATATATATAAAACAGAAAAATAAAAAAATAAATTACCTAATATATTATTGTGTAATAACACATATTTGGGACAGAGATATCAATTTGAAAATGCGGCCGACAGCGATATATTCCACCAGATAGATAATTTCGATTACCTCTGTTTATGTGCTTCTGTTAGGTTCACACTAGATTAGTTAGAATACGTTTGTGGTGTTCATCCTGGCTTTATTAATTAATATTACTGCCCTGTATATAAAAATAGATATGGTTGATTATTGGATATTGCATAAAAATTATAACAACAAAAGTTCGATTGCCTTCTACAAATACTGTGGTTCTAGTAAATCATTCATTACTTTAAATCATATACAAAATGTTTTACTCACACCCTTTATTAAAAATCATATTTTTTGAAAGCTTTAACATTGTTTTAGAAACACTAAACTAAATCGTTAGTTATATTTTTTATTTCCACATTCGCGTGATACGTTTATTGTCCGGAGACCGTTCCTGAATAAGCTCAATTATGTTGATTTAACCTTCTAACAGGCGTTACCTCATTTGATATTACCTAGCTTGTTGGTACGTTTTAAAAATTATTTTGTCAAAAGCAAGCAAAAATAGTCTATTTTTACTTTCAGATGATATTATAATAATATTATTGCCTTTCAGTCAGGAACGAATAAAACTTTGTAATAAAAAAAAATTAACAAAAATGTATATCTTTTCGTTATTAATTGACCTTTTGACGGAAATTTTTCCCCTTTTCAGATCCATAGTCAATTGTTTGACTTTATTAAAATTATTGGATGTTATTTTAGTCTATTAAATATTTCAGCAAATAGGTACATGATACTTGGCTATAATTCTTATATAACATTAATAATAAAAAGTATATTCTGTAAACGGAAAACTTTTCCGCCCATGCTTACACACCTTCAGTTATAACATGAGATATGAGGTCATCCAGCGTGACGTAAAGGTTGACAGAGGAGTCATGTACATCAGGTCATGTTACGGTTTGATAAATTTTATTTAGCTTATATTTTATTGTAATACCCAAATTTCTAAGCAAAATTTTGTAAGTAAAACACTTTATATAGTCTGGATTAAACAATACTTTACACAATGAAAATACAAAAACTTTTATTTTACTTTAAAAATCTTAATTATCTAAGGAAAATACTAACTGTAAAAGCTCCTATTACAATTAACAATCAGTGCTTTTAGCACTCCGGAGTAAAAATAAAATTAAGTTGTGTCTAATTCCTTCAAAATATTTAACTTTAGTCTATAACTGTAATAGAATTGATCATATTTTTTACATTTAATTCTAAATGTGTCCCAAGAATAAATGCAACGTTTAAAACTGTTTAGCAAAATTCCCTTCAGTCTCAATTTACTATGTCACTGTTGTAGCCGGTAAGCAAGAACCAACGCCAAAATGGATTTAATAATAAATATTTTGTGTAGCTATTTCAAGATTAGATTATTCGATATCAATCTTAATTATAACTTAAAATCAACAAACATCATATAATCTTAATATTTTAATATATAACTGCAACAGATAACACTTAATTAAAAGCAATAATGAACTCAAATCATACAAGATTATGTCTCAATTCTACAATTTTCTTTACAGTAGTGGAAAGGTTTATTTTACTTATGCTTTTAAAATACTATTAAAAAAATGACCAATAACAGTAAACTTAGTTCAAAGACAGTAATTTAATATATATATATCTCGCCTAATTAAAAACAATGGCAATATTTAAAACAATAATAATCGTATTTGTATTCAAATAATGAAGATGTATATAGACATGAAAAATAATAAATACTTCATCCAGGACTACCTTCTATTTGATGTCGATTGAGACAAAATCACAATGTATTTTTACATCGTTATTTATTTAAACCAGCTCCATAAATAATTAATAAAATCAGTATACATTTTTTAATTAAATTATTCAAATTCTTCATAAACAATGATATTTTAGGAATAACTTACAAACAATGATATTTTAGGAATTACTTGTAAATTTTTCATAGTTAATTTATTGTGTGCACTAATATTACGTTTAAAATTGATTCATGAATAAATGGTATGAAAAAAACATATAAATAATTAAAGATGAAACCTTTTTTTTCAAATCGATTAAAACCAAATTAAGTTCTATATACGTTTTATATTCTTTTCGATTATTTATAAGAGATTATTTTCAACGTTTTATATTAAACGCTGAACTAATTAATAAAAGTAATAAAATTATAACTACTTTTTTTTTACAAAATTCTTAATTAATCCCCTTTAAAGGGTATTCCAACAGCAAATAACATCCGTTGCGAATTTTACAGCGATTTAGATTACTTCCACTTGAGAAAATACTTCGAGTAAAGGTATTCAGATCAAAATTACACGATGAACCAACCCGAGGGCCTATAAATAACAGTTTAACTTTGAATACTTCATGAACTCAATATCATTCATTATAACGTGTGTTAATTACATTTACATATTTATATAAATGAAATTACAAATTAAAATAAATCTCAAACTTAAAATGAAATTTATTTGAAATTAATGTTAGTAGTTTCAATCGATCCATCTTAGAGCATTGGGAATCAATTAGTGTAAGAAAGAAAGGCAGTGGCAGCGATTGGTTATTTCACACCTCAGACGATCTCCGAATGAGGCCATTCCAGGCTAGTAAAATTTATTTATCTATAGCAAGCACAATTTAGATTGTGTGTGGAATACTGCTGTCACATCTGAGGAGGCTCTTCCAAATATCTCCTCACTGTCTTGGACTCCATGAAGAGAATTGCAAAATCTCTATTGGCAATCCCAACTTTTTTTAAAACTGTCTAGTCAGCCTAGGGCACAGGTGAAAAGTAGCCAGCCTTTATTCTATAGGATACATACACTCTGGAGAGTGTGCGCAGGAATTGCACGCTATAATTCCCTTTTTATCGTCAGACTGCCAGGCCCACAGTGGACATCCACCCTGTCGTAGATCTTCCTCGCATTCACAAGAAATTGTACCCCTTCCTAAAGTGAACGGCAAAGATTGGAATAGTGGAATAGTTTACCTGAGTCTGTGTTTCCTTCGAATTATTATTTGGGAGTCTTCAAAAGACGTTTAAATATGGTGTTACTGAGATAGTGCGTTTTCACCTACGACTTCATTTCCACCTACGAATGGGTGAAATGTCTTTCAAACACTATCCAATCGAAATAAACTAATAATAATAATCTAAAAAAACATTTTATTCCAAAATAATGTCATGATTATTTTATCTTAGGCATCTTTTCAGTAAAATTTTATATTTGATAATAATAGTCCTTTTACTTTAATTATAAAGCAAAATATTATGCAACTGTGAAGTCTTCCAATCTTACTCAGTTATGGTGTGCAAAATTTAAAGCATTGGATAAAAGATTTACCATCAAGAATGTAGGCCAGTGAACATGCGATAAAATTGCTTTATTTATTTGCTGGCTAGACCTTCTGTCGCCAATATGACCTTTTGGCTGTCTTTCAGAAGCGATTCCTTTAGAAGATACCTACATTAAGTCAAAGAAGGTCACTAAGATATTTTTATTATGTATAACCTAGTAAAGTCAAGTACGAGTATGACGAAAATTATCTTATTATCATATTCAAGAATAAGTTTTCCATTCCGTCGTAAAACATAGCTCTTATAAAAAATGAAAATTATATATAACGTATGTCTAAAGTCTTGATATATCAACATTTAAAACGAACAAGTCTCAAAGTAAGTATATTTTACATTATATTCAACAGAAATAATAACAGAGGAAAAGCACAGACTTGCTTCATATTTTCTGAACAAATATTTTATGGAAGAGATACAAGCGGCTGGGTCTGCATATAAAATACGTAGGACTTAACTTGATCCGGATTAAAATTTGAACGTGTTTTAATTTTTTAGAGACGGCAACTGTGTAGATTATTTTTTTAAGTACTTCATTGGCTTTTCACTGGTAATGGGGTTCTGAACAAAGACTTTCTTCCAGTCGGTCGAAAATGATAAAACAATATAAATATGTCTTCTGTTTCTGTTCAATTGTTTTAAAAAATCGATTCATTACTCAATTTTACATTAAGTATATACTTTTATATTAAAAAATCTAATAATATCCAACATTTCAACGAAGTGTTACGAAATTTACTTTGCGATCTTATATTTTTTTGTTATTTATGTTATTTTGTACAAAAAAAAAAATCAGCAAATTATATTACTATCTTCCATATTCCGCAAATCAGTAAACATAATCAGAACGTTTAACATTGATATTTATGAAATTTCAACATTCTGATTCAACAATTTAAAATATATTAATAGTTTTTGCAATATTTTACATCCAAAGCGTTCATGTAAAAGAATTTCTTTCTTTATATACTAATACCTGATTTAATTTATTATTCTTCTAAAATTAATAATGTTTGTCATTATTTTTGTTGTACCCTCATAGATTACAAACAACTTTTAGGCACCTGCAATATGACAACCAAGAGATCTCGAAATAATTGATCATAAATAATCTGAAATGTTAATTTATCAATAGCAATAAATTTTACTTGAACAAAAAACATCAATTCACAAGGACCTTTCTTGCGGATATCGTAAGAATGACAAAGTTTGGCCCTTAATTTTAAAAAGATATATTTTTTGCAAAGGATAAACGTTTATTTTATGGGTCACTTTACTGTACTACGTTCATATTTCTTTTCGTCTTTACAATATTAAGAACGCTTATGTCTTTGTAACACTTCAATTAATAGTGAAACCAGTTAGAATTAAGTAATATTTTATAAATCAAAATTTTGAAATACACAATCATTTTTTATTTATTTCTCCCTCAAGTTTTAAAACTGTTTACAATTTAAAATACAAATAAACTTAAATAACTTCGTGTTTCTCTCATTTTTCACTGCTGATATACAATAATATTCTTCTAAAGTGTATTTATTTTGATGTGTGAAACTATTTCATCAAATATATTTTTTCGAAAATATGTTATCTTCAAAAAAAAAATTGTTAAATCTTATATTCTACCAAATATAAACTGCAGGTGGATTGTTGTTATTCTAGGTTAATGTGCGAAAACAATTGCAGGAACCCTAAAATATAGCATTAAAGTACATAAATCTGTATACCGTCCCATTGCCAGGCGTCCAGAGGCCGTAACATTAAACATTGCAGTGACACAGCAATGAATGTCGAGCATAAATTACGGACATGGTGATATGTGTGACTAGTACCAGGCAATATTATTACGTAAACAATTACTATATATCCCTAGTTCATTAAAACTACACAGATGAAAACTCAAGTGACTTAATATGTATGTTATGTACTTAACATCCACAAATAGTAAATTACTAACTCACGAAACGAATTATAAGGGATTTTTAAGTTTAATATGGATAGTATGGCTAGCTGATAAATGTGTATTTTATGTAAAACAAGAGCTTACATTTTTTTTAATGATTTATTTATAAAATACTGTTCGGTGTCTTCAAACAATAAGGACGTAAAACAACTCTTTTATAATGTGTTAAAAAGCAAGTAACATTCCCTAACTTAACAATTTCCACTCCATGAATTTTGTTATTGACGTCAAAGCAGTTAAATTGTTAGATAAATGGAAACTCAATGAATAACATAAATACGAGTAAACTCAAAATTCAAATTATCTTCCTCAGTATAACAGTCGTCATTAACAAATAACAAAATCATACCGGTCCAGTATCAAAAAGAAAAATATATATATATATATAAAGATTGTTGCTTACACTTTAAACATTTTGTTAAAGAAAATCATAACTTAGAATATTTTTGATGTTAAGAAGGTTAAAGAGCTGCAGGTCTAGATGCTATTCTATTAAAATGGATTATTATAATGGAGTCCGACGTCGCTGAAGGATGTTATTACATGCAATACTGTGCTTAAATTTAGTTATATTATTATTTAAATTTAGTATACCTTCATTACTAATATATTATTATAAGAGATTTGTATATTAAATATGTTTTGATACACACTTAATTATTCCGTAATAGATGGTTCATTTATATCGACAAATACAAATGTAAGCCTCAGTGATGAAGCACCGCTTATAGAGCCTGATCAAGTGTGAGAACGACCCCCTTTAAAAGCAATATATCTTATTGTACTGACATATTAAAGACATCTACTTGACTGCACCTAGAATCGTTTAAATGTAACCTACTTCTAATAATACGCTATTTATATATCTTTTTCATTTTAAGGGTTTGTTTGAAATACGTTTTCTTTATAAGTTAGTATATTTTCTTTTTATAATAACGAATGTACAATTTTAAAACAGTGTGTTGAGTATTGATGACTTGAATATATTTAAGAAATAACTTTCTCCAAGATAGGTAACCAAAATAAGTCGACACAAAAATAATTTTTTACTAACAAATATTATTATTTCGTTTTAAAAATAACATTAAAAAATTAAAAATAGCGCCGTTAAGTTAAGATTATATTGATAAATACAGCTTCAAGTTACGGTTTATTAAAATTTCATTTAAAAAGTAAAAACATAGGAAAATGCTATTCAAAGCTTAATGTCACAGCATTATATCATATCTCGAAATGTTTCACTCACAATATTTACTTGTAACAGAGTGAATAATCGCCTAACTTTAAACATTAGCGTACCATAAGGAAGATTCCTTGATAATGTAATGTACAATTCTTCAGATTAATAATGCTTCACTAATTTATTATAGAGCTCAGGATTACTACTGTCCAAACAAGACTGAAAATTTATAACGACCTATGTGTTTATGTTACTCTTAATGCAAATACTAATATACAAAATCTAGAATCTTAAGACCTATTAAGATTACCATTCCTTTACAACAACCAGATGTATACAAAGTTGATTGTGACTGTGGCTTGTCATACATTGCACAGACAAAGAGGAGCATCGGTACAAGGGTAAATGAATATGGTTCGGACATTAAAAATAGGCGCGCGTCGAAGTCAGCGGTGTGTGAACACACAATGGACAACCCCGGTCAGTACATTCGGTTTAATAAAGCACAAATCCTCTTTCGTGAGGACAGGTACATACCAGGACTAATCCGAGAGTTTTTTGGAATTTAAAAAAATCCCAATTTCAATAGAGAAGATGATTGGAACCTATCTAATAAGTGGGGTCCCCTCATAGCAAAATATAAAATCACATGTCTGTAATCACACCGCAGGACCTCGAGACATAGTGAGCGCATTCTACAGGCATCCAGAGCGGTACGCCAGGAAATTAAGAAATTGTTGGCGGTACCTGACAAATAACAAGACCCACTGACAGACATTTTTATCTTGTCTGCCCGTGATCACAATTGCTGCAAAGGAACCGAAGAGTCGGGAGTATGTATTTTAAAATAATAGAAAAAAGCGTAGCAAATCCGAAAATATTAGTTTTGTTGAAATAACTTAGATCTGATAAAAGGAATGAGGCAAGTCTTAGATCTTATTATCTTAAATTTAAATTATTAATAACAATTCAGTGCTTTATTCATCATGAACCATATATAATGTTTTATAAATATAATGGTCTAATCAACCCAGGTGGAGTCACAGGTTAGACATAGTATATATGTAATCAAAACCGGAGTTGTGCTCGTTGACTTGATTTGATTTTAATTAAAATTATAGTCTTATTAGTGCAATAACTTTAACAAATAATTTTCCTCTTTATAGCGACTGTTGGAATTGAAGCCAACTTTAACGATACTATTATAAGTTTGATATAAAGTTTCCATCATCAATACGACTTTTTTTATGATTTTTTAATTTTATCTTTTTGGAAAAATAAATGATTAATATACAAGTAAACAGAAAGAAAACCGAATACCTTATTGAATAATGAAGATAATTCCGGTTGCGTACGCTTCTAATAGGAAGAATTTCTCAGGATAATGGATTTGATATTAAATTAATACCAGATAAGAGATACAAGGATGCTGTGTTTTCGTTGAGTCATGTTTCTCGTTAGTGAATACAATACGAAGTGTTTCGTAGATGACTGATGAACAAAAAAAATCATATCTTTTGTTTGTACCTTCCCATTACATTTATCAAATTTCAACCACATTGATTAACATATAAATTTCTACGAAAATTTTCAACTTAACTATTATACTGTAAATATGTCATGATAACAAGATGTTTTGATAAAAAAATACACTTTTTATAAGAATAAGACATAAACTCGATCAGTATATTTTCTATAGTTATTTCAGTAAAATTAAAAAGAAAATAAACTTTAACGTAAATAAAACTTTTATTTAAAACGACGGAACTTAACACAAAAAAAAACAATCTTTTAAGATATTTATTTAAAGTACAAATTCCATTTAGGTTCCTGGATGCTTTATCCAACTGTAAGAGAATGTCCATAAACAACATTAAAAAAATTATCCCTTTCTAAGTCTAAAACAATAATTCAAATCTCGTAAGTATAGAAGTACCTAATGAAGTTAAATTTGAAATAACCATTTCGTTAAATAATGCCCAAAACATGTACTTGTCACTCACTAAAACCTTCGTAATGTGTAAGAAAAACAAAATAAGGCCTATTTAAATATTTTACTAACTTTCATTTTTAAAAGTAATAGAATACTTTTTTACGTCTTCTGTGCCTTTATGTCACTTTTAACATTTTATGGCTTAAGAGTGTTGTAAAAGTATAATAAATTAAATAATTTAAAATATTAAAAGTGAATTAAAATGCATTAACAAATATTATGTGACGATCGTTTAATTTAATGTCAATGAGAAGTTTTGTTCTCTCTGAAAAAGATTAATTTAATAAGTGATGCTTCGGTCAGATGTTCTCACTTCTCAGCATTGTCTATCGAACTAAAAGTAAAATAGCATATCAAAATTTATTAAAAATCGTGTATTCTAGAAACAAATGTTTTAGTCACTGGTTTGCTAGACGATAGCTTTTAATTTGTCAGCCGAAACTCCTCCACAAACTGGTTTCAATTTCACATTGATTATTGAAAATAAAAATATACTTGTATATTAAAATTATTAAAATAAAACATAGAGTTTAATATCCGAGAGCTTTATTCAAGTGTCAATCTTTCCTGCAGACTCGGTTACGCTATGTGGAATAAGATTAATTTTAGTTAGAAACGTTTGAAATTAATTTTAAACGAAAGTATATTTTGGGTTAAAATAAAATTATTGAAACTAAAATACATTTTAATTCGATAAAAAGAGAGAATTTAATCTCTGTTAATGAAAAGGTTAAAATAATTGACATAGGAAATAAGCTTTGCTTATATCCGCTACATACATAAAATTGATATGACAATAAGCAAATAATTTCAAATTCCGTTTATTAAGTCTGCAGTCTTCGTCCTTCTCGACCTTAGAATATAACATTCAATCAACAAAATATTATTTATTTTCTAAGACCCAACTTTAGCTAACGGAATTAATTTTTGGACGGAAAGTTGTTTGAACTAATTATGCAAAGTAAAAAGAGATTATAGAAACAAAAGCTAAGTATCTACCTAAATGTCAATGACTTACAACAAGCAATTAAGAACTTTATATACAGATATGTCCTATTAATATTCCATATCCTAATTAAAGACATTTCATAATATCATATGCGATATTTATATTCACTCGCAACATCCAAAGCAATACATTTCAGATATTGCCGGAATGTTGCTACAGCTTGCCTTGAAGGCGACACTTTGAAACAAGTGACTGAAACGTGATAATGGCATATCATATAAAAAGATTATATTTCCTTTCCTTTAGCAAGTCGATGATAAAGTAATTTTATTTGTAAATAGTTTTCTATAGGTACCTTCTATAAATTGGAATTTGTGAATACTACAGACTTCATCACAATTTATTGGAAACTGTTTGGAGTTTGAATAAATTTTGAATAAAGTTAGACTTTGCGGCGTATATGTTCAGAAGAACCAGCACGTCTGACAGATATGCAAACATAATAAAGAAATTACTTCCTTCTTTGCATATAAAGCTGTATGTCGAGTTGAAACCTGAATGTCGTTTTCTTTACGATTTATTATAGGTACTACATTAAAGGCGTTAGTTTTCGTTTCGAAATGAATGAAATTAGCACTCAATTTTTGAAAATATGGTTTAGTTATATACTTTTCACCTGCTCATAATGGCAGACGCGGTGTAATAATTGTTTGAAATGAAAGTCTGAACCTAAGTAGGGCATAGAAGAGTTCTACCTGCATTTATAGAACAACCTTGCCAAGCCCGTAGAGGCAAAAAAAATACTAGAATAGACGGCAAAGACCTGTCCGTCACGCGAGGCTCACGACATCATTAACAGCCGAGTGCAACTTTATTACGTTCTGTAAAGACATTTTCCAGGTCAAAACTACAGCTGAAAACAAGCAACTTGTTATTTTTACGACACGATAGCAATTCGTATAATCCAACAAGCTATAAAGGAATTTTTCTCTTCAAAATTATTAGAAATTATATTTTGTGATTTTAAACAAAAAATTTCTTCATATATATTTCAACAATTGAATCTTTTTAGGATATTTAGACTTTGCTTGTGAAATAGCTTTGATGTGAACACTCATTTAATTAATAACTTGTTCAAGAACTATATAGAGTAACATATTTAAACTATCAGAAACAAGCATTCAGGAAACACGGATACTTACCAAACTTTAGACAGTTAAGTGTAGACGAAGTATACCCCTACCCTCAAGGAGTGATTAGAGTTCCATACGTGACTCCTAAGTCTTATGCAATAAGGAACATATTTCATTAAGCAAACGTTATCATGTGGTCCACCGTGCTCGCAATTAAATCTAACTGAATCTAAGGCATTCGGGCGGGTGTTTGACTAATGAACAGAATAATGTATCTAATTTGGCTGATTATGTTTAGTGCGCTTGGTTTATTACACACTACATGTCCTTTTTAACATAATTTCATCATATATGTTCTTACTATAGCTAAATTAACATATTTATTTGGTGGCCTAGTTTGATATATATATATATACATATATATGTATATTAAAAACATATATTTATTTACATATACCTAGTTTTAATTTTGCGAATTTCAGTAAAATGTTTATATTTTTATACATAAGATAAATTTCCCGACATATATTAAGAATAAAAATGTCTAGTGCTTTCCGCACGATGCTGGCTCGGTGACTTTTGGGTTCGCGTCTTATATTCATAAAAAAACTTATGTAATATTAAGTGATATGTATACTTTGATGTATTTTTTTATCTTTAACCACACATATCTCATTGCATATTTCATAAAAAAATTGATATATTTCGTATTTTAGAAGATACAATCATTTATTTGTTTAAAAGCAGATAAGCAATTTTTAACAAATATTGAATTATTTTGATTATTTTATATCCAGTTTTGGCGAAAAGAGAAGTTCAGTTTCTGAATTGGTTGAGATATTAAAAAAATATACTAATGTTAATTAATTTTATACAGAAAAAAACTCCACGATATTCTTTCAAAATTATAAAGTAAGTGATAATTATCAGCTTGTACACTACTGAAAAAACGAAAAATCAAATCCCATCTTAATGCAGTATCAAGTCAAAAACACACATTAAAATAATATGAATATTTTAAAACTGTCTTGTCGGTAAAAATCCAATAGTTTATTAAGAATTAATATTTTTTTACTAGATATACGTATAAAACGACGGCAAATATTCAAAGTGATAGATAATTACATTACAATCAATGATCTGTTGTAATCAATATTGATTAGATTCGTCGTTAATTATGGCATTGCATAGCACATATAGCGACCATAATGATGACTATTAAGATAATAATGGAATTGGTAAATATAGCTACTTTATTTGATTAACAAACGATTTATTTATTCATTATGTTTGCACAACACAGCGTTCATGTTGCGCTCGTTATGTTTCTAATTATATAAATTGCATTATGTTAAATAAAAAATCAATATATATATAACTTCTAACTTTCCAATAACTTTAAAGATTAATATCGATGTTTAAATACATCAACATTTTTCTTAAGAAAATTTAATTTTGATAACGCTTCAGCAATCTGTCGAAAACTTACTCTTTTTCATCCAAATATTCAAACTCCTTATTTTTAATGAAGATGCTTAAAAACGTAATAGAAATAACTTATATCTAAGAAATGCATGTTTTAAACTTATAGCGTTTTATAATGTCTCGGGCTCGGTAAATATAAAAGGAACTTTTCCATTTTAAATGTATTACAAACGCAAACAAGAAAGAATAATGGATCTCGAACAGAACAATAAATTAAACATAAAGCATTTGAGTCAGTGTCATAGTATCTGTTATGTTAATACGACATGGACTCATCCCTTATAATAAATAAAAGTCAATCCCTAAGAACTGTACATTTGTTAAACCACAGATGTGAATTTGGTCACCTGTCGCATTCATACGGAACACTATTGCGTTATCCATCAATTTGACATTCGTTATTGTGGAGTGCTAACGATGCACTGGCAATGTTAGGCTACCCGCATGTCAGGATAAACTCGAATTTTGTTTTGGCAATCAGTCTTGTCAATTTCTACTTGTAATAAATAACATTTTTAGATACTGCATGTTTATAATTTCAGAGAAATAACAGTAAATTATTCAGTTGAACTTGCACTAATGAAATTATTGATTGAATAGAAATGTATAGAATATAAAATGTGAATTCATTTTAAATAACTTGAATATATATTAACAAAAATACTAGAGACGATAGAATTATTAATAACATTATTTTATTAAACTACTATATTCCAATTAAAAACAATTACGACTCGACAAAAAATAATCAATATGGAACAATTATAATATGGAGCAATACTTAAATTGACTGTGTTTGGATAAATATAAAGTGTCTTTTTTAAATGTGAAAAGTGGCAAACGAGCAGACGGCCTACTTGATGGGCAGTAGTGACCGTCGCCCATGAACATCCCTTGGTTGTTTTGGAAGAGGGAGGGGTGGAAATAAGGAAATGGTAAGAAAGGGTGGGAACAGGGAAAGGGCAACCGACTCTCTCACTCATCGGAGGAAATGCAGCCATTAAAGACTGCTTCACGCCGATCTTCTGTGAGAGGGTGGTACTTCCCCGGTCGAGCAAGGCCATGTTCTAGCTGTAGTTACTTGACCACAGTAGGCTCTACCACCTTGGTAAAAACACGTTATGAATGATAAACAAGAAAATAAAATAGCTATTATGTTTTAAATAAAAAAAATGCAGTTATTTATATTTAAAATAATAATTTTCACAATGTGCAATTTGAAAGCGTGATTTGCCGTGAGAGATATATTTTTGATTAATATCATTACTATCAGTTTTTGGCATTTTAAAGGGAAAAATACAGGAATTTCCTTTCGAACCCTTCTCGATATATTAGTTTTCTATAATATAGAGGTACAATAACAGAGTTCTTCAAAAGCCTTAACAACAAAATCATGCCATTCATTTGTCTTCATGCTTCAATTCATTTAAATTAAAGTACTTTATTTGAATTTGAGATGAGAAACATGCTTTATCCAGTTTTGTACGATACCAACGCTGTATTTAAAGTTTTCTTTGTATGTAACTGTTATTAATTCCATTCAATGATAAACTCATTTCATATATTTACTTTATGAATAATATTATTTCAATTATAAGAATTAATTACTTACGGGTTAAATTTATAAGAGTGAATCGTTTCAATAAATTAATTTTAAATTGCATCTACAGTTTGTATATTATACTAAGGATTACTGCAATGAGTGTTTGTTTTAAGTTCTCATTATTTGTGTGTGATTGATTTCATCATCGTTCTTTGTTATTTTTATAACCTGTGGTAAAATGAAATGAGTATTTGAATGTCACACTAAAATAACTCTTATATTTATGGAAATAGAATATAAAAAAAAAATACTATAAAATATTTTAAACATTGTCCATTACCTCAGATAAAATTGTTTTGGAATTGAAAAATTTATAAATAATTATATATAATATTATAAAAATTATATACTTCTATATTATGAAGATACATTATTAAAATTATTCTTCCCGTTGAATTCAATTTTAACTGCTATGAGAAAACTAAGACAGGATATTCGCAAAGCAATAATAACAACCCTTTAACTAGATCACCATATACGCAAACGGTCGTAGTTCTTGAGAAATATTTTTCAGATAAAATAAATTAACAAACATTGAAGCTTAGTAAGAACACTCGAAGAAAAGCAATAAAATAATATTATTCTAGTCGTCAGAAAACGCAAAGTAAATAAGTACTAAAGCATGCGACCTTAGATCGTGTGTGGAGTTTGTTGCACACCAAACAAACATTACAAAAGATTTACTTTATGTGTATGTATTATGTTGGTTACTTGATATTTTTTAAATATAACCTTTAAAATACGTTGAATTGAATTTGATATTCTTATTTTGCTATTAATATGTTAATCAATTATATATTTTATAATGATTTCAAACTTCATAGGACATAAAAAACTATATTGATTTACCAATCTAGATAGTTATACTATGAAGGTAATCTAAATTTACTGTCACAGAACTTTTTTCTGAATTTTTTATTCTTTTTTTCCCTTTTAAGCACAGAATTGAGTATCTTAAATATTCTAGGTTTTACTTTTTTTGTTTGACTCCTTCCAAACCTCGCAGAAATCAGAATTACAGAAACATTAATTAAATTTTTATGCCTTCGTGTGTATAGAAAAAAAAATACATAATCTCGAAAAAAAGCGAACTCGTGTTGGTGTCTCTTATGAAACATAAATAACGAAGCAAACGGGAAAATGTTGAGGCATACATTATAATTAAATATTCTAACATGATCCTAACGTAGTACACAAGGTTTACCTACTTTTTTGTTATCAACCAAGTGTCCTAATCGCGTCTTTCATTTCGAAGTTGAACAATATGATTGATGTTCTCAGAATATATTAGTTTTTGTACTTACTTTGATTATTTTTTTCTGATACACTTTATAATTTGTGGCAAAAGTTATTCTCAAGGATGTCTGTCATAATGATATTATCAATAAAGACGATGCTTGATAGCCGAATCTTTGCTTATACTGGAATATGTGTCTTATTTTAATTTTTAAAAAATATATAAATTTACATCTACGAGGTACAAATGAAAAATAAAAATTAGTAGGTACATGTACAAAAATATGTGTATTATTTTTCTTTAATTTTGAATTTTATTTTATAATCTTCATTTTATAAAACCAGGCTAAGATAAAAAAAAACAGACTAAAAAATTATAAAATTATAGTACAAAAAAATCTATTCCAGCCTTAGCGTGATATATATTTTGCTCAGGGGTTCATGAGAAACAATGATACTTTTGTATTTACATATACACAGTTAATTAAATAAAATCATATTTTTTTAGTCTACATCACAACAATGAGGGTAGAGGCTTGTTTTTACGTGTAGGGGACTACTTTATCTCAATTCTGTAAGCAGGCCATCACGTTCCATATTAGCGTCAGAATTACCATGCATTAATGCAGCTACATGATCCTTTTTAAACGTTATACGCTTCGAGATACGACATTCTAAATATTAGCTTATTTTTAATAACATTTTAAAATATAATTTGAACGCTTTCAATGCGTGAAAATATTAAAGACGTTGTAATGTATTTTTTAATTCACTTCTACAAATTATATTTGTAATAAGATCAATACATTGCAAATTTTGGGTCTATCCTATCAAATATGTTTAAATAATTTTTTTTTACAAATATTTTCCCTTATACTTACCAGGACACGGATATTTTTTTTTTAGAATAAAATAATGCTGATAAGACTTTTTCGATCCTATGGAGCATTCTAAGCCTCGACGCCAAAAATATACAAATAGTTGACATCGCAATCCCAACAACATAGGTCTATCCCTAATCGGAACCTTTTTACAGAACAAATATTTCTAATATTTTTTTAGACAAATATCAAACATGAAATAGCTTGGAGGATTGTAAAATGTAATACAAAACATATAAACTACCCGCGTATTTTTCACTGTTTATTTAATTTTTATTTTTTTGGAAAAAAAAAGTCCAACCTAGCTTCTCTAACAACGTTATCTAAACAGGAATATGTCGATATATTATTTGAAAATATTAATTGCTTCGTCTTGATGATTTTTTGAGAAAAATATATGTATAATCAAAAAGTTAAAAAAACAATCAATAAACAAAACTAACCAAGGCCATGATTTATCAATATTATTGACAATTACGTCAACTGGTTGTGTTAAAGAAAGTAAAACCAACTTATAGGCAAAAATTTGAACTATTACAATTTCACTGTTACATTCGATAAATAGTATTATTGGAAGCGTTGTTTACCAGTTTCACCGGTGTCACCCTCTGGTCAACACTGAGGACTAGTACGTTCAAATAAGCGATCCAAATAGATATATAACAATTGCAATCCGAAAATCCTGCAAAATAATATAGTGTATAACATTAAAAAAAAAGGTTTAAGTAACCTTCAAAAAATACTATCCACACTAATGTACAAATAACACAAAGGAAATTTTTGAGAACCAAATAAAACAAGCATTTCATGTTACAAGTTATTTGTTGTTTATCAAAATAGCAACTTGTTCCTATGATGGGTCGGATCCGTATAGTCCGTTCTATTTTAGTCTATTAATAAAACGTCAGTTTATCGCCACATTAATGTCATAAACCTATAAATCGTAACTAAATGACATTATTCGTAACAGATCGTAAATGTTCCAAAATTCGCCACACTGTCATGCCGTCATTCGATGCAGCTGTACTGCACTTATGAGCAGGCTGGGTGGTTCCGTCATATATCATAATTGTAAGCTTTTGAGCACTTTACGATGTCACTTAACATCCATTTACCAAATTTAATAGCTGAAAATACCCATATATTCTCGATATCTCTATACAATATGACATGAAGGTTTTTACAATGTTTCAATGTCTATTTATTACTTTTAATCATTTAACTGTTATAATTGATTTGATCGTGATGATGCTTTGTTGTTACATATATTTAGAGGACTATCTCGATGTGAAACTTTTAGTTTAGTTACTAGAAACATTTTTCTCACTATTTAAACAAGTAGTAAATTTTCTTTTTAAACGAAAACCTTTTTATGTATGGATATATTTTACAGACTCTTTGGTGCATCTTAAAACCTTTTACTCCGTGAAATAATAAAAGAGTCTCTCTCATTTTTCATTCGACACGAAGATAATATCACTCTTTATTAAAAGGCATTGTATAATTTAAATATTATCCATGAAAATATTTACATTTTCCTTCTTTGTATTTCTCATTTAACATTTTATATTCTTCCTAAAACATAGTTGTACGAATGTTTAAGGTTTTGTCTAATCTCGTGTACAATTCATATGCTATCTGTGTGTTATTTCAGTTCATAGTCTTTGTGCTATAATTTACCCAAATCCTTCGAGCGTGTTATTTTACATATCCCTTGAGAATTATCATTTTACTTTAGAAGATGAATCTTACCATCTTTTTTTAGTACTGCTTATAATATGTGTTTGTGTTTGTTTTTTTTTTTAATAAGTATTATTTAGAGCCGAATAATTTAACGACTACGTATATATAGGAAGATTGCAATGTACCATTTGTTTGTGAAATCAAAATCCAGTTCACATAAAAAATCGTGTTCGGATGCTAGTCATTTATATTTGTCAGTATTCAATTACGGTTAGCCGGTGAACGTTCAAGAGGAAAATGTAACAAAACGTAACTTGTACGTTTTCTGACGTCTAAAAATAACTCGACTTGATCTCCTGAACTTATTCAGGCATAACTATTGGAGCATATCTTCTACTACACCACTTTTAAGTGTTTTTTCTACGACCCTTATACATTTTCATATTTTATTCTCTGTACCCTCTCTGTATAGATGGCCCTTTACCTTGAATAACATGGAATATTTTTATTTTATATTTCATCCAAAGATAATTAATTATATGCTTTTCTGTGGCTTCCGCATTGTACAGTTGAAGTCAACTCATCCGATGATACCGTTGGGTAATTAATGACATAATATAATAAAATTTATATGTAGCTGTTATTTGCATACAGTTCAGTATAATATTTACAGTTAATTTTTATTTCTTCTTGAACTAGTATGTATATTCTATTCTATAGTATAAATTTTGAAAACTAAGGGGTTTTTGTTAAATTAATGTTTGAGAGGGTTTATATTGTATTGAATATTAAGTCAGAAAAAGAATAATAAATAATAATAATAGATAGAAATCTACGTCTTTCTATTTCTAGCTCTTTGGACCCATTGATATTCTTTAAATAATAATTCTTTCAGATAATGGTCTCGACTCCATGTTCCCTTTTTATAAAACTGTTATAAATATTATATAACATATTCTGTGTTGCTAGACTACAAACGTCACACAAAGAAGCCTTTTAGTAAAAAAAAGGATCTTAAAAAGTTTTCAGAAATTTTATTTATGAAATGAAAACTAGCAAATTTTAGGAATTAATAAAAATAGATGTCAATGTTTAACAAAATAAAATTTTAAATCTCTAAAAGATATGTAAATACTGCTCTTATATTTCAATTGAACATTATAATTTTGATTCGTTATAATGATAACATATTGCGTATTCCCTCGGAATTGTATATATCGGTATCAATATTCGCTTTCAACACCAAAGGTTATAAGCACCACCTCGCAGTAACTTAGCATATTTCTATTTTATAAAAGTATAATATCCTCGCCACACCTGCCTTCCTATCAATAACGGGACCATGTTCAACTTTTACTACAATATCAGGACGCAATATTTTTATTAGTACGTTTTAAGTAACACGTGCTGTATTATTTAATAAACTTACTTTTGTCCGCTCATTATAAAATTCCACAATTAAATGTAACTCTGACGTCAAGATATTTAAAATAAAGATTTAACCATAAAAATGCTTACAAAATTGGTTTACCTAACATAGATTTTAATATTTGTGACAAACTTTGCATATATTTTCAAGTATGGGATTTTATAAAAACTTATGACTGATGTAATTCTATTATATATATATACAGTTGAAGGATATATCTTATGCGGAATTAGGAACTCGTTAGAATTTAATTATATATATACATTGTATACATTAATGGCTCCATTCAGTTTTTTTAAGTTCTTTTTGTTATTGACCTCATATTTTGTAAAATATTTTAGTTCTGGATATTTCAATGTATTTTTAGAGGTCTGGCTAAATCCTGAGTGCATTTTCAGATGTAATATACTCAGAAAACAAAACATTAAAGCCCGAACACAACCAGACGGTTAAAGCGTGAAAATGAAAAATTTTCTAAGCAAAACAGTTCACTCGTATATTTTCACGTGTAAAAGGAGCGCGGCCTTAAATATATAAACAGACTAAAATGTTTACAAAATATATGCAAAGTGCAGACGTTTATGAAATATTTATAATCTGACTAATTTGTAATCCTCAAGATAAAAGATTTTAAAGGTCTACGAATTAACAATAGAAATACAGTTTTTTATTTGACACAATCTTAAGTGAATTTAAATGATTTTTAATATCATAAAAACCTTCAATTAACTTCAAGATGGCCATTGGATCTAAATAGTCAAATTAAATTTTACGCATCCCGATTCTGTTGTGGTTATGTGGGCATTTGGAAAGTTAATGTAGCGTGTGGCTACAAGTGTGCTATTAATAAATAAATGATTATCACAATTTAATAAACATTATTTTAAAGTAAATTATATATTTAATGTGATTCAATGTTGAAATATATAATAATAAATGAGCTATTTCTAGATATAAAACGTTACAACAGGATAATTGAGAACAATTCTAAAGGTTGTCAATACTGTTAATCTTTAAATAAACAACAATACATCTTTCGTAACTTATGATTACTTGGTCGGCTTTCTGATATTTAGTCAGCTTGTGACGTGGGAATTAGGCATTGTGAAAAATATTTCTCAATGATGTGACGTCAACGTATCTTTACTAATTATAACCTGTCTAAAATTAGGGCTCAAAAATAGGATGAGATAAAATTATTACTAGCCATAAAATTTATACACTTCATTCATAAAACTTAAACAAAATATAAAAACTAATAAATCGTTCAGTGTTCAAGTGTAAGAAAAATAAACTTCTAGTAAACTATGATCTACTCTTGTTCTTCATCCGTTTCCTATTAGAAATTAATTTTAAAATAAAGATGAGAGTTTAAATATAAATGTTAATTTTTCTCTTGGTTGCTGGACCTTTTAATAGTTGGAATAAAAGGAAACACATTATGCAGCAGTCGGAGTAGACGCCAGCTGCCTAGGTCATTGTGACTGTTATTACTCTACAAGAATTGTGAATCTAGTAAAAACGTCTATCATTATGTTTCTTTTATTCCTTAAAACAGTTCGCTTTACGATCGTCATTACAGTGAAGACGCCGTTACGCCGATAGATATTACTTTTAAAATAACCTAATGTTATGAAATCTCGAAACTGTCTACTGGAATTAATCTCGTTTAATTTTAATGTTACACTCAAGTAATTATACAATCCGAATCGCATGGCTAACTAACTTAACCTGACTAATTATTGTAGCCCCAGGGCTTAATTCCGGCTTCAAAGTCATAAACACCCAGTCAACAACCTTTCCACACAACACGTTATTAAAATCGTTAAATATTGAATTAAAATCAATTTAACTACAATACAAATATTAATTATTATTCATAAAGCAATTTACACAATACAATGTATTTCAATTTCAAATTGTAAAAATGATTAGATTATCCTAAAATGGTATCGTAATACGATTTCTTTCTAAGGAGGTTTTATAATAATTATTATTTTAATAATCAACTCTTACATATATATTTAAATAACGAATATTCTCCATTTATCTCAATTCGGTTGAGAACGATAAAAACACTCTCGGTAAGTATATTAAACTGCATATAATTCCAACATGCAAGTAAAGTTATGGCAAGCAGTTACTAAACCTTATTTATTAGGTCAAATATAAATGATATATTTTGGCTATAAATCGCAATAAAGTGTGCGTATAAATTAAATTCATTACCCATTATAAATTAAAAAATATAAGTATCATAGAAAATTTGGTTCACAAAAACAAATTGACAAAAGCGTCGAATTATTAATCTTTCTAATGATTAGAACTTTGTCAATTATGATTATTTAAGAAAACAATTATTCCGCTGTTATATAATAATATTACGGAATCTACGTAGAAAATGTAAAGCTGGAGCTCTCATATTCGGAGCACGTTCTAGTCTCGTCAGAATTAGGTGTAAAATAGTCGATATTTTGATAAATATTATAAAATTTTTGGTCCTCAACACACTTCTAAATTTATTCTTTAAGTGTAAATTTATCATTTGCCCCACTTTAGACACTATTTATATTCAAAATTACACTATTGCATAACAAACTTAAGTACTAATTTAGTCTCCTACGTGACATGCATTTTATTACGTAATATTTAAATAAGAGCGTATTTCACAGAAATGCTTCACTGCGTCTGTACTCTTGCTATACCTAATCGGATGAAGCACTTCAAATGATTTAAAACTATTATAACCTACGAGACTGCAGTATTGCAAAGAAATTACGTATAAGAAAGCATGCTTGCAGTTTGTAGTGTCGTTGCATCTAAACCCACCCGTGCAAACTAACAGTAATTCTGAACGTAAAGCATCTCCGAAAATATTAAATATTGTAGCAATTTTATGAACCATTTGTTCTGAAAGCTTTTTTTATATATTTAACAGGGAAAAGGTATTGACAATTTTACTGAAAATAAAAAGTATAAGATAGCAGGATCGCTAATATAGCATTGTTAAAATACATCATTTAAATGCCTCTATAGTGATAGGAACAATTTTTTTAACAATACTACACTGTCCGCGATAACAGAGAATAAAATTAAAAAAAACATACGCTTGACATTTTTACGAAGTACCGCGTCGTTAGATGAATTCAGTTAGGCGGAAAGTTATTAGAATTTTTTACAAAGAAAAACAACATACGTTTCAAAAAAAATATATATGTATAATCTAACAAACATAAAATTAAGAATACAGAAATCGAAACGAGTATTTTACTTATGACAGCTATGTTTAAGCAAAAACTTTAATCGGTATGAGCATAATTTAAAATGAAATTTAGCAAGAATTTATCCAAATATAAGCAATGAAATTTTTGAATTGAGAAATTCCTGTCCGAATTCAGTTAGTAATGATCCTTGGAATCCTACCGGATAAGATTTTAGATCATGAAGGTACATACACCTTCTTATACTAATTAAACGGTAATGAAGCTCAACAATTTTACTTTATGGACTGCACGAAACCCTTTAAATGATGCTTTGTTCACAGAGTAGTATTTTAATATCTTAAAAATTCTTCAATTTTAATATATTTTAAGAGAATTTTATTTAAAATATCGGTAATGAAGTCGTTTAGATATCAAAGTTGAATTTTCAGCGTCTCATTCCCTTTCATTAATTCAAAAAGAAATATTTATGTTCCGTTTAATTTCAATTTTACTTAGTCGTGACTTTTATTTTATCTTTTAAAAACAATTATTATTATTGAATATTTAAATTGAATACGAATACTATAACAATGGTATTTAAAAGAACTTTAGAATATTTTGCTGTTATTTTATTTTACGAATCGTCGCCTATTGTGTGAAAAAATATTGATGCCATATAATATCGTCAAAAAAAAAAAAGAAATTTAAAAACCGGCCATATTTTTTTTTTCAAATAAAACACACGAATCACTCATACATATTCGTACATACGTCTACATTGGAAATATAACTCTTCTTTCCAAAAATACAACAATAGAAAAAACAAGACGTTCCTAAAACACAAGGGCAAAGCTTATTAAATTTTGTGATAGAGTGAGTGGACGTCCTTTCGCATACGTATGGTTTTGGAAAGCAGGTTTTAATTAAATTTCACTTGTCACGAACGTTTCTGTGACAGGTGTTGTTATTTAAAATTATTTCTTGTACGCTTGATATATTGACGTTTGTTTAATGTTCGTAGTATATATAGTGTCTATACGTGAATTACTTTTCGAATGATATTTTATTCGCGGAATACTGAAGTGCCATTAACGAATGTGTTGTTGTATACTCCATCCCTAATTACCCCTTTAACACAGACCACATGTAGTTATTATGAGTGTTTTGTATTTATCTATAATATGGTATTAAAATATTTAATTGCCATTCATGGTTTTATGTTTAGATAAATGTATCGTTTAATTGAGCCTCTTATGATAAAATATAAATTGAGGTCTATCAAATGATTTTTAATGATATAAATATACAAACTAGAAGCTTGTCTGCGGAACTGTACATTACCATGAGTTTTCTTGGTTCTAGGATTCATAAGTATAAAGGGGGGAAAGGGAAGAAATAATGCCAATATAAAATGAGAAAAGTCTTAGAAGCCTTAAGAAGATGGGTAATGAAATAATAATAATAAGCATCTCAGGGCTGTTTTCCTTTGAGATAGTGATGCCCTACGTCGTGTTAATTCTAATACGACATTTTTACAGACTCACACTGATTTAAACTAAATATAGTTCTGTTTATAACCTTGTTGATTTAACTTAATTCATTACTCGCATTTAAAATAAATGTAATAAAAGCTGAGTTATCTAATAAGTTATCTAACGGATGTAAAAGGCACTAGAGAAAAAAAGCAATATGAAGTAACAAACTTAATAAAAACATAATATACATATGTATTAATATATATATGTGCTCGTATAAATAAGGATAACGCGAGAAAAATACATTAAACACACCTTTTTCCGAGTAAATATTATTAACTTGAAATATGAATAATGTTTTTGTAAACATCCACATATTTTATTTATATTAAAATTAATTACTAAATCAAATAGCTCTAATTTTTTATTGTTTTACTCTTAAGTAAAATATTTCAAATATGACGGTATCTCGTTTATTATTAAAATGCACTGAGGAAATTCTACATTTTTTAATGTAATGAATAACGTAGGAACTTAAAAAAATTTCAATATTTTCTAAATTTTAAAGAAAAATAGAACTTTAACGGACTTAAAGTTATTTTCGTATGTATTTTTATTAATTTTTTTGACTAGAGAGTGGAATATCGCTGAATTTAAATGAGACTAAACATAATAAATACGATTAGTCGATATTATGAGATCTTCACCGATATCAATTGTGTTCTCAATGAGTCGGTTCCGTTATGACACCCTGAACCACTCGATTTGACCGTTATCAAATTGACGGGTACACCAAAACTCTATTAACTAAGAATTAACGGACTAAATGAGAAAAGGAATTATTTAATTGTTTGATCAAGTATTATTTTCAGCGTAACACTACAATGTAGTGAAAATTATGATATAGAAAAATTATTCAAACAAGATTATTGCTACCAACTAGTAGGCAAGATCGTGTTATATCAAAAAAAATAATCATGTAATGTAAAGAAAAGTGGTTCACAAAAGGGAAATCATTCCGGGTAAAGAATTGATTTGCCATTAGCCAGGAAATGTGTTTCTCGTAAAGGAAATTACACTAAGTGATATAAATCTATATGAATATGTCGCTGAAGAAACAAGAATATTGTTATAAAAGAACGTTATTTATCCTATTTTAACCACATACATAGCACAACTAAAACAATTTTAATATATACAACAATTGAATGATCCATACTCGAATATGCGATTAAATCACAAAAAATCTTAAAAATAATATATCTTAACATGACTACCAATTTTAATAGCAATTATAAATAAGTAAATTATAATTATATTTATATTCCTGGCATAAGAATAAGTTTAGAAACATGTTACGTCAGGATAACGCCTCCGCTAGGTTATTTTTTTCGACGAAAGGGAGGAAAGAGATATTCCTTAGTTTTTGAACGATTGATTAAGAAATAAATACATACAAACACATTTTTGTAATATTAAATTTGTAAAGAACGTCTAGCAAATGCACTGATCACATAATAAACACAAGACAGAGTATCAAATAATCCTTTGTATTTGTTGCAATAGAATAGCTATCCGCTAGAGAGTTTGTATGCGTCAGCACGTCCTGATGGTAATGCTGTCGAATAGATAGCATAACTGCTGGGAAACGCAATGTTTCCCAGCAGTTATGCTCAGGCCGACGCATTGCATTTCTACGTTACTTTGTCTCAATTTCAATTCCTGTTTGATCCGTTGGAATTAATATCCAGCATTGAGCCTTGTATTGTTAGGTTTCATTTTGAAGATACAACGTTCAATTAGAACAAAGTAAAAACCATAAACAAATTAAATAACTACAATTTATATTTTTTAAACTAATTAATTAACATATTTGGATAATCATTAATATATTTTAATTCGTTAAGACTTTTAAGTTAATATTTCTGCTACAACTCTTTTTATTACATGCTAATAAGGAAGGACCATGATAGAAGACTCTACAATGTGAGTACATCCGGTTTCAAAGAGTAAATAACTAAGAAGAATGGAAATCAATTTGAACACACTCATAGGAGTTCTGAGCGTACTACAAAACAATACGCTCTACAACGTGGAAACACGTGCAATAATGCAAGTCTCAAGAGCATTGAAGCCAGCCCTTGTTAGTGGACTATCAGGCGCTATTTAATTTATAAGTCCTTAAGTATTCTTAAATGCTGGTTAGTTTAGTAAAAGGAGGGCTTTTTATGTTTTACAATATCCGAACAACAACTTCCATATATTATATAGGTAGGATATGTGTTTAACAAAGGCTATTTATACAATAAGACTGAGTGTTGTGCCATATAATTGTTAATTATTACTATTTCTCTAATTAGTTTACCTTGACATAAACAAAAGGACAGACAGATATAGACAGAAATGCCTACTTTGGTATTGAATTTTTATTTAAGTCACCACGTTGAAATTTTTTCTGACATCTATTTATAGCTACTACACTGTCACGATAATATTTATTTATTAAATCGAGGAATATTGAAGTATTAAGTGAAGTCAATACAAATATCATTTGAAAATCTGTCTGCGCCAATATATACATATCTACCAATACATATGTATTGTGCACAATATGCATATTCAATGTTTAAATTTTAACAACACTCGGCTCATATTTTGACATTTATTATGAATGAAGACATTAATGAATTATAATTAAGTTACAGTAAAATGTTATTCTGTATAATTGGATCCGTTATTCAAACTTTCGGTTTTATCTCAACAGATTATTCCATTAAAATGAATAGAAAAACTTTTTAAGTGGGGGTACTATATATTAATCCAAGTGCAAATATCCGCTTAAAGCCAAGCACAAAGTTTTGACACGGAGTTATAAGTTGAAAGTTTTGTACTAGCACATTATATTAGAAATTAGGATATAGGAAGCAAAGTTTTAGCATATTCCGTCGTTTACCGCAAACCAATGCGAAATGTTCACATTGTTGACTTAAAAATAAAAGTACATTTATTCCATAATATGAAAAATAATTTCCTTTTCATAAAGGTGTTTTAGAAGTTTCCGTATAAAACTTTAAGAATAAACAAGCTAAGTGCATGTAACGATTTTCATGGCTTTCATACCTTTTTTCTACGAGCACATACATACATAGAAATATACATGTTTATGGTATTGATTTATATTTGTAGGTGTAATTTTAGCTTTATATGAAATACACAATATTCGCTGGCGTCTATACTCGCGTGGGCTGCATAAAAATCAGCACATTTATTGCTGTACTAATGCAATTCAATAGGACGTGACGAAACTATAAGTAGGATTTTTAACTATGAAACGAAAATAAATGATTTTAATTGGTTGTTATTTAAAAAAAAAACTTCTATTCCGATATCATTGAATTTGAGCAGAAATTGGCAACCGCATTTATTAAATTGACTCATAGCTATGTCAACCTGCGACTTTACATGAATAACTATTTAAAAAGTAAGATCCGCAACTAAAAATAAAAATATGCTAACATAATAAAAACAAATACTACATACGTTGGAATTTTTTTTTATTAATTATTCATATTTCGTTATTTTTATCTAATTAAGAACTAGAATTTTAGATTACTTCATTTCGATCTTTATAAATACCACCAGTGTCAAAAATTCAAGAATACACCTGGAATTTTTACTACTAGGAATTAAATTCTATATCTTCAAAAACATAAAACTGTATCTTTCTATAAGTATGAATAATATAGAAAGCAACGAGTAAAATAATAACTGTTAACTAAATTTCAGAATTAATCTAAATCTTAATTCAAGAGCAAGCTAATTAACATAAATTAAAATTTAAACTCTTTGTATAGAACAAAAATATAACTCTTTATATTGCATTTAAATTTTAATTTCAATTTATAATATTACTACATAATATCCAACAAAGTATAAACGTCTTGGTAAACATATGGAGATAACCAAACAAGATCTTCCAAGTAAATTACCATTAATAGGTCGTTAGACGCGAGATAGTTAAGGATAGGTAAACGTAAGTGTATAGTGTAGAACAGATTGAAGGCTAATGTTCTTAAAACATCAGCTCAGATATCAACATACATGGAATTTTAACACAAGAAATAGCGTCTGAGCTTATATGAAATTTTTACTTGCGTGTTTTATATAGTACGCTGCTCATATTTACATTCCAAATGTTGCATGTCGCGCTTCAAAGCAAACAATTTGAATATGTAATGCGTTTTAAATACCAGCGAGGACTTTATTTATTTATACTAATAGATTAAACTTCATCAAAATCCTTGACTTCGCGGAGTTTCTTGAAAGCCGCTTTGGGTATGCACTCATTATGTACTTAGCTTCGTAAGAATATGTACTGATTAATTAATATTTTAAAACGGCTTACAAAATTTTACCCTAAAGTTAAAACACTTCCTTGAATTAAATACTGTAAGCCTTTATTTTATCAATGTAACGAGATTGGTGTGTATATGATTTTTTTATAACGCCTTAGTTAGTAAGTTAAGCACTCTGATAAAATTCTTCATAAACATACAAACATACATGAGTTAGAAAATGATATGTAAATAATTAATGTCCTTTTATTTTAAATTTTATTAAATAAAACAAATCCTCACATGAATGTGATTTAAGGGCAGAGATGTATATTTAGCTTTTTATGAGTAAATATATTAAGTAATATTCGTATTGAAACGTAATTTGAAAACTTTAAGGCAAGTAAACAGAGGAGATATTTATTATCTTAATAAATTATGAATGACAACTTCTCGGTAAGTAGATTGCTTATATTTCAATAAAATCTGAGCGGAATTATATCAGCTTAGGACGTGTATAATCAACACATATAAGTATATTTACACAGCTTTTCATCTGTTTGTATCATATGAATGAAATGGAATAATGTTAGAAGCTAAATAATTTAACAATGTATAAATAACTTTTTTTAATAACAAAATACGTTAGAATGAAATACAATTAAGTACGATGACCGATAATACTCTTATCTTACTTAAAATCAGACCGTATCAGTCACTAACGCATCAGTGTTGAATATCATGATCAAAATGGCTTAATAAAATTAATAGTTTGTAAAAGTTAGATAGCAGCCAGCAATTATAACCTTCATACAAATGCCACAATTGAGTTTGACGATTCAGTCTTATTATAAGACTCTTATACCACTGTATTTACAGCGCTTTAGATGTTCATAAGTTTTAAGAGATAAATCGGGGTAGGAAAAGTTGGCGACTTTAAGACGCGACTCCCTGGCGTCTGTGACGTCACAATACTGTAGGTCAGTGGAACAGCATATAGATACTCCTTCGATTCAAGGACAAACAAATAAACTAGAGGTTTACCTCGACACTAATGTACGTACTAGCAATTCAAATGTTTTATATTAATAAAAAGGCATGCTTATTACCTAATTTGTATTAAATTTGGAATAGCTTACTCTATCACTTCAATTAACGTAAATGTTAGAGTCTTAAAACTCAAAGACTATAGGACAATTTATATTTATAAAGTTACCATGCAATTAAGAGAAAGTAATATATCTAGCCGTATGTATAAAATTTATAATTTCGAGATCGTGAAAAAAGTGGAAGTACACAGAGCCATTCAAATGTATATGTCGTATCTGTCTATTGTTGAGAGCGCCAACGTAATAAAGGAATCTGGTATTGGGGTCATCCCCGAGGGTGCGTCGGCGTCTACGTGGCGGGCCAAGCCGGCGCCGGCAGCGGGATCGATGCCAACCCACGATCTCAGCTCAAATGGAACCTGACACGAGGATTTACACATACCTTCCAAGACGCTTTTATGACTCATTGACGTTGTTTTCACTCATATTTATGAGTCTTGTCAAATCATAAAAGAAATTTCTCAGAAAAATATAGTATTTTTTCTTTATCTTGGGATATATTTGACTGTATTTTTTTTAATTTTAAAGAAGACATTACGAACTAAAAATTATAGTTGAAATTATGAAAGGAGTTTAAATTCAATTAGATATATATTTACTTTTTGTAACGACGGTTTTAAAATCGAAAATCATAAGGTATAAGACATTTTTTCTCAATAATCGTTTATTTATACAGCGCGTAGGATGTGTTATCTCGTTATTTCTGAAACCTATTTTATTTTTATGAAAAACATCTAAACTGTCTGGCATTATTATTTTGAAATGATGTTTTTGAGGTCTGATATTATTTTAGGTACAAATTCAGAAACATGTAAAGATACAATAAGACAAAAAAAAATGCGGTAACAGTTATTTGAATATTTGTAATTGCTAATAAATATTAGCTATAAAATTTTTCAATGTTGAAACACAGCACAATTACAATATCCTAAATCGGATGGATCGCTGCTAGAATGTTCTGTTAAGTGCCTTCAAGCCGATAAAAGTTTCACTTGCATTCTCGTTTCATAAAGCCACTCTACATTTTACACATACATAGTATACATATCAATATTATATTTTTGACGGGATACTTCTAATTCATCCACTTTAACTTATTGTCGTGTGTTCTGTAACACATATAAGAAAAGAACTGCACTTAACTTAATCAAGTTAAAAGTTTTCAACTCAATTAAGCTGTAAAGTCCATTAGTGGCAAATTAACTTTAGCTTCTATAGTTGTCCTGTGCCTGGTGCCATACATTCACACTAGTAGGTTCAATATCTTTTATTTACTATAAGCATATATGGAGGGTTTCTACTCATATTTCCTTACGCTAAATCTTACATCCAATATTCAACATAGTTAGCACAGATGTTGCACTCAAGTATTTAGCTCATAAATTTTCCAATATAAACAATTGTATAACACATGAGTGTTGAACTAAAATGAAAATCAGAAAAAATATAGTTCTACAAAACAGAAGCTGTAAATGAAGAGGACGTGAATCTTTCATTAAAATATTGTCTAGGCTTGGCCTGACATCAAAATCGTGTTATAAAGCCAACAGACTTGCGATCACAGTCTATTTATTTGCAGCAATCCTTTGAGCGACACACTATCTTAATTAGGCCAGCTTTCGTAAAGTTTTGAGACGCGCTTGTTTTGTGGAATGTTTCATCTCCGTGCTCAATTTTCCAGTAAAAGCACATACGCATAAAATATTCAGTATACTATGGAACTCTAAATATTTTAATGCAGACATGTAATATACCTTTTACGACCTCACTAATAGAGAGGGACAACAATATGGTTTACGTGATATTATACGATGGAATTCTTTACGACAGTAAGGACAATAATTATGATTTGATAACCTGACCTCTATATTCCTTCCCATTTGAAATAAACGTTAGCGAACATAATAGCTGCCATAAGAAAATACATAAATAAATGTTCCATTCAGTGTAAATACTAATACGTTTGAGATAAAAAATGTTCTTTAAATATACACACACACACACACACACACACATATATATATATATATATATATATTTATATATTTAATTAACTGGAAATGTTTCAAAAGCTACAAAAAAAAATTCATAAATATGTATAGCTTTTGATATGTCACTTACTTTTCCCGTTAAATACCATCCATCAGAAAAAGTTATGAATTTTTTGTATTCATATCATTGATGAAATTCCTCAATAACATATAGAATGTTGGATACAGTTGCTATCAATGTTTCATATAAAAAATTACAAATTAAAAACGCAGCAAAGTAACCAGACGTAGCTATGAATCTACGTTCTACTCATAAAAATTATTAGTTCAGAAAAATATTTAAAGTACCAGTTGGATTTTTTGTTTATTTTTAAGAAATATATCATAAAAATATTTGCATGACATTCACGTTAATAAGCCGTTTAACTGTGAAAGTTGAATTTCATTAAGTCTGTTTTAATAAATAATAATATTATTGATAGTTAATATTCAATTTATAAAGTATAAATGTTATTTCATTTCTTTTTTTTTCAAATAATATTAATATATTTTTTAATTCCCAGCTGACATATTTTAAATAACAGGCAAAGTTAAAGAACAAAACAGCAAACATCGTGAGCAAATATCATTCATACCTTAATTTTCTCCTTCAACAAAACATAACTAAAGAAATTTTATCTACACAGTACGAGAAATGTCGCAGACTATTTAATAGATACGTATTATAATAATAAACTTGCTATGTATATTTCGTTAACAAGTAAATTGAGATTTACGTAAATTAACATAGTCGCTTGCTTCACTGAACGATCCCGCAAAGCCTTGTCGTTGACAACAGTTGGAAGCGACAAATGTTACCAATCATTATAGCTTGTCTTCCACATCAGTGATGAGACCTTCTATTATAACACATGATTACTTTGATTACATTTAACAGATACACGCAAATATATAAGTAGTATGATAATATTCATTATATTTACAGATTTTGAAAGACGTTGTCTCACTTAAAATAAAAAAACCGCAGTTTATGTCCTAACTAAATGAAAAATTCCTAATACTCCCAACGACACAACAATATTATTCTGAATGTCAATTTATTGAACCGAACTCATTAAAACCGCATTAATTTGTTGGATTACTCGATCAAAGTCGGGCTAAAGTCAGCCATCTATAAATGTTAAATATAATGTAAAATTCAGACACAACTTCGACCCTAATACGTCACTATTGATTAGAGTTTATAGAGTAATTGTATCTGAGAACGCTTACTTTAAACGACTAGCTAAATAGAGCAAACAGCTAAAGGATAATTGTCTATTTCGCTTTATTTAAAACACTGCTTTCTTGTTGAAGTATTCGCAATACAATATATAGTATGTATACAAATTAAAAAGCATGAATAAGTACTATAGGAAATTCTCAAGGAATTTCAACTATATAAGTTTTAAAAAACATCCATTTTTATTCCTGTATATAGGAGATATGAAAAGAGAATAATGGATCCTTAGAAACCAATGAAAACTTCTTCTTACCTTCTACTTCTCTTAAGAATGTTTGAATCATAAAAGTTGACCGAACTTAAGTCATTAGACAAGTATAAAATTTTCTCACATTTTGTGTTGAGATTATTCTAAATTATAACTTGGTCAACATGACACTATGTGAGATAATTTAAACTAGTTATTCCTTTACAGGGATTGCATTTGCTTTGATATGTTATCTGCATGGGGCAGTTGGCAATATTCCTGTCAATCAATAATTATTGTTCCAATACTCGCCGTAAACCTAGTTCGCACTAAATTCACTTCATGTTCCGTTATATTTACGAGACATAAAATATTATGATGTCGTAAAATATTGTATAAATGTTTATAAAAATATAATAAATAGGAACGTAACCAGTAATTTTATTGCTAAATGGTATGATGTTGATGACAAACAATTTTCTTTTGATTGAGAAAGAAGTTTAAGTAAAAACTAATAAATGATTAAATTAAAAAAAAACATACAGAATCCCTTGCTTGATGCTTCCGTTCTCAGAACACCCTACTAAAAATTTATTACGGTCTGATCGAAAACATTTCCTGGACACATAGAAAACAGATATACAAGCCTGTAACTTTTAAATATATATGATATACAATATAATTGATAATGATAAAAATCCAACCATTTGAACAGATCAATGTAAACATTATCTCCAAAAATATGAAAAATTTAAAACAATTAAAATGCATTGGTAATTCTGAACTATTACAAAAAATACTACTGAACCGTTCATGACTTCTGACAAAAAACTTTACTTTGGAATTCTTAAATAATCAACAATTAAACAACAAATATTTCTTTGACACTATGGGGCAAAGAATAGGTACATAAATATTCTAAATGTAGGATTAATTTCCGGAACCAAAACTAATATCAAAGTGAGCACGTGTCGCTATATTATATGATAACAAGTAGATGAATTTCTACGATCCAGAAAAAAATAATCTTACCTATAAATATATATACACATATACATTTTTTACATATGATATTCCCCTTATTTTTTAATATTTTTATCAATAATAAGGAGCCATACTACAATTTTTTTTTTATATTTTTAACGTACTAAAACAGTTTTACAAGAATATATTTTTAATGCTATTGAAAATAAAATTCAAGACGAAATCTTCACTATTAATTTGATAAAATATATTATTGGTATTGTAACAGACATAACTTATTTCGAGCCATCACAAAACATACCAATGACACTAATCTAATTCCTACTAGTGTATAAATGATAGATGTCTTAGCAGAAACAAAAAAGCTATAAATTTAATAAAACTTAATAAAACAGATTGTTATTTATCAACAATGAATAAATAAATTTGTTCTACCATCGACATAAATTCAAAAGAAATCAGTATTAAAAAAAACATCCAAAAAATCACTCTTTTGTAATAAGTTGGAATAAAAATGTAATCAGCGACAGAGGATGCTTTCATTATTATCAATATTGACATCTGGCGGGCTGGAGAGCTGGCATGTCACAGCTGTAACATCTGCGAATTCAAAACTCTTTGTTATCCAGCCTCGACTTGCAAAACAAAACTTTGCCCATGTATTCAACAGCTATCACGGATTGTTTACGAGATTGAACATTGTGAAATTTATGAGTAATTCATTTCGAAATTACAGAGAACGTTTCGGAAGAATATGAACATTATTTGTTCACTTACTCCATACCACGTATATTAAATATTTTAAACCCTGCATAAGATCCGAGGTGAACGCTAATGCATCTATTGTGAAAGCGTCTATCAATCATCTCGGTAAAGTGTAGTTAAGAAATTAGATCAAAAAAATAAGTTTATATAAAAAGTAACAACAAAAAATACAAATTGATTAAATATTTAATACATTTTCTATAAATTAAAATTGAAAAAAATAATAATAAATTAACCTGTTAACAAAAATACCGATTTTTATATTAAAACATATCATTTACCAAAGAGAATATTTTAAAAGTTCAGTATGATATAGTATGAAACATAGTAATTTTCTAAAGCTTTCAACAAAGACATAATTAATTACTTACAACCATAAATTCTTTCAATCACATTAATTGTATTTTAAATATTTAATGTCATCTTTATTATTAAACAGTAAGAAACATTATATGTCTAGTGTATAAAATGTCTGAAAATAATATAATACATTAGATTACTTTGCTATACTTAAATTGTTCCCGCTTAATTTTCATTGAAGTAGACTTATCAGTCGTTTATCTGTTTTATAAGATCTGATAACTGTTTATCAAAACAGATTATATTTTAATGTCGATTGCATTTCATCATCGCCAAAGTTGTTTTTCCAAACAAGCTGTCATAAAAAAGCACCACGTGACAATATTTAAAATTAAAAACTACGATTTTCGAATAAGTTAACATTCTGTTTTAAACTAATTAAATAAATCTATCGTGATTAAAATGCCATGAAATATTTTACGCCATAAGAATTATTATTAATGATATATTTTTTTGGTTGAAAACCAGAAGTTTAAAAACTTTCATTCAAACGAAACGTCAGTTGCAGCGGATTCGCATTAATTCAGGTCAACGACAAAACATTCCAAATATAAATATATTTAAATATACAAGATTGTCTTGAAAAGAAGTATATTTTATATTACTCTCATTTAAAATTTATTAAACTAAAGAAACATATATTTTAATACAGGAATTGATGAAAAAATTAATAAGATATCGATTTGTTACTGTGACCGAACAAAATTCCTTTATGTGCGACAAACATATCTATAAATATAATAAGACAGCAAAAATCAAATGTCTGTACATTAAATATTTTTCCAAAAAACTGATAGGAGACAATTAAAAAAGAGTCATAGAAACCAAAAAAACAATTTTTGAAATTTTTATCTGTCTGTCCTTCTGTCTGGTACATTATAACTTCAAAAGTGCTTAACGGATTTGAACGCGGTTTTCACAGTTGGATTACATATAATTAGGAGCGTTGTCAAAACTTTGTTTCATCAAAATCGGGTAAGTGAAAAAGAAGTTATGGTCAATTGAAAATTTACTGCTTCAAAACTTTTAAACTGCAACTTAATATTGATTAGTTATATATTATATATTAGTTACTAAAAAATATCTTCTAATATATGTTAATCTTAATATTAAAACTTATGAGAGGTAACAAAAAAAACAAATAACGCAGTGTGCGCGGGCGCGGTTGATTTGTTGAACATTGTGCTCGATAGATGGCGTTGATAAAATAAGTCTTCAACCTAGATCGCGGTGTTAAGATTCTCCGTTGTGTAATCACTACCATGCGGTTCGCAAATTCATTGTTGTTTGTTGGGTGCAGTTGTCTATCATTTGGTTTCCTTTCGTTTGTTAGTTGTGGTTCTCTATCATTGCTTATCATCTCTTTTCTGTAAGTTAATGTTTTAAGTTTGATACATATATGGGTACGCGAAAAGCGACCAACACGCGGGCAACAGCTAGTATTTAAATATGCATGAAACAAGAATAAAACAATTGTGCTATTCGGATATTTATTTTTATATACGTTAAAAATCGTATTTAATATTGTCTTAACACTATGATCGAAAAACATTAAGCAGCTGATACACTATTTAGTGCATTCTCGAATACGTTCAATATCACTTAAGGATTCCTTGATGCTGTGTAAATAAATCACCCTTGCATCTTCCCCTTACAATTCTTATTTTATTAAAAAGTGGGTATCCGTGATTTGTATTCATTCTACGTTAAACTCCTGAGAACTCTTTAAAAATC
Organism: Danaus plexippus; assembly: GCF_018135715.1. NCBI lineage: Eukaryota > Metazoa > Arthropoda > Insecta > Lepidoptera > Nymphalidae > Danaus > Danaus plexippus. Next base: position 5,915,405 of record NC_083538.1, read on the forward strand.
TTGAAAAAATGTGTTGTGTGAAGATATATATATATATATGATTATGTTGAAAGGCAAATTATTTGAAGGATTCACATTAAGCCGCATACTGTATGATAGCTGAATTAGAGGATTTTTATATTGTGTCACGTTTCGTTCTATGAATATAACGGTCAAAAAACTCTCCTATCTCCTCTTGTCCATTACTAGCTAGAGCTTCGTCCCGAATCCCTTGCTAACAAGGATGACACAGCACGCTAAAAACGAAAATTTTTTACCTGCGACATACATATTTTCGAATATTAGGTTAGTTAAGTCTTTAAGCCGATACTACTATTTCCATGAATCATTCCACGTAGTCCAATGTCGACAATAAGGACATAAATTATGACAAAATACACATAAATTAAACGGGAACAATTTTATCATTAAATTACCAATTATCGGTAACAATTGGTCTCAGAACATGCAATTACCTGTCCCTATAAAGTGGTCTCATTGACGCGATCATTAGCTTGATGTCTGTAATTCGAGCCGGACTAAGCTGGCCACTTGTGTTGCTTCACAATGATACGATAATTAGAATAATCCAGACATATCGACGAGAGGGTTGTTAATGCTAAACGTAAGCTCACATACTGTTCATAAGCTTTTATATATTTATTACGAAAAGGTTATGTTTTGGCCTAATAGATAATTTATAAGACAAGCATTTAAATGGAGGTAAATGAATTGACAGCCCATATTAATTTTTATTAATATTTCCACAAAATCACATCGACATTTTGGACAGTTGTAAAATGTATGCACAATATTTTTATTATTGCGGATTGATTTAAAATTAAAATTATTACCCTAGAAAATAGAGCGTGCACCTGAATTTTTATGCTTCTCATTTTAACATCAATAATTACTTAATTAAGTATATACTATAACGTTTAAAACTATGCATTTTTTATCTTAAGCACCAAATTTGAATTTTCCTAATTACTAGCAGTAAGAAACTGCCTCGTTCAGAATTTTTGAGAATTATATGTCAAATGATGATTTTGAAAATGTTATTTTTACATTTGTCGTAATTTACCAACTCTTACAAAACCTGTTTTGTTTTTGCTATTTTCTTAGTTCCTATCTTTTCTCATAATGTTTCATGTATTAAAATCTCATCTGACGGACAATAGTGAGTGCCTTTCAATCTGAGTCACACGTCACCAATTAGCTTGGATGCTATTGAAATGAATTCAATTTGCGAGTAGACGCTTGAGCATTCGCGTCCAGAATTATTGCCCGTTCCAATATTGATGCATTGCGTCCGTATGAAATTTGGACTGGCTAACGATTTATTAAAAATTTTATATGACTATCAAACATATTTAGCTTTTACATAAATTCTAGCACATGCCTTGAATCTTTGAATGTATTAGAGTGACTCTGAAAAATTTATAAATATACAAAATTATATATCATCTCACGAACAATAATCAGTCAAAACCAAACTCCTTTACAGGCAAACAAATTTTTTATGTAAATAATGATAATAAAGCAAAGTTCCATTCATCTCTCTAGCTCTGCAAGCATTCAGTTAGTTATGGCCTATACATATATTGTTAGGCTCCTATGATACATATATTTTTGTCAATTTTCGAAAAAAAGTAATAGATGTTCTACGTGAGACTAAATGTTTATTTTAGTATAAGAAAAAAATCCTTCATCCAACTAATTTCAAAAAATACAAACACATGGCTCTTAAATAAAGAATCAAAACCCATTACCTTATCATAGAGATATCATCTAAGAAGAGAATTCGTACAATGTTAATTGATAAGCACCGTAACCTTTGATAGTTAACATGATAAGTAATAGTTAAAGATTTATTTAGTCATAATATCATATTATTCATAAACAGGAAAGAGATAATTTGGTTGAATGAAGGTTGAATAACAAGATTGAAAAACGTATTAATTTCATTATCTGTTTTCTCAGTATAATTTTCAGTAATGCGGAGAATTGAATCTCTTTATTAAATACGTTGGAACTCAAAAGACTCGCTGAGGCGAAATCAATCATAAAGCAAAACTACAATAATGATTCGGTTTCCTCGTCTTATTACAGTCTGGCCAATTATACTTATTTCTAAATTATTGTTATATATATTTCTTTTATTGAATAAATAACGCACAAAGGAAAAATAAAACACGTATAAAAGCTGAATAAAATACTACTACTACAATACCATTTATCGAACCTAAATATAAAGCTGTTGGACTAATTTACTTATATACATATAATTAAACATTATTATCGTCAAAACAGTATTACTTACATCATACTGTTTTTGTAATATTTTCGTATTAAAAGAAAAAATTGTGTCTGAGACTCGTTTGTTCCTTACAAACAAGAAACAAGCTCGTAAATTATTAAAATAATGTTATCGGTTGAAGGAATACCATCGTGGCTTATTGAATACTAGAATGGGTCATTATACGCCAGGGCACGGTCACCACTCCCATAACGCGGCGCACAAAATTATTATACACTTTGTAATTCTTTTACACAGAACAATGTTAGTTCTGTTTTATAACACCCTGCATGAAAATAAAAAACTTAAGTTCCAATGACAATGTTTATAAATTGATTTTTTTTATTAATTTATATTTCATCGTTACCAAAATATTTTTTATCTACAACGTGACAATTTCGTTTATATTGCTTATTTAATTTAACAGATTAATAGTTTCATAGCTTTACGTCAAAGTCTACTCAAATACATAAGCCTACTGTAATGGATTAAAAACATTGTCCCATCGTAAAAACGGAAGCCTAGTAGCTAGTTTTACTATGTAGTAATGTATATGGGATAACATAAATTGTCCCATCAGTAAATTAATAATGACATTAGCTCCGTATTGTGGACCTCGTAGTTGATTTTTAAAAAACTGTTCCTTTTTTCAATGAAAAATAAATGTTTTATAAAATAAATGGACAAACTTAACAAGTTAATAGTAAGAAATAATGAAAAAAAATTTAGGAAAGTAAATTTCTTTAACACAACACTTATTAAAATATCTTTTTGATTTTACCGTAATAAGATATGAAATAAAATATTTATATTTAAACAATAACTATACATTTAAACATCATTAAACAGTATCACACTATACATTTTCATATTATATTTTGTATCAATAAAAAGATTTAGCAAGAACAAATAGTCTTTGGATATTGTTGTAGACCATTACCTATATAACAAATAAACATGAAGTGGTTTATATTAAAAAAAAAAACCCTTTCCGACCCCTTTTCAAACATTCAAGATCCTGTATAAGAATATCAATCACTAAGGGTGAAGCTGTCAATGTTTGCATGAATGGCGTGAGTGATTGTTGCTAATAGCACAATAAGGTCAAACTAAATTGACCTAAAATATATAAAAAGAATAGTGGTTTGTTACCTTATTTAGCTCTCAAATATCTAAAATGCAATTTATATAATTGCAATTTATTTTTAATTATATAGAAACATATTAAGATAGAAACCTGTAAAGATACGTTTATGGCTTCTGTTCTTGCTACACATCTGTCAGCCGAGTTGCGAATAAAAAAAATGTATATCATCTTTCTATATAAATTATGGCTTATTTATTCTAAAACTTTTATGAAACGAAAATCGTGACTGCAATATCAACAACTTGTAGCGAGAATGTAGGTTTTTTTACTTCTTTTTTTTGCAAAAGTTTAAAAAAAATGGAATGATTTCATATCAAACAATTTATTTATGTTATCTTTTCATTTATTCAACGAAATAAATGAATAAATGATTGTGTTCGTATATACGTGTGTCAGTTTGTTAAACAATTATTAGAAGACTATTGAAGCGATTTGCATGAAATAAAATTTTAATAATTGTAAAGGTAACGCTAGACAAATATCAATACATAATCTTATCTTTGATAAAATAATTCGTAAGAAATAGGAGAAAAGACTTGGATATAATCTATTTTTATATCATGTAACGTATCTCTAACAATTTCTAATAACATCCTGCGCCCTTGCGTATTATAATCATTTGCTAGATTAATTCAACGACTGCGTCATACATGAGATATTTTATTGGTGCGTAACCTCATTAATTGAATGAACTATAATTGACATACCGACTGACCCCCCAATTAAACAACCCATGAACACATTCTATATTATTTTATATCTTTAGTCCCAAAAACATATAATATATTTAAATAAATATTCTCATTAGTATATGAAATTCATTCCTTCAAACTATAAACTTAATTTAATGACAATGAACTATTTGTTTTGCTATAAAAAATTTGGTGTTGCTATATACTGATATATGTTTTAAACATTATTCAACATCGAGGTTCGAAAGATCTCGTGACTATTAAACACATATGAAGCATTATAAATTACATCAAATGTGTAAGTAATTTAAAAAAAAAAAAATAATTATTTTAAATAAACGAAACGTACGTAAAAATTTTTACAGCCTTAAAAGAAGTTCAGGTAGGTTAAGTTTTGATTATACGTATCTATGAAATAATAGTATTAAACATAGCTAGAACTTACCAGAATAGAAAAAACTGGCCAACAATATCAGCGTAGCCCACTTCATTTTCGTACACCTCCAGAGCACGATTTAGTACATTAAACGCGATATTTTCAACTTACGCGGTCCCTAATGGGAAACTTTTCCGGAGAGTCCTGTTTCCCGAGCGACACTCGACTACAAATGCGTTTGTGTAACTACCGACTACCGTTGTCACATTGTACGAACTCTCAACCTTTGACACGCATGCGCGCGGAGATGACCCCGGATAAATAATATTAAGTTTGACTCCTAAGCATATTACGATTAATAAAAATAAATAATGACAGATTTAATACATGATTTCATAAATTAAATAACGTTATTTTACTGAAACTATTTTTTTATGTGTATTTCCAGACTTGATTAAGACTATTATATAATCCAAATAGTCTGTAAGAAGAGACTATTAAGGTGTTATATATTACACACATTTGGTAATGATATGTATGTAAGGAGTTGCATGTCTGTACCCTATGCCAAGTAATTTTGGGTCAGCAAGTGAGTGGCTCTCATAAGTTACAAGACTTGGACGAGTTATAGCAGTATCCTGCCAAATTTCTTGCTATGTGCGTCGTCATATCATACTACTGACCTATTTATAATTGATCATTAAAAATTATATCAATATATTAAGTTATTAAATGAAAATTATTTTAATAATCTAAGATTTTTTAACGTCTTGTATATTTGAGTGGTTTTATCAGGTAGTACATATATTGAAATAAAGTAGAGTTAGGTTAAGTAGGTTTATTCAATTGAGTCAAAGCATTTTTCGATTTCATCCTGTCCCTCGTGATCACGGTGTTTCCAGATGACACATTGGATAAAATTTAGTACCAACCATAAAAAATACATACTTTTATTTTTAATTTACCCGCCAAAATCTTAGATGCCATTAAATACAACAAATTATGTAAATACATTTTAACTATAGTTTTTATCAGATTCTCTAGAAGTATATACTAGTAAATTACAAAGATATTTTGTTCCAGCAGCATATTTTGTTTTAACCGCTGGACTTACATAATTCTGTTTTTAATTATTAAATATTCTATTCCATTACAATATCTTTATTTCAAACTTCACTTTTCCCTAAAATACTGAATTCTTGTAGCAGTGAAAAATAATACGTTAATAACAAATAATATTTAGATTAAATTGACTTCAGTCTTTATATTTGTGGTCCTTGTTATGGAGGGTTAAGAGACAGTAACCAGGATTACAGGTGTTTAGCTAGTTCATATGAAATTTATATATTTTTTTTTTTGCAAATATTTTTTACTTTCATAATTTTCTACATTTCAATAAAAATTGTTGTAAAAATTTTGCATATCAGCTGATTCATTATTTTTTCGACGTGAACAATATCTTATTAATCTGTCAAATTTAATTAATAGATAAAAAAAGACTTTAATTTTATTAAATTGTAAAAAAAAAATCAGACAAATGCTTTGACATTTGATTGAGAAATAAGATTTCTTTGTTTTGGTTCAAATTTTCAAACGTAGTGGGGCAGAAAGAGAAAGCTGTTATTTAATTTTTCTATTGGTCACTAATATCCCAATATATCAATTATATAAATGTCATACATCATTAAAAAGCAGTTTAATTTTTATAACACTAGTCACACAGTTAATAGTGTGCATTTTTTTAATCTTTACTATTAAGATTTTTTTTAATAAGTCAATTACAATTGCTGATATTTCTATAAATCTATGAAAATAATATAATCAAATATAAGTTATATATTTAAGGCTTAGTATAAATAAGACACCTATAAGGCTCTAAACTCAAAAACATTTTGAAATAATGATAGTTATAAACCTTTATTTACCATAAACAGTGTGCGGTTATTATCTGTGACTGCTGAATTTCAGTATATTCTGGAACGTGTGTACATTTCGTTATAACACTATTATTTTACAAGTGTGAAATACCAAACCGGACAAACAAAACACCATTAACATTTATATTTAAAGAACACTTGTTTTATCTCCTATCAATATCAAAATCTAATCAGACTCAAGAATCAATAAATAAACTATACAGATTTCAGCATATTTTTTTGTCTATTTCTATGCCGCGACATTATCGATCTTATCTTTCTGATACACAGATATTCGTTAGGTACATAAAGAGGACTAATTAAAACAAAAATCAGATTTGCTACAGAGAGTACACAATAAGTTTTCAATATGTTTAGATATTTATTAATATTATCCGTCGCTGTAATAGGTACTGAAGGATTATTTTATATTTAAATTTAAATTATAAGTAACAGAAAAATTATACATTTTATTTTTTTGTCACAGTCAGCAATGGATCTCCAGCAACAAAGCAAGGCAACTTTAACACATATTTTGCATACACAAGGTAATCATATTAAAATACTGTCTCGTTAATAAATATTAACTATAAAAAATATAACGACTATCAAATTTCATTATTATAATGACATTAGCTTTTGAGTTTCGTGAAATTCTTTTAAACACATCTTTAAAGGTACAAATGTATCGTATGTATCGTTTCACATTAATCATACTTTTATTGACATTATTTTTAGGAAAAATTTAAATAGACCGATCGAACTTAAAGCTGGCGAAATCAACGAGGAAGCGGTCGTGGATCTGACTCTCAATAAGACTACTGTTGTCATAATTCACGGACACAGAGGCTCGGTATCTACGACATTAAACCCCACAGTAAAAAATGGTAAATATACCTTTATATATAAAAATTAATTTAAATTAGAAAATATAGAATGAAAAATTCATAGACGCTAAGGATTCCAAAGCAACTCGAAAGCGATATACCGTACATTGCAGGTTCAAATCTTGCTTGTTTATATATTTTCTATATGAATGGATAGATATATAACCATTTACGGTTAAATCATTTATACAGCACATGGAACATATGATTTTAATCAAGAATTATGTCAAGCGCAAGACAGTAAATAAAGCGCAAAAATATCTTTAAAAGAACTAAATAACAAATGTAAACTAAACTTTAACTTTGTCAGCTTTCCTAAGAAGTGAAGATTTGGATGTGATCGTAGTCGACTGGTCAGTATACGCCAGTCAAAGCTACAGTAACGCCGTCAATGCGGTGCCAAGTGTTGGAGAAAATTTAGCGGGTCTTATAAATGAGTTAGTGAGAAACGGAGTTGTGGAACTTAGCACTTTACATATGGTGGGATTCGACCTCGGAGCACACGTTGCTGGTTTTGCAGGAAGACTGTTGGACGGACAAGTAGCAAGAATAACCGGTATGTATATTATTTACAATATATAATTTTATGTAATGACGTAAAGAAACATGCTGATGTTTTATAAGAGTAAAAAATAAATGCATTATGAAACAAAAGCTATAAGCTTAAATCCGTTCTAGGCTTAAACCCATCGAGGGGCCAATGGGGAGAAAATTCCCAAAGATTGAGCAGCTCAGACGCTGTATATGTTGAAGTTATTCACACCGACGGTATCGGCCTTGTAGCCTATGGAGTTGGAGATGCCATCGGTGATGTGGATTTCTACGTAAATGGCGGTACTAACCAGCCAGGGTGTCTACTAAATAATTTCTGCGGTCACAACCGCGCCTGGGAAGTATTCGCAGCGTCACTCAGTAACACTAAGCTGATAGGCAATGAGTGTAACACGTGGCTCCAAGTAACACTAAATACATGTAGAGGACCCACAATTGAGATGGGAGGAAATGATCTGTTTAAATACGCGTGAGTAATTCAAATTATAAAACCACATCTCTGAATGAAACTAATATTTTACGGATAAACTACGCGGATTTTTATTATTTTAAAAAACTACATAATCCCGACGTTTGGGTTACTTTTCAGCAACCGAGATGACATCTCGTCTGCCCGTGATAAATAATAAATATCCGCGTAGTTTATCCGAAAAATATTAGTTTCATTTAAATGAATAAAACTCGCGAAAATCTTAGATCTCATCACATCTCTGATCTCGAATCAGTGAACTTCAATTAAAAATTTAACTAACAATCTTATTACCACTAATCCCAGGAAGAGTTTACTGAACCGTAATACCAATATTTTTTCTTTATTCACATTTTTTTTCTTTCAAACCACTTCTATAGCGAACGAAATAACAAAATATATGAAAATTGATCAAATGGTCCGTCATTGCGGTTTAAAAGAGAAATTCATGTATTTAATAACTATAAAATACAAAATTACATATACATTTATCTTTCACATTATGTTAATCTTCTTTCAGATCTGGAATGTATCGCGTGAACACAGGAAGAAGATTTCCTTTCTAGAATATAATTCGTAGAGGTCTCATCGAAACAAATGTTAATTGAAAATTATTTTTTATAAAATTATATTATTTTTAATAAAAAACAATAAATATGTGTTATTTAACAACTATATATATTATGATAAATGTTGCTGAACAAGCCTTGTTATTCTAACAACTTAAGTGTATTCTTAATTTAAGATTTTATTGATATAAATTAATTTAACTATTTATAACACAAAGCAACCCCACAGACGGTAAATTAATATATATATATATATATATTAATCTTATTGAATACAATTTTCTTTGCATGTCAATACACTAATATAGGCAATCTACTGTATTTAACGATCTCGTATTCCTTTTGTAAATAATAAAATATTTATTATATTTCATATAAGAATGCTAATATTTCTACTTCCGTACTTTTTATTGGGTAAACTTACACAAATAAACCAATCATCAGTTCTTTAACTGCAAAGTTCATAAGTTCTGAAACTCTAGTAATCAAAGCAGCAAAAGGAAATTAATCATCACTTTGAACACTCATTTTACTAACCATAATTTAAACTTAAGAAAGATTCTTAAGTTCCTCTTTCTTAAAAAAAACTTTTTCATAGTTGTGTCAGTATCCTAGTGACACATTCTGCCGTCTAATACTGAATTTCCTTCTAAAAAAACCTCTTTGAATTTTTAAACTCAATATTTAATAAAAAAAATATATATATTTCAGAGACTTAGAAGTAATACATATGTGAGGATACACGGAAATATGTTTCTCTTTTAGCTTTCAACCGAAAAATTACTTAACGGGTTTTATTAAAAACCATAGATACGTAATGTATGTATAAAATCAGCATAAAGTTACCGAAGATATTAAATATGAAGGGAGCTTATCAAAAAATACTTTCTATACAAATCACAAAAAACAAGATCAGTAAGCTGGCAGCTTCTATACGTGTTCAATTTTTATAGTGAAAATGTTGTCTAAAAGCAAAGTTCTTGTTAGAAAAAATCTCAGATGCAAGAAGAAAGGAAAGAAAAAGATTATTATTATCAACTGTTTCATACACACGGAAGATAACAATATAAATAAAGCAATATTCTTAAATATTAAAAGTTTAACTAAAAGTATGGGTACTAAGAACTGTAAACTATAAAATATAAACTCAAGCTAGTTGCTTTACATAATGTATTCAAATTTAATATTCAAGAAGAGATTACAGAATTGGTTGGAAGTGTTGTCCCTTTACTTACAGAATTTTAATAATAAAACTATAAAACGGATTTTTCTACATTGTCTGTTCGTAACTCTAAAATGAGTAAAGAAATAAAAAAGAAAAAAAAGAAAATCACTAAGAATATGTTCGTTGTAAATTTGTACGCGGTAGAAGTAGGAGCGAGAGGTATAACACCCAAATCTCTCTACAACCTGCTAAAAGACTTAGGCCTGCCAAGAACTTACATCAGTTCATTCTTGGAACGTGCGTCGAAGGCAGCCCTAGCAGGTTCGTTTCATATTTGGCTAGGTAGAGAGAGGAGCTTGGACAGTGGAGGTAAGCGTTTAACGCGCGTTAGATAGGGGCCCCTTAAACCTACACCTGGTCGCAAGTCCCAGATCCCAGGCACTGTTCAAACTCCTCTCCTTGAAACGCGATGGACCCGACACCCGCACGGGGAATCCATGGAATGCTGAGAGGTTTTGTCTCAAGTATATTCAAATATATATGAACAACTCTATAGCGTTGTTTATAGTTTTTTATACTTCTTAATACACTAACATATGAAAGCACATTTAGGTTAACGATTCTAAATTCCAAACGGTCAGTGTCTTCATGATATACAACATACTGCCACGATGATCTAGGACAAGTTGTTTTGTAAAATAATCGACCATAGAGTAAGAAAATTTTGAAAACTAAGAAACTAATACGACTTTAACTGTCCAAACACGATTGTACAAGTACAGCCTCAATAATTACAAGAGATAGGACGTCTTAAACCCAACGTTTTAAAGATTCCTAAAGAATTCTATAGATTTCAGAAGTCTTAATATTAGTGTCTAAGAACAACTGGCAGCTTAATTTCATCAGCATTTTATTTTTAGGCAATAATTGTGACGATATTATAGTTGTAATATTGTCAATGACATGAGATGTTAATTAGTTGTTAAGCGCTTATTGATTGTTTTAGTATCTGTTAATTTTAATTTTTTATAAACAAAAATATATAATGTAATAATTTATGCTGACATATTTATTATGTACACCGGTGAGTTTATACTTGTAATATTTGCTTTAATCTCAACACGTAGAGACTATTTAGTTATGTTTAGACAGTTAAAGGTAAGAAACGTGGACGAGTGATGGCGAAGTTAATAAGAACCGGTGCGAATTTATTAAAATTAAGAATAACAATATATTCAATTGCGTTGGCACATTTATTGATAATGTCAACGAAACTGTTGAATATTGACTTTGAATCATCCAAAGATTTGAGGCTTCATTCTTATTCCAAACTGAAGTGGAGATTAATAACAACTTGGTTCAACGTAAGTTTTGTTTTATATTTATTGTGTTTTAAAAAAACAGATTTTATATATCCGGTATACAAAATTATACTATAGATTTTTTTTAATTATAATAATATTCCTTTACAATTTATATATACTTTATGTTATTCCACAAATACTGTATAATCATTTATACTACGATGCAATTTTCTATATTATTTTATTGAAATAAAATCAATTGTCCTTATATAAAAAACAAACAAATTTTTATATAAACTTTCTTACCATCATATCAATGTAAATTTATTTTAATTATCTGTCGTGTAATTTCCATCGTTGCATTTTTTTCTATTTTATATAATTAAAGTATTTAATACCTAAACCTGAAATCATTACGTCATATGTTCAATAAAATATATTCTTCAGAGGAATATTCTTTCGATTCAATTTTTATAAAATAAAATCTAAGTTTTTTTTTTCATCTGTTATACATATTTCTTTAAGTAATAACGGTGTCTCTGTTATGTCTTTTATAGCTATTAACTTTGGGATACATGCCGATATGCTTATATTGCGACTGGCGCGAGATGAGCGGGGAAGGTTCCCGGGTACACGTTAAAATATTGAACCAATTTAGGACTTTTTGTTTTTCCAGTCTCATCCTTCCCTCTACGGCGGTAAGTGTTTTTCAATGTTAAATTCTATTTTTGTGTTTTTTTGGTACATTCTACACTTATACCTGTTCTTCTCGTAAGATTTTTCAGATAATTCTATCGGTAATACCTGCTTTCAAACTTTAAACTTATACACGTATCGTTTTGAGTTCTGTGTAATATTTACCGTAAAATTTTTCATAACCATAATTCTGAGTTTCCATCTCTCGGTATAAAATATTGTTCGATTTTCCCCACAGTTTTCTATAAAGAGTATCTTTGTCCACACTATTGTGTCTGCACTTGACGGCTTTCTTTATTTACATTTGATATTATTTTTAAACGTAGAGGCAACGTGTAAACAACCTCTGAAATGTTAAAACATCTGAAAATCGGAACACAAATATTTACAGTGCTAACGTTTTATGGTTTACTCCAATTTTGTATAGATTACAAAACGAAATTTAATTACATATATATGATAATATGCACATAAATATTAATATTTAAGGGGCATATTTTTCATAAAAGTTCCTTTCTGTGACAAAAAACGTAATAGACTCCGTAACAAAACCCTGAATAACATCTAGAGTCATTATTAGATGAATTTTTTTTTCGTCTATAGTCCCAATTCACGTTAAGTGACTTTACAAACAAACGTAACTGGTTATGTGCACTACAATCATTACTTAACATTTTTATGCACAATACTAAAATATACTAATTAACACTAATAAGGGAAAAGTATTTACAAATAAAAGTAAATATTTAATTTCATTTTATATAAAAAACTAAACAAAATATCGAATGCCATAAAAATAAGAAAATTTAATAACAAAACGTTAATCACTGAAATCAACGGCATTGAAACTAAATAAATAATAGTTATAAACATTTAATTGACAGATGAGTAGAATGATCTTTACTTTGATAATATCATAAAAAAGCACTGTAAATGCACCCCACGCTTTTTTACAATAATGTACATTTATTTTTTATTTACACTATTCTTAATCTAAATTTATTAAATTTTATTTTCTATTTTTTAGTTGGATTTTTTATAAAAGCGTGTTTTTTAGTTTTTTTAAACTATTATTTATTTTTCATTTTTTAGTTGAATTTTTTCGTTGGTTTTTTCATAAAAGCGTGATTTTTTTAGTTTTTTAAACTATTATTTTTTACAAGTCTCTCCGAGGTTGTGCCAAACTGAGTGTACAATCAAAGAGTAACTGTGGAGCTGCACGCATGCGTAGTTCGCACACTAGCTCTATCTCTCTTACTCGCATGCAAAGGATGCGGAAAGGAATTAATTAATCCTGGCGAATCTAATTGGGATAATCGGATTTTTTAATCGAATTATTGCATTGTCATCGGTCTTTGACAGGTGTGCAAAGTTTCAATTAAATCTGATCGGTCAAAGTATGGCAAAATCGAGCTCAAAGGAGTCGGTTACAAACAACCATACAAACATACAGGTGAAGCTAATAAAAGCGTGTTAAAAACGAGGAAGAACTATGGCAACAATACCAAAAAAATAATTATCGCATCTTTATGCGATTTGTGAGCATACACCTTTGTGAACATACCTTTATACGATATGCAGTTTTTACAGAAGTACTGGATTTTGCGTTCGTTATCAGCAGCGAAGAACTAAAGCTTCCTTTTCGTATCAACTGGATACTGCTTGAATATCATTTCACCTATATGCAGATGAAAATTGAGCCCCAAGTGGTTGACTTATTATCACAATAAAAGTCAAATTAAAAACATCATCTCTTACATTATTTAAAAAAAAAGTCTATAATTAGTTAGATATATTTACATGCAGTATTCCAAAGGTTCCTCTTCTATTGACTTTGAGACTAAATCCAGTAATAAAAACACATTTATTATTCTCATGTCCCTGTTTAATAATTATGATAATAAAAAGCCAGACAGTACTTTTTATCTTATTTTTTTATCATAATGTTAAGTATATGGACAAAAAAAAAGTAATATATTATCTTATAAATAATTTCAATTTATACAAAATAAAGATAAAAACTATGCAAATATATATTTAATATAAATGAACTAATAGCAATAATTTTCATGAGTCAGTCTAGTTGTCGTAATTAATAATAATCAGAAATTGTTATGGATTGAAAAAAAATTCTTATTATATAGCTATGTGAAACACAGGTACATATTTCCCTTCCGGCCGGGGGTGGTGGAGGCCGTGGTGAGCGCATTATTTCCCCGACTGACACTCCTCTGACAATGACTGTGCAACCTGGGGTGCCTTATGTGGATTCTGACGAGGATGGCGATAGCATTCTTGTGGCGACCGAGGTAGAATTGAAAGCAGCGGTGCGGCTATTGAGCGGCAAGAAAACCGCACCAGGACCCGACGACCTGCCTGCTAAGGCATCGGTCCTGGCCTTGGAGTCTTTTAAGGCTCGACTAGATCGTCTCTTCACTGCATGTTCTGAGAGTGGCGAGTTCCCGCTGTCTTGGAAAACAGGTAAACTGGTCCTCGTGAGGAAGTCGGATCGCCTTGCGGACTCTCCGTCCCCGTACCGGCTTATCGTGCTGCTGGGTGAGGCGGGAAAGGTCTTCGAAAAAATACTTTCGAACCGCCTCTTCACGTACCTGACAGATGAGGAGGCGAGGAGAGGTTTGTCATCTACCCCGATCAGCGATGATTGTTGAAGCGCAGAGAGATGTCACGCGGTGTTCCAAAGGTCTCGGTTCTGGGCCCTCTCCTGTGAAATATCGGCAACGATTGGGTGCTGCACACCGACTTTCCAAGAGGAGTCAGTGTGGTTTGTTACGCTGACGACACGCTGATGCTAGCGAATGGGAGATCCAACCAGGCTGCGGCCAACCTGATGGCATGTGTGGTTAAAATGGTCGTTTCTTAGATCCGGCAGTTAGGACTCGAGGTGGCGCTCCATAAGTCTGAGGCCATCAGCTTTTATGGCCGTCGAAATGCGCCACCTCCAGATGGGTCCCGAAAAACGGTAGAAGGGGTTACCATTTGCGTCGAGTCGACGATGAAGTACCTAAGTCTTGTCCTCGGTAGCCGGTGGAACTTCGCGGAACTCTTCCAACGTTTGGCTCCAAAGTTGGAACGGACAGGGGCTGAGCTCAAGCGGCTCCTGCCTAACTTAGGTCCCAAAGGGTATCGCACGATCTCCGGGGAGGCAGCGAACCTCCTTGCTGGATCACCGCTATGGAATTTAGAGGCGAGGGTGCTTACCCACGTCTTCAGTTTGCGCGCTGAAGGTTGTCGCTAGGGCCAAATTCCGTGACGGTGACCTCTCACGCCCGGCCTTAGTTTAGGCCATGGTGTGGAGCAAGAGACACAGGGTAGCCGTCTCCTCATTTTGCGAAGCAGTCCTGATAGCTAAGTAGGATGCAGAGCGCGTGAGGGAACGATTCTCCTCAGGCCTAAGCCACCGCAAGGGACGCTCCAGGCGTTGGGGATCGCGAGACGATCTCTAGCCACCGTAAGCGCGGGTATGCGGACGGAGAGCAAGGGTAGCTTCTCGCTCGATCAGCACCAAACTTGAGCGTACAGCGCGCCTCAAAGAGCCATCACATCACCACATATGGGGCCCTAGAGCCGATGTCAAACCGGGTTGCGGGTGCAAGCGCAATGATGCTCGGCCTGGCTCGAAGCAGAAGAAGGTACGGGGGGTTTTTAGCCAGTAGGAGTCTGACACTCCCTTTTGCCCCACCCAGGACAAGAGGGGTCATTTGATGATTTTCCCCTTTAAAAAAATGGTACATATTTCCCTATCATCATTATGTTTGAAATATTACCTTATTTAATTACAAAAACATAATAAACATCAAAGCATACATTTTACAAAGTAGTTTATAGTATTGGTGACGTGTCAATGTTTTTCAATGTTATTTAAAATTAATGCACTAAATAAACATGTACAAGTTTTAGGTTAATCGTAATTTCCTCCACATCATTACAAAAAGTAATTCAATATAATTAGTTTATATGTAGCAGACTTTATGTTTTGTTAATAAATTAAATAAGTCGCAGTTAAATTCAAAAAAATGTTGTATAGTAACCAATGACGCAAAAAACAAAAACAGTGCTTCTGTGAAAATATCAAAAGACAGGCTTCAAATGAAATAAAATAAATATTATTATATTAATAAAACAAATTGTGACAACGATGAGGTATTCTGCTTCGGAGTAAAAATTGAATTTTTCAAATTTGCTTCCATATACCAGACAAGTTCTAATCAGATCAGTCTTGTTTTGAAATATATGGAAAATTTTATGTAATTTCTTAGTTTGCAGATATTACATTCTGGCAGCTTTGGAACAAAGATCGTGAGCTTATTATGCCAGTTTCGGGTGATGAATTCATATCCATATGGTCACAACACAGTATGCACACAGCTTCGATGGTATTTGTAATTTTCGATCTTTTATGCGTGCATAGGACACGACCGAAAAGCTTAATCCCCGGACTCATAGCTTTAGGCATCTTCAACAGTATTTACGTACTCTTGTAAGTTTAAAAATGAATTATATTAACTGAAACCAAAAAAACGGAAACTTCCATTTTCAAAAAATTATCAATTATAAATACCTTAATAGTGATATATTCTTACAGGTGTCTGGACAGCTTTTTGAAAGGAGAAATCATATACCCGGTATTAAGAACTTTATCAGTTTACAAGTTGTTTGTTTTGGTTGTTTATTTTCATATTGCTACTTTGTTTTATTACACGGCACAGTGGTTTATAACAGATCTAGTTCATGGACATTCTGATTATTCTAAAAAGGTTTTAAACTAACATGTAAGAAATATTGATATTGTTTTTGTAACTTTATATTGGTTGATGTCTTTTGAATATTTTATGTATAATATATTCTGGCAAGTTTGTCAGTGTTTTTACTATCTGTAATAATTAATAAGGACTTATTCTTTTCGTATTACATCCGGTATCAATCAGTGAAACTCCCGGTAAAAATGGTAAAAGCGTTTTAGAGTCAAAAATATCATTTAAGTATATTTACCTTGTAGGAGCATACATCAAAAAGCTCTTTTTTTACTTTGAATATAGTAAAAAGCGGTAAGTCAATATTCCAAATACACTAGTTTTTTATTTATTTCATAAGACTTTATTTGCATTGTACTTTTCAGTTTATTTTAAGCACCATATCTAAATTATATATTAAGGTAAACTAATATTAATTCAAAATCCTGCACGTATTGAACATTTTGTAACGAAGACTGCTTTGGACATCTTTGAAAAACTTTCGACCTCTTCGTGAAAACCTTACTTAGAAAGATAACTTCCCGTTTCAACAAAGTTATCTTGTAGCTAAATTAAATTCTTTTGATATATTTTTATAAATATTATGATGAAATTGAAAATATATATAATAAATCAATTTAGTTTCTGCGTTAATGGAGATACAAATATAATATTATTGGGTTTTGTACGACTTTTAATCACTAGAAATGATAAAAAAAAAGTTTTCTTCTAGTTCTACTATAAACAAATATATTTAATAGGGAAGTAACTACAGCAAAAGTTTGAGATATATGTCAATTTTTATTTTCATATAAAGCGTAAAAAAAAATGTGGTGATGATATGGCCGATATTTATATTAAGTCCTTGAAAATCAATAGTGATAAAAAATACTATGGTTATTTTTTATTTAGCAATACATATTATTAAATTTTCTTTGAATAGTAAGGCTTCGTCGCTTCTTAATCATTGGACGCGTTCCCTCAGGAGAAGCTTTTATAAAGTTAGACAGCAAGGTTTTCAGAATATTCTCCCATTATTTACTAAGGTTTTGCACCTTTAAAGAAAATTATTCTAATTATCTTTCTATAATTACGCCTCGTTGTTTCGTTAACCGACTTCTATCTTATTATTTTCTAAATACATTGATGTTTTACTAAATTCATCATTTTCAATTCAAAAACTAGAAAAACAAAATTTAGATATACTTTTTTATTCTTGATACTTCAATAGAAAAGATCTAAATACTGTTCTATTGACAAAAGAATTTCCTTAAATTCAATATTATTATTTATGGAACATCGAATAAATTTCTATTTCGTTACGCAATTAAAATTTAGACAAATTTCTATTAAAAATAAATCCCTTCGTGGTTATACTAATATATAAATGTAAGTGATACACTATAATTTGAACAGATATATATTTTGATATTTTCCTTATTTATTATATATTTTTTAATTATTACTTATTAAGCATTCAAATTAATACGTATGTTAAAAAAAAGGAAAAACTCGACCAATGAAAAAAACGAAGTTTTTAAAATTTATGTACAATTACTCGCGTTTATTTATTTAATAAACTGCACAAACATAAACAATGTGTTTAAAAAAAAATAATTAAAATCATCTTTTCAATAACAATATTAATAAATTTTTAACATTATTATTTCCATCCAAAAATAAATCAAAAATTTTAAACTCAATATACCCTGTTGTAAATATTATTTGTAAATAAACGATCTTTAGGGTTATCAATAAATAAAATTCTACCATTAACGAATAATAAAAGTCATTATCTTATATACCAACAAAATTAGAATCTCGCTAATTAAATCAGCGTGACTAAGTGACGCGTTAGACTTATATTGAACTTACACAATGTAATAATATGAATAAAAGTTGATTTTTGAAAGAACGTCTAATATTATAGCAGTCTTGAAACAATACGAAGTTTCCTTTGTCACATATATGGATGTAACTCAGGAAGACCATTGAACGAGAGGCTGGTCACGGTGATATGGAAGGGCATTGTTTCAAAGTAATGACAATTCTATCTGTATTATACGAACTCGTAGGATGGACACGTGAACTTACTACGTTACAATAATTATTTATTATTAAATTCCATAGCAGAATAAACATAAATACCAACATAATTAAACTTAAATTTAATTTCCTATTTTGTTAATAATTTAAAGCGACTTTGTTAATAATTTGGTCTCAGTACATCAGTTGACAAAAACTGAACTCTTCTGATTTCTCTCTGTCTCGTGGAATTAAATAAATTAAATGTAATAAATATTTTTTAAAACAAGCTTTTATTTTAATAAACTAAAACGATAACAAACATTTTTACTTTTAAAACTTTACGTTCTACCTCTAACGTTGTCACTTATCACATATTTATAATACATAAAAATTTGGCGCGAGATTCAAGTACTCATATTTAGTTAGTATGAAATTTTATGTGAGTTGAAATCAATGATTCCAAGATAATAAATTTACTTTTTATTAGTTATAAATATTAAATGATTGAAAAATGCATATTTGGAATACACCAGCCACTTTCAGTTAATAGGTATTGAGGCGTTCTCGAACCTCAACTTGTGAAGTTCATTTAGTCAAGACGAAGGCAAATATCTAAGGGAACTCGATGTCCTTAAGTAAATACTTCCGCTATTTTTGCTGGGACGGCTTCTTTGTCTCTAAAAAAGTCAGGCCGTGCCGTGTACATAATATTGCTATCATAATTGGGCAGGTAACTGAAAAATTCTACCTCTCTGTTTTGGGCCTCGGTTGTGCAGGAATTTACAGGAATTAATTAATCCATCTCTTCTTTACCATTGACTTTCCAGACGAACAGCAAGTTTTTTTTCCTTCTAGTGATTCTTCGCTTCTGGATGAACGATACACTTCCTCCTAACTCATATACAGTTTAAAGAGTAGGAAAAAAAATTCTGCGTGTTTCTTTGGCCTTTCAGCAGATTCAGACATAACATAATCAATGAGAGAAAAGTATGGTACATTGTAGAAAGAGATTATAGGAGTAGGTCCGTTCATAGAATCTCTCATAACGCCTTTAACAACATAGCTAGCAGTTATTTGCTAGTATTTTTTTATAAAAGTTCTAAGTCTTCTGAGGGTTAATAATTTCACCAGAAGACAATACACCACAAATTGTCGTCATTGATAATATTAATTCCCTCAATCATTAATGAAATAAGACAGTAAAGATTAAGACATCGTTAGTATTCGTATAATAAAGAGAAGAAATATGTTAATCACGAAATTATATAATTATAGTTCGTTTTAAATATATATGTTTTAAAAGAAATAATACTTAATTAAAATACACATTGCGTGGTACAAGCACTGAAAATATATATATTTTGTAAACATAAAAAGCCAAATCGTTAATTAGGTCACATTGTTGTGATACAAAAGAATAAATATATTCTTGCTGTAGAGATTTTGAACATTAAATTAGTGTGCAAATGATTGCGAGGTTATAAGATTTATTTTGAATTACACCGCCTATTCTCCAATTAGTAATAAAATTCCTTAATTTTCACTCACGTAAAGGTTCTATAAAACAAGTACTTTACGTTTTATCAATACATTAATTTTATAAATTGGTTGAGTTATATCTTATTTCTACTATTATTGATATAAAACATAACAGCTATTTCAATACATTAAGCTATAAAGTAACTACTTACTGTGAGTGGTGTAAACACACCATCTATCTTTCTAACTTAAAACGCTTCGTGGAAAATTTTCTTAACAAGTTGCATCGCACAGCAACACTCGTGCAATATAAGTTTGCAATGAATGTCTTAATTTTTTTATATTTTAAAAATAACTAGCACTTTAGTACTACTACTATAATAAATCAGTTTTTGTGAATTTTAAGTTGTATAGAAACTTTCTTTTCATAATACTAGTACTATGTAAAGTTAGAAGAAAATCAAGGCCTAAATAAATATATATATCTAAGTATGAAACGCACATAAGACTTCAAATATAGTATCAAACTGGCCGTATTTACTAAGGAATTATGAAAATATTGAAATCAGACAACTTGCATATACTTAGAAATACCGTTTGTGTTCTCGTTATTTTATTTATATTCAATATATTCATAGTAAAGTGAATAGTCATAAAAACCATAAAAAAAATATTCACCCATGACAAATACTATATGAAATCATTTGTTGTTTTAGCATATGAAAATTTGTAGAGTGATAACATAGTCAGAACTTTTAGCAGCGTTGAGGTGAAACAAAAAAATTATTGAACAGTGAAACGTATGTAGTTTTAAAATTGATGAAATTTTATATGCCGTATATAAAAACAATTCTTATTCAAAATAATAGCTTCTCAGTAAATATTTTAAAGTGTTTCTTTATTACTACTCCGAAGGGTTACCTCGTAAAGATGAGATACGAAAACAATAATTAGAAAAAAGAAAAATTACGTCAACTCGAACATATGCGTTCATGACGAAAGTAAAATATCTTGAATAATTTATATACAGTCTCACTGATGGCACTGAAATATTTTATATCCAAATAATTTTTGCCTGCGACTTAGTCAGCGTGGACCCAGTCGTCCTGTGGACATTGGGCTTAGAGAGAAATGAATAGAGTTAAAACAATACACATTGTAACCAAACCACAGCATCTATGGTCTGCGCTACAGGACTTCACACAATACAACTGCTATACATCGATCCTGCAGAAACTACAAGGAATTTCAGCTTGAATAATATATTTTATACTCCTCTCCCTGCACCCGCACGATGAATCCATTGAATGCTAAAAAGTTTCGTCTCTTGCTCTGATGTCTAAGCTACATTACTCTTAGATTGATCAAAATCTGCTCAGCAATTTTCATTTCAAAAGAACAACAACCAACCGTACACACACAAATCCTCATACAGTTTCTCATTTATAATATTAGACGGCATTGAGCTGATGAACGCTGGTTAAACTTCAGGTTTATATTTTAAAAGTTTCCCTGTTATGTGTTTCATCAACAATTTATGATCTCTGGCATTAATTAACTATATACATATGTATGTATATATATATTGTTTTGTTTAGCATTTTTTTATATCTTATTTTCTTTTGCAAATTATAAAAGATTTTTTGAAACATTAAAGACTTAAAAAAAGTTTCCATGAACTATTTATTTTAGGTGATAATTAGTTTTAATTATTTATTAGAATAAATTAGATGGATAATAATTTGTGGTATGATATACTTAAATATTATTATTAGGCCACCCACAATAGTTTTAGGTACTTCACAGATAAAGTTTTATTGTTCTACCTTTGGATTGGCGGCTTTTTATATATGACTTACACAAAGATAAATAGTTTGTAACACACAAGTGTACCTGAAAAGTTTAAATAGGATATAGTTTTACGTTATACATTATTGAAGTGAAACTTCTTATGCGACTTCCGACATGGTTGCGTTAGGCGTCCTGGGGGCGCTTAAAAAGAGACAGAGCGAGAGGGAATGCGTAGCGCTCGAAGGCATGTTGGCAATAAATTGTTACTTGTTAGTAATGTTAATGAAGTTTATCTTAAAGAAACACTGAAAAATCCTTAAAAATAAATTTCCACCCCTTCCTATTTTTATTCCAACATTACGAAGCTTCACTTCTTCCTC
The DNA here is from genome assembly GCF_018135715.1 of Danaus plexippus. NCBI lineage: Eukaryota > Metazoa > Arthropoda > Insecta > Lepidoptera > Nymphalidae > Danaus > Danaus plexippus. The sequence continues at coordinate 5,937,885 of NC_083538.1, forward strand.
GCTATAAATATTTTTGTATCATTGTACTGTCAAATTTTGCAGTAATAAATCAAATTTGTACGTAGCTAGTTCCATTCTACTACAAGACACTAACATTCACTAAATTGATAATGACAAAAGATGTGAACCAATAAACGGTATTTTATTCAAATGTCCTATGTTAAATCTCCTAAATATTGGCATTACTGCCGGGTGCATAATATGCATAATGTGAATAGGGTATATGAGGAATAAAATATAAGTGTTATTGTAGAATTATCAAAGCATTACAGAAAATATTTTTATTTTTAGAGATGTGAAATAAAAGTTTATCTTTCAGTTCAAGTCAAATAGAAAAAATATTTCGTTTAAATAGGCAGCTACAAGTAGGTACTTCTATTTGTAAAACACAAAACATATTTTTAATCTGGCGTTAGTAGAGTGAGTTAAAAAAAGAAAATAGAGGTACAATAATATTGGTGAAGGTTCGGCTGGACATTGACAATGAATTAAAAATAGAAATGAATATAAATTGAATTTGAGTTTATGAATATTTTCAAAAATATATAAAATATTCTTTATCACTAATAATATAGAATAAAACGTGAAAAAATAAAAAAAAGAATTAACGAAAAATAATTACTAACAGCATAATAATACGTACGTGAATATATAAATCTAAAAGCTGTTGCAATATTGTATTATAAATCCGAAAATATTAGTTTTATTTGGGATCAGATATCTAAGCAAAATTTATTCAGTTATCTGGCTATTACACACATTGTTTATTAACATTATTATCATTAAATAAAACGTACATAAAATTCAGTAAAACTTTTTATAACATATAAAAGACACAACTTATTGAAAACATGGCTAAAATGGTTGTAATATCTTAAATTTTTCGGAATCACTAAAAATTTTAACAAGTTTAGGTCCGATTCATCATCTACATTGTACATAACAGCCACCTAGGATTTTATAGAAAAACATAGTCGCTCAAATCTAAAACATGTAGATACGTGAAGAGCACTTGCATTTGAAGATATTACGCGAGATGGCGCTTTTGCTAATTAAGTCCATAAGGAGTTATTACTGTTAACAAACCAGATTACAAATAAAAACAAAAACATATTGTGATACTTAAATTAGGTGTTAGAAATAAATCCGTTGCAAACGAACGTATGTACATACTTAAAATTTGCAAATCACCCCCTGGACCGCGGAAAAAGAGGGGGTTCCAACCGTCGATTTTTTCCCCTTGTCGCATGATTTTCGTACGGCGTTGCGTAATGAAGGATTAGAAGCAGTATTGAAATAGTGCGAAACTGATGCCGTACAAAATCAAATGACCAAATTTACCCTGGAAATTGTCGGAAAATATTTTAAAAAAATCCGACTTTTACGGCACTATGCTTTTTCATATTGTTTATCACGGATCTATCGGTGGTAATAATGCCGTACAAATATATATGACCAAAAAGTACTCGCTCTACCTGTACTTTACAATTGTCACGTGCACTCAGTTGGACAGCTTACAAGTCCTGGCATAGTGCTGATTCTTATTATTTAATGCTCTTATATCGTTCTAGCTAGGTCACCTGGTGGTTCAAATGACCCATAACTTTTTTCTCACTTTAATCTCATCCCAAAAGATATCTTTATCGTCGTATTTTATTTGATGTGAATATTATTTTATTTTATATACATTATTATCATCAATTTAAATACTTATCAGAATTTAAAACAAGTTAATTTATTGTATATATGATATTGAAGTTATGTAATGAAATAATTCCTAATTTTCCTGCATAAATAGATACAAAACTTACACAACGAGTTCTCACGATTCACAACATAATCTTCATCGAGGTAAGGAAATACATATTTTTATAACGAATTAGTGTTAAACAAATTATTAATATCTCTTTTATTACTGATTCTATATTTATGCCAGTGTTGTGACGTTTATTTTTAATATCTCATTATTTGTTATGATATTCCGTTAATATATGATAATCTATACATATAAAGAAAATTGGAGTATCTGTTTGTAATATTGAAATAACTGTTTTTTGCTACATGTATAAAAATATACATACGGTACGTACACCTAAATAACATTTTTATAATTTTTGTCTGGCTGTCTGTGTACCTACTTGTGTGTTCCGCCTAATCTCTGAAGTAGCTGGACCGTTTTTTTTCAGGACTTTTATGGGCAGGTAGGTGATGTAATAATGAGTTATTCAGACACTTTATATCCCGATACCGAATCCACGTTATCAAGCGCAAGGAGAAGGCTGGGCGCATGAGCGCTAAAACTTTTTTTCATATTTTCATACCCAGACGGAGTCGCGGGTAATAGTTAGTTAAAATAATTATTAGTCATTCCATCATGATATCTAAGATTTACTAAATACCTAAAAGTTTCAATAAATCCATTTTTTCTACGGCGGATCTCATTCGCGATTATATTATTTTACATTTTTATCGACGTTTCGACTTAACAATAATCGGAATCACTTGTAAAGGTAAAAGTCACCAACGAGTACGAATTGAATCCGTCAAACATAGTTTAATTTAAAAACATCGTTTAGTTTTTAAGTTATGGCTTCATTCACATTGAATTTGTGGAATATTTTGTCAATGTCAACGTTTTATATATACGTTTGTTTTATTCAACAATTTTGGCCGTCAAGTGGAGAAGAGCTTTATTGAAATACATTTTTAATTATATCGTCTGCATTAAATCTTCCTCCTGGAAATCTCCGGAAGGTATGGTCTCTTTAAGTCTATGTTAATGTTATATCTAATAAAATATTATTAATTATTCCAGTATCATATTCTAAGAACATCTTACAGATACAATAATATCTTAAATTCATTTGATTAAAATTTTATTGTTTTCATTTACTTCTTTTATTAAACTTATGCAATTTTTATTGTGTATGATATCTGGTACGTATATTATAACGTTACTTGTCTGCTTCGTTTGACAATGCTGCGATCCGATCTTCTAGATGTTTCTAACGAACTAACACACGTACTGTCTTGCAAGTATTTTTCGACCATTCTAAAGAGCTTGTAAATCCTTATATAAATAAAAATATTCAGTTTTGATAAAACAACAAACCATTACAGTAACATATAGTTATTTAAAACAAAAATCCAGGCAGGTTCTTAAATAATAAATACCCTGTTTAGCCAAGAGCTATTATATACACAACCCCTTCACGTTTTATAAATGAGAGTAGGATGCATTAAGAACCCTTCTTTCGTTCATCTCAAAATCGTGAACTCCTATCGTGATCGTAAAATGAAGTACGTACTTTTCACAAGCATTTACCCCCATACATATACAAATATATACATATAATGACTGTATTAATACTATATGTACTCAATATTTATGTAGAGGCCTTTTAAATAATTGAAAAACCTTTTTGATTACAAAAAATACACCCACAACATCTGCATTCTCCTTACACTATTATTACGTGATAATTAAATGTATTTTTGAAAGTATAATTTAGGGAAATTAATGTAAAATAAAATAAGTTAAATAAATTACGATTTTCCTTCCATTATTACATAATAACTATGTAATAAATTTAAATTTATATTATGATTACATGTTTTATAAAGAATTATCTCATGAAATCAAAAAAATGTTTACCATATTTTTGATCTCAATGTCAGAGCGGTTCAATTTTGGTCGTTCGTCGAATAAATGAGTGACAAAGAGTATTTAGGATCTACAAAAAATAATCCCAAGGCAAACAATCTAATAAGGTATATGTCTATACATATATATAATTAACATTGATAAAACGCTGTATCAGATTGCTCTTAACTTTCAACCTTAAACAAAGGTTAACGTTACTTTGTTTTTTTTTTATAATAGCTAGCTGTTTTCCACAGCTATGCCCGAATGTTAAACTTTTTGGAATACGTACCCCTTTATGCAGTTTCATTCGATTTCCAAAAAATCCTTTCATCAGATCCTGAATTGGTGAAAAAGGAATTACCTCAGGCTTGCTGTTAAGAGTTTAAATATCTAATATCGGCAAATAATGGACGGAGTAAAAGCGTAACTTATAACCGATTAGAGAACTTTATGATATTCGAAGTCTGTTAAAAAGTAAAGTAAGTTGCTCCTTAAGAATATCCAATATCATGTACTTATGAGTGAAAACATCATCAATATCGGTCCAGCAAATTATTGACCGGAACAAACAGACAAAAAAAAATTTAAAAGTTGTTTTTTGATATAGGTATAGTATATACTATCATATGCGTCTAGTGAAAAGCTGGTGGTTTGATATTAAAAATAGACACTCCAATTTTATTTGAGGCTTCATGAATGTTAATTAGTTTTTAAAAATATTAATTGTGTTTGGTCGCAGAAAGTATTTCTTTAGCAAATTCATTAACGATTTCAATGATTCTCAAAGCCCGAAGTTAGTTTATGTCGTTATAAAATAAATCAATCTGCGAGTTGGGGGTCAAACCGGACAGCAAAATTGATGGGATCATTTTAATTTCACTAACGATCTCATAACGACTGAGAATTGTATTTAGTTTAGATTAATAGATAAAAAGTTGATACTTCTATGGTATTAAACGGTAAAGTGAGTGTGACTGTTCATAATTATATCATTTTGTAACTCGTAACTCTGTGATCAACGAGCGTGAAATGGCAAAACTTAAGTAAGCTCGTCTTTATGATACCTTTCTTCATTTTATGCACTGTTTCGTTTTCTGAACTATTAAATTAATTAGCTAATTAAAAAAAACAATTCTTCGACCGAAGTGAAAGTATATATTTTATTTTATTAAATAATTAGAAATATATAGAAATATTAGAAATATACTTATTTATTGGATTATTATATTCATGACACAGGAATCGTTGCAAATTTAAAAAAAAAATCAGGTATAAGAAGAGATATAAAAAATGATAGTAAAATGAGCTTGGATTAGTCATTTTAATATGATTATCAATTAATTAATATTTTCAAGTAATTTATTGATAGACCAAAAAAATAATGACTCTTTAACTAAATTTGATTTATTCAAATCGACACACATAAAAATCGAATATTGAAAATTATTTTTGAAGCCGTGAAAAAAAAGATAACCTGTACGATTAACAATCCTAATATAAAAAAAAACTATTGAAATAATAATAACGGGCTATGGTCACAGAAGGTTACATCCTCAAATTTGAATGTTAATTAATTAGTTTTACACGAATAGAGCCTCTAAATTAAAGAATTATTGATTGGCAAACGAATGCAATTATGTGTAGCAGATTGACTCGTTATACAAGTGCAGCTATTGTGAAACTAAATACGAAAAACCAAGCAAGTGCTAGACTGACACTACAGCCGTGGGATTCACATAGAAATTAATTAACGTCCTGCCGAAACATACAACAACAATCTTAATGTAACCCTGAATCAAAACATTTTTTTTAAAGAGCCTAACTATGACAGCGAACATATATCCATTGTTTTTCATTTTCATGTAATTCCCACATAATACAATAAAGATTATATTGTATTTATATTAATATAAAAATATGTCTACCGTGAAACCTATCACACGCATTTTTGTATAAAAAAATCTAGATCAGTAAGATTTATCTAGATTCTAGTTTAGTTCCATAATATTAAAATTTATTTAAGACTAACATTTTTTAATGGCCTCAAAATTGTTGATTAAAACAGAATTTAAAATAATATGGATGATGCATATGTTAAAATTATTTACAAAATTACACAATTTCAAATTTATTTTAATTTTTCTATACGTTATATCATGGTATATGAGTTGACCTAAATATAAGAATCACCGACCATCGACCTGTCAGATTTCCATTTGCTTTGGTGACAAGCTACGAGGTGATATCCGTCTCTCAGCATTAAGAGCACTCTCGCTTCTAATTAGAGATTAATTGAGTCACAGTGCTACTAAGAGTCTTTAATGGTTGCTCGCTCTAAAAGGAAGTAACTCAAAATAGAGGGGGAATTATTCCGTTCATCTTATACTTGGCTGAATATAATTAGGTCATTTATAATTTTTTTTTAATTTCAATATTTCTGAACATTATGTTTATTTGAAAAAGAGAATGGGTTGTTAAGTCAGTTGGCCGCGAAGCGCCATCGGCGACGCACGCACCGCCATGTTTCGCGCGGTGTCCGTCGGTTGGAAACGCTACTGGTGGGGCACAGGTACGGAATTAGTAATCACGGCATCCGCAACAAATAAATTGAAATTTCCGATTTCGAGATTGCTTTATTAAAAAAATAAACATCATAATCGAAATATTTACTCGGTGAACATGTGCATTTAATTGCTTAACAGAGTATGGATGTTAAGTAATAAGTATATTATATTTACTAAGTGTTATAAAATATAAATGGTATCTTGGCTTTGTATTTGGCAGTAAGAAGTGTGTGTACTCCCGCTTTACCGGATGGCGGGTCGCACAACTATTTACGGTCGAGTTCGCTCAACTTCGCATTCGCTTCGGAAGTCTTCGGAACACGTGGATAGCCTTGACGGATGATACCGAAGCATGTTATGTATTTCGGCTTCTAAGTCGAATGTATAACAAAACAATGCCACAAGATAATCAGCACAAGCTTATCTCTATTTTTCATACACAATTATTCATTCACTGCAAAAATATCTAAGATATTATACGCGTAACATACAAGTACAAGATAAATTATTTATTGCAATTAAATAAAAAATGCAATTATAATGACATTAACTCATTTAAATGCAGACGGACGTGCTTGAGATAATATAATTCATATCTTATTAATAAATGCATCTGCATAGTTTATTCTAAATAAGAAACAACCGAATAAATTAGCATAACTAATTATAATTTTATCCGTTTAGTGTTTACAAATAAATAGGAATATATTATTTATAAAAGATAAATTGTCTGATATTCAAATGTTGTCGTGATTTAGGAAAAATACTAGTGAATAAATTTTTAAGGTCATAAAGCGAGGTCTTAACTTAAATGGTAGTCAAAAGTAGTTCTGTATGTATAAATACTTCCGTGTGTGTTTGTGTGTGTATATATATATATATATATATATATATATATATAACTTTTTAATGAAATGAAGTTACCTATACAACGAGCAACTACGAAGTAAATCAATGTAATTGTATTATTAATTTTATTATACTTCTAATTTTAATATGTATAAAACGACTTACTAAAATCTTTTTTTTTTTAATGTTGATATACAATGTAAATTTTTTAATGTACGTGCTTTCGAAAAAACCTTGTAATTTTTTAACAAATATTTCGTCTTTTAAGAAAATAACTGCTTAACATATTAATATTTTAAAATATATATAAATATTAAAAGTATTATGATCATAAGAAAATATCACAACAACACTTAAATCTAATACGATATTTCTGAATACGTGATAATAAAGAATATCTTCCTAGTTTATGCAAAGCAATAAATTTTTTGTACTAGTGCACTGGACACGTACCTACTCATTTAAGAAATATATACAATACTTAACATAAACCCAATATAATATGAGAGTTCGTTTACAATTGATACAATTTATTTAAAAAAGGGAACAATAAATAGTTTTAATTACCACTGAAACAAACCCCTAATTATTTAATCACTTACAGTTAGAGTTTATTGAAATTAATAATAAAATTCCATTTACTCGAACCAATGACGCAAATGTCTTACGTCGCGGTTAGTGGAGTCGGAACCTTCATAGTGACTTAATTGCTGTAAATTATTGCGTTACACGAACATGCTTCTCATTTTCATACTTCCAACGATTGTTTGTAACTTACAAAACACTGTTTACAATTAGTGACTGTTACACATACCTAGTATAGACTAGACAATGAAATGTTAAAGGAGAAAATTTATCTGTATGTTATTTTGTATGAAAATTGTCAAATGGTTCTTAAAGTAAATTTATATTTTATATAAGTAATTATTATACGTCATTGAATGCTATAACATGGTACATGGTCCGATGAGTTCAACAGACACATCGTATTGACCCCATTTTATTAGATATTAACTCTATCGTTTTAATGAAAGCGAACGGTATGATTCGTGATTGGAACATCGTTTCACAAGACTTATTGTGTACTGTTGAATGAATCGTTTGTATTATTATAAAATAAGAACTGTAATATATAGCAAAAAATCATAAAATGTCATTATTATTGATAATTAACAAGTAAAAATAAGAGCTAATCTAAAACAAGCTTCAAAGATTTCATGCAAACTGTCCCAACTTCGAACATTTCAAAAAGATTCCAGACAGTCCGTTACCAAAGTTGCGCCTTAGTTTTTTGTATTAATTCTTTAAGCTCGATATAAGAAATTTCTCATATTCATTTTAAGTCAGAGATTCGTCATTCCCATTTGTTATAGCGGTTTCAATTTGCTTCTATTAAACATTGATAGAAAACAAACATGCACATTAACACACGCACACATGTGTGTAGTCATGAAAACTATTTTTATACTTAGAATATTAAAGCTCTGACTTTAATTAACCACTTAGACCACAACTGTCTTTCTAGGGATCCTTGGTCGTTTAATTCTTCAAAACATTTTACAGCAGCACCCTAATTAAAGAATACGACATTGTTAAAAAGACTTCGTTTCTTTTTTCTAATTTTCATCTTGAACAAGATTCCAGATTTTTATACAACTTTCGACGTGATTTATACAACAATTTCGGTATAAAACCCAATGATATGGATATATCAATCAAAATTGAACTAAACTAAATAAAACTAATATCTTTCGGATTATACGCGTATTTTATTATTTTAAAAACTACATACTCCAGAAGTTTGATTAGTTTTATTTAAATGACTACTCGCGAAAGTATTAAATCTCATTATGTGAACTAAACTAATTAATTAAGATTCAAATAACGACCTTAATATATACGATCGCTTATTAGAAAATAAAAAAATATATATCATTACATTCATGTATTCAATGAGTGAAGCTAAATACAATTATATTTTTTATATATACGATATAATATGGAAATTTTATAATTTCTAGAAAAAAATCTCAACATCAACGTCACTATGGAGTATCAATTAACTAGTGGAAGCCCGTAGCGAATCGATAAACGCATCTCTTTATTGCAGCGGACAGCTTTTTATACACACAATATATATGCACATAATTATGGTTTATGCTTACATACACGGACTATTGATTTCTTTATGATTTACAATATGTTATAAAAATAAATGTAGATTATTTATAAAAAGTTTCATGTTTCATATACATCTTCATTAGATAGTGTTTTGACTATTTATGAGACCAAAATAGACTTGGGGGGAAATAGATTACATAATAAAACGTAAGTAATAAGAATAATTAATATGTGATGGAGGTGATAACTGGTATAATTAAAAAATCTTATTGTAAAATGTTCATACACATTTGTATATTACGTACTGTGTAAATTATTACAGGAAATTTCAATTTCAAACTTTTATTTTCATTCATATTAAATTGATCACAAAGTTAAAAATTCTGTTGTTCAAATCAGAGTTTGTTGGAAGTTAAGGAACTGAATTTTTAATCATGGTATTTAGGTCACGCCGTTAACGGCGCAAGTGCTTGTTTGATATAGAAAAAACCTGCATAAACTCGAGAGAAAAAGAATTTGGATTTATATTTCTACCCATATTCAGCCAATGGTACAATTCTCTATAAAATCTTCTCTCAAAAGCAACAATAATTTTTTATTGGTCCCGACATGCATTGTACTATTAAAATACTAGTACTTTTTCATCTTACAATAGCGACCAATTGAGAGAGATACTCGTAGTTTTAATATATTGTTTCGTAGTTACAATACAGATGTCTAATATTTATCAGGCATAACATATAACACGAGATAATGAGTTACAAATGACAAACACTAAGATTTATGTATGTTTGTAAATTATAAAAAACAATAATCTTAAATCATAAATTGTTGTATGAACTTATCACACATCAGAGGCCATATCAATGATAAAACGGTAAAATTAGTAAGAATTCCTATCGTCTGCATAAAAAGCGACAGTTTAGGAGCGTTCTATTCATAAAGAAAAACGTGTCAACTGTCGGTATTAAAGTGACTACCGGATCTAGCACTAATGGTACAGAAATTTACTTGATAACATACAAATGTTCGGGGGTCTCTGTTTTTGTTGTCCAACCCCTGACGTTAGGGTAACTGATAACTGTGAAACGATAACGACGAATAAATATATTTAAAAATATCGAATTTTAATATATATTTTTTTTATTATTTTCATTTTTTTTTTATCACCCATACATATAATATGAATTACAAAATGAACTTTTAACAACCTTATCAATGTTATAAGCGACATTCTTTTGGTATTGATAGATTTTTGTTGTCTTCTCACACAAAAACTGACTAGCCAATAGTTAAAACTTTATAGACAAATGATTTAGTTGGTAGTGAGACAATGGTAATATGTAATGGGGAAGTTCTTAACTAATTAAAAAAAGGGACATCATAGTTTGAAAAGTGTTTTAATAAATTTCATTTTTCGAAATCTGCTATACTTAGATCTTTAGTTCAGATTTGAATTGAAGCTAATAATATTATTATTATACTAAGAATTACACGTCTCAGTTATGATAACAAAATATGTGTATATAATACTTCAAATTCAAAATGGAATATTTCAGACATTCTAGAAATACTCTACTTGTGAAACACAAATCACGAAAATGTTCTCCAATATTATTTATTACAATATATTAAACCATTTCTGATAGTAGAAGTGATTGACCGGGCGTAAATTCAACCGTAATTCATATTAAATTTTTAGTTTAAATACATTAGGTACTCTTCAGATTGACCATAACAAATACAATTTTATATAATAAGGCAATTAAGACTGATGATATATGATCAGTCAGAAACATTGCTAATGAAACCTTTTTCAATTTCAATTTTAGAACTCTTTGGTAACCTAATATCATATATAACATACAGTTGTTATTTGTTTTTGAAAATTGGCGGCAAAATTAAAACTCTTTTTACACGTGAAAACGAACCTAGTGTAAGAAAATTTTACGTCAATGATTTTTTATGACTTTCGTTATGGGCTTACTCAACAACAAAGCTATATTAGGCTTCGATTAGCATTTCTTAAGAATGTCCATCTCTTGCCACAATAAAAATTGGTTTTACGAGTTTATAAGTGGACGTAGCAATATCAATGATGAACTGCGTGAGGGACGTCCTTAACAGCGACTACTGAAGATAACATCAGTACTGTGCGACGCATGATAGAGGAAGATAAGAGAGTGACCCATCAGTAGATACGGACAAGCCTAGGCATTGGTATGAGTCAAGTTCAAAAAATATTACATAAACATTTAAGTGTCAGGAAGCTTTGTACCAAATGGATTCCCCAATCTTTAACCGACGACAACCTTAACACCTTTGAATGGACTGGTGTCAAAAAATATTAGATAATTTCAACGGTGGTGAAATGCTATATTTGACATCGTCACGGGCGATGAAAGCTTGATATATTGCTACAAGCTCGAAACCAAAACCTAATCAGCTCAGTGGGTGTTTCCTGACGAGGATCGGTCAACAAAGATAAAGAAAGGAAAAGTCATTTGTGACGGTTGTGCTAGAAGATAGAAGAACAGTTACTACAGACTGGTATGTCAATCGTTATTTGACTGTAGTGTTGGGAAAAATCCGACAGAAGCGCGTTCGAAGCAGCATCCTCCTTCACCACGACAATGCTTCAGCGCACTCCGCAAAACGGACTGTTGAATATTTGACTATGGCAGGTGTCGAGATAATAAGTCATCCTCCATACAGTCCTGACCTGGTGCCCTGTGACTTTTATACATTTCCAAGAACTAAAGATAAAATTCGAGCTATTCGCTTTACCAGTCCTCAAGATGCGGTGAAAGCGGACAAAAATGCCATTGAAGAGACCTCTAAGGAAACATGGACACTGCTTTTCTCAGTGTTTCCATCAAATGCGACGAAAGAGAAGAAAGAGAAAGAAAAACAACAAAAGTATTGGCAATTTTCTACATTAAGCCGTTTATAATTTTCGTAACATTTTCAGTGTTACCGAGCCATATGCAGTATAAAACTATAAAATAAGTCATAGAATAAACAAACTATGATTATATTAATGAGATCTAAGACTTCTGCTGGCATTAAAATTTGTTTTAGTATTTAAATAAAACTTATATTTTCGGATTACTACGAGATGAGAATGATCTCATCGGCCCGTGGTCACGGTTGCTGCCGAGTAAAGTAACCGAAACGTCGGGTGTATGTAGTTCAAAATATTAAAAAAACGCGTTTTAATTCGAAAATATTAGTTTCATTTATAAGAAAATATTATTAAAATTTAATTTAACATTAATTAATTGCAAATATTTAAAAAAGTCTTTGTTGTATCCATAACATTTGTACGTGAAAAGCGTGATCTCAAATTAATTATCATCCACATAAACCTTATCTGTAATTTTAGTCTGGCTAGTAAATTTCATCTTTACAAATTTGATACAGAATCTTCCTACACGTATATAAGACTAACTCATGCCTTCGACTTCATCCACGTGGACTTTTGAATTGAGTTTAGAGACAAATTCATAATGCTTTTTTTGTCTGCGTCTCATGACTTTCTCACTAAATATAATCGAAGTAGCATACCTTTTGTGGATTATCAGAATAAATTAAATCCTATCTATTATAAGAATATCTGAGATACATTACTGGAATTATAAACGAAAGCAATTTAGAGGTGTTTGAGTGAAAAAGTCACAGTAATAAATCCATACATCCTCACAAAAAGTTATACATTTTCAATTGGCAAGCTTATTTCATACAGTATATTATTCAAGGATCCATTTAAGATCGTATCTTCACGTCTATTAAATTATTACGTTTAAATTGTGATTCCAATTTATTCTAAGTATAAAGTGAGGTTTACCATAATGGTTTTAAAATACACGTAACATCCAACATATAAAGACGTTACCACATAAATCCTAACGTTCATAACAATGAATGTGTTTTTTGTTATTTTAACAATCATAAAAATGTTTCATTACGTGAACGGAAACACATTGGTCGAGCAAAGTTCGAGTTTAAATCTTAAATCAGGTCTTTAATATCCAAATATTAAACTTCCTGATAAAGTTCTAAACGTGGTCTATTTTATAACTTTGGGTTATTTATTTTTTCTGACTTTTCCAGGTATTTTACCAGACAGGACTAATAGGATCGAAGATATTTATTTACGTTTTTATAATGGGTATGTATATCTATATTTATTTTAAAACCGACTAACGTTTATGTCAACGTATATTTACTTAATTTGAGCAGATATCATGTACTTATTATTACAAATAATTTCATTATTAAATGAGTGAATTTAATGAAAATAATTACTTTGCTACAGATGACTTTACTCATAATATTTTATTGTTTCAAAGTTAAAATATTTTAATATCATTGTGCTAAACCATCGGTAACAATGGAGATAGTATCAACCGGCAGTGTACATAGCATAGACAGACACAATGCCTTTTACAATAGTAAATAAACAAAAGCTATTTCTATAGAACCAACCGGTATTATAATTTAAATAAGACCTTTAAGGTCAAATTTTATTTATATTACTTTTGCGTGATAGATAGCAATAATTATTATTTTTCCTGTGACTTTCTTGCTACTTGGTTGAAGCTCTGTAAATAAAAAAAAAGTCTAAATTATTATCTAGGTGATTTAGATAAGTTTATAAGAATCAAATATATATTGGTCAACTTAACAAGATAAGTGCAAATCTAAAATCTACGTATATTATTCTTACAAAGACTTACAATTACTTACATTTTTACAAAGACTTTCTGCGTTTGTCAATAGATATATGTAATTTAAGTATATAACACAATTTGACGAATATTCTTTGATCATTCTATGTGTTTGTTATATGAAAGCATGTTTTTTAGATTTAGGTCTAGCTTATTATTTACCTTTTCCCGACTTTAAGATAACTTTGATTACGGGAAATTAACCATGTAGGTACTGTCATATAATTTTATTATATATTATATATCTTTATTACGATTATTTATTTTTATTACAGAAATACGCTGAATGAATACGTGGATCTGCCACTACACCAGGTCACCCGTTTGTTTGAAATAAAAGGTTTTGACAATGGTAACCCCACAGTACTTTACATTCACGGCTTCATAGAAACAGCTCAGCAAGAAAGCGTGCAGGTAACGGATTTATTTTTAATCTTTGCAATACTATTCACCATGCTACATAAATTTAAATTTTTGCTACATTATTCATCCATGAATTATGACACGTTTATAAAAAGGCTTAACAGCAACTGGTTGTATTAAAAATCAGTATGTATCAATATAAATAACTATAAATTGTGTTGATTCCGCACATCGCTATTATAAAACGAAAAATAAAAAAAAAATCGAAAAAACAAAACCGCTATTAAATATGAAACAATAACAATAATGACAACCCAATAACTCCTGCATAAAATTAATTTTAATTTCAATTAAGAACATGTTACGGAAATAAAATCGTTCAAGGCTATTTGATTTAAATATTCGGAACTTTAAAAATAAAATAAAACGATTTTTTATAAACATAATAAAGCAAAATTAGCTAAAGCTCAGAATGAAAGACGTAGAACAAAATTAAAAAAAAAAAACTACTTAAAATTATGGCGTGTTCTACTCTCATATAAGTCAGCGACCCAATTTATTGAATACTAATTTCTTTTGAACCACAAGCATTAGTTAGTCATAAAAGATTATATCATGAAATATATAGGTAATTGTTTTTCAATCAGCTAATGATGTCACGAACCCCATTTTATGTCAATATTTCGCTGAAAAACTAGACACCATTATTGTAAAATTTAAATATATTTTCAGCGGTTTTGATCATTTTTGGTATTTTTTTTATTTTAAAGCCATGGCTCATGCAAGTTTATTTAAAAGATATTCTATTTATTTAATCCTTGACGGGTCCATAATTAGGATAACAGGTAGCTAATAATAAACAGCTTTTTTGTCATTGACTTGGACATTACATTTATTAAAATTGATTCGGATGAGTTGTAAAAGCAATTAAAATATTGTTTCTTTAAAGTGAAAATGTTTTTTGATGAACTAACCATATTAACTTGAAACTTATGGACAAGAAACAATCAAAATCAATCATATCAAGTACCTTTTTGTTGATTGGATGTAGCGAGTCAAATTTTAAACTTATTTGAGGTACCAGAACCAAAAAAACGATACATAATAAAAATACTTTAAGTAAAACCATGGCGCATATTCGGTTTAAGTTATAGAGTTATGGAGGTAACCATAAACACGCTTTCATATTAAGAATATAAATATTTTTTTGCTTAATGTTTCGCTTACACTTGTTAACGAGTGAACATTATGAGAAATCACGATGTATTCGGCTTTGCTGCAAAATAGTAATTAAAAGTTTTGATCAGGAAAGATGCGCTCTAATTGTTAAACATATGAATAACCCGTTCAAATTATATCAAAAAATAGAAAATAACAATAAATCCAGCTGAAAATTTACTATATTCTTCAAACCCACCATTATACATAAAAACTAAAAATTCCTTATTGATATACCTAAAAAAAAATGTCCCACTCAAAGACCGGAACAGATTAAAAAACGGCACAATTATTACAGCCTTGGATGTCTAAACCGACAGGACTAAAACATACAATTTAATTCCAAACGACTTTCTTAAGTAGGGGTTTTGTCATGGTCACAATGCTTGCTAAGAAGGGTACGTCCCAAGATTTATGTAGTTTTATAAAAAAAGACAAAGAAAAAACCTTATGCCCACCACATAATAAAACTAATAATATTCAAGGTAATTTTCAAGAATAATTTTCAAAATAAAAAACGAGTATAATTTTGTTTTTGCAACATAACATGATACGTGCTAACGTTATAACGAGTATATGTCATGATTCCATTCAAGACATAACCTTCTGAGAAATAATTCAAGCATAATATTTCATTCTCTTACTCATAATATAAAGTTATTAAATATTAATGTCAAATAAAAAATCAAGTTAGTGATTTTAAAATGTTATTAATAACATTATAAATAATAACATAAAATCGTATTGACTAAATCGATTTTAATATGGTGATATTTCGAATGTTATTAAATCGATACATATTCATTCTAGATACAGCCCTATCAATGATAATTCGAATAAGTACCTGTTAAAATTAATTTCTAAAAATGTTATTTATTAAAAAAAATACTATACACGTGTATAGATTAATATGTATTTATTGTTTCAAAACTTGCCATAATGGACTTTAAACTAACCTTCCTATGACCAGTTTGACAGATAGAATATTCAGATAGCCTTATTAAAAAAAATAAGGTCAGAAACAGATTATTATAAGAGTAATTATCCTCGCAATAATAACATATTATGTCTGTTATAATGTTATTAATTTTATTTGCAAATTAATATACACATTAACTTCACCGGCGATTTAAATATTACTAAGACTTAGCTTAAACTAGTAAACAAATTTTCCATATATTTTTTATGTATATTTTAAGTATGCTAAACGGACAGATGGTAAATGGAACCTGTTGTGTTGTTCCCGGTGTGCAGTAACCTTAGGGGATGTGACATGAAATGGCAAGGGGGATTAGGGCTCCTACAATAGGTACCATTTGTAATAGCAATTTTATGCCTACCAACTATAAGGGGTAGTACTTATCTGGTTGAACCACCCAAATACCAGAGGTCTATATATCTAGCTAGAATAATAATGACATACATACGACATCATACACCGAATAAACATTTAATCATGTTATTTTACCTTCTTTCACGCCAACCCAATTACGCATATGATTAAGATCATACCGTACTGATGTTATAAAATACATTTTTACCATACTATAATAACATGTTGACGACTTAATGATTACAATTTACAGAAAAACGAGCACGTTTATATTTAATGATAGGGAAAATTTTAAAAAATTGTACAATCATACAATTTTCCCCAGGTCATGGTAAACTCGTATTTAGAAGCACGACCAGACGTTAACGTGATTCTATTGGACTGGTCTAACATGGCTCATGGTTCATATTTACTTAATGCTGCTAGAAATACCAAAAAGGTAACATATAATGCATAGAACATAATATTAATTCAATACAATTGTAATCTTACGAATGTCGTATTCTGTAGGTTGGAGTAGCGGTAGCAGCACAATTGAATAGGTTAATCGAAACAGGGCTGGTATTAGAAAAATTACAAATCATTGGACACTCTCTGGGCAGCCACGTTGCCGGTTACTTGTCGAGGGAACTCAAAAACAAATATAACAAAACCATTAAAAGGTAAAATTCTATATCTTTTAAGATTTAGTAACAAAAAATATAATTCACAGTAATATGTTAGTAGTTAGTAAGTTGGCAATACTTTCATTCAAAACATCATATAGAAAATTAAACAAAAATTTTATAACTTTTTTATTATTAAAATAACCCGTTATTTTATTACTTTTTATAGATTGACAGCGTTGGATCCGGCATTCCCAGCATTCTATCCTGACGGCGTAGTTATGGAACACGTCACAGACAAAGACGCGGAGTTCGTAGACGTTATACACACGGACGCTGGAGGCTACGGCGCACCGGTCAGAACTGGAACAGCTGACTTCTGGCCAAATGGCGGGAAAAGTGTACAACCGGGGTGCCCTCGATTCGCACCAATACCCCTGTCAGACGACAGTATGTATAGATATTTATAGACCGTTTGTAACTCTGTTTGCGAATCCCTATATATATTTTATGAATTACGCAAGAATAATTTTTCTGTTTATTTAATGTTAATTCTAATCTATCTATCTAATTCTAACGTTAATCCTTCAATTTCTTGTTAAGTCTTTGAACCTTCATCCATAAAACCGTATATATTATTCTATTACGTAAGAGAATACAACATCATTGAAAGCCTTCATACATTGTAAAACCTTATCAAGTAATTTAGTTTATATGTTTACAAAATATTAAATCAGTTAGTATTAAATTTTAGATTTATGCAGCCATTGGAGGTCGTGGCAGTTCTACGCTGAATCCATAAGAAACCCGGAGGCCTTTGCAGCCTCGCCCGCTGATTCCTACCATAAATTCAGAGAAAACCCTTCCCCTGAAGTTGGTATGGTGTATATGGGAGCTAACTGTGATACTAGGTGATAAAAGAACTTCTACCTTATATTCTACAGTATAAAGTGCAGTTTTCCTTATAAATAGTAATTATATAAACATTATCTTATTTTTTTTATGTTAGAAATTAAATATAAGCGAAAATAGTGACTAATAGTCAGTATCTAAATCTGATCACAAGCTTCTTAGAATCTTCTAAACAAGACAATTTTTTACATTTAAAAATAAAAATATTTTATTATTTAAAATTATTAAATATACATTTATTTTAACTGATATCTTTTAGTTATTTAATAAATATAATCAATTATTTCGTTTCAGTGCTCAAGGTTCTTATTATCTGACTACAAACGCTGAACCTCCGTTCGGAAAAGGTATTGACGGAATTTATTCTAAGAATAAAAATTCAAAGGGTAAAAAATTATAAGTCGTAATAAAACGCTACTGTGGCTATAACAAATTTAATAGACAACTTGAAAAGTCACAATTATTCCAAATCATAGAAATAAATACAGAAAATAAAATATTATGAGATATTGTTTAGCAAAACAAGATTTAAAAAAATAATATTATAATTGTTAGTACCGAATTGTTCTGTGAGGTTTATTATTGTATAAATTCATGTAAAGAATTATAGTGATATTTATATTAAGATATTAAATGTATACGTACAATTTAAGATTTCATGTAATTTGAAGTCATTTTGTATGCTGAAATCTCGAAATTAGATAATACGTTAGGCTGTAAATAATAAATCACTTACGTAACTTCACAATATTGTAATATATATGTCACAAACGATGTATGTCATAGTAGGCAATTAAATAGATTGTGTTCAACTTATTATAATGTACTTAATGTTACGGGTACAAAAGAAATATTATCTGTGGTCGAATCATTGACATGTTGACTTAATTAATTTTTTTTCCTTTAAATTTAATCTGTGGTTTCATTCACATGACGTAATTCTTTATATTATCGATAAAAGCTCTTAAATTGTCCCGGAGCAATACAGAAATTAATTCGATAAAATATTACACTTGCTTTATAAATTATGAATGTCATTTCATTGATATACTTATTTTATAAACGTAATAGATTATGAAAAAAAATGCACACTTTCTTCACAACGAACAACACTAGACATTGGTGTAATAGAAATAAATGTATCAAGGGTACCAGCCTTTATTATTTAGTTTTTTATCATAACCATGAAATAAAACTAACTCACATAACAAAATGTAAATACTAAACCAAATTCAATTTCATATAATTACAAGATTAGAAATAATAATAATAAAAATATAAGAACATGGATCTTTGTTTATTATGAGCTTTTAAGACATTTTCTATCAATAGAAACAATCAAGGTACTATTAGTGCTTCATAAACTACGACTTAAACATTCAAGGTCGCTCCAACATCGGCGGTCGAATTAATATCGGCCCATCCTACGAGATCGTTTGGTACATTTTCAAAATCGTCAATCTTAAATAAATTATACTTTCTTCTTAATTGCTCTGTGTACCAATACAAGAAGAATATCATTGTTCCAGTCAATAGAAACCTGAAATGTATCAATTATAACGTATAAATCTTATTTATTTGAATATTATGAATCTTATCAAGCAATTAAAGCTGACTTATAGTGCGAGTAACGATTCACTACGTCACTTATTCATTTCAGATCTAATATCAGATATGAAGACATACCAGAGACAGGTGTTTATTCTGTGTACTGTATAAAGTCCGTGTGAAACCCAGTCGGTGTCAAATTCATTGACTGGTTAACTGAGGAATTATTACAGCTTTGTGTAGTAGCGTGATAAATTTCAGTTACAAATTTTATCGTCCAAAATACAGAAAAGGCGATAGCTGCCACAATAAGTACACTGGAAATCAAAATAAACTTGACGTGCACTTAATTAAGATAAGTAGATCAAAATATAGTGCAATATAATAGATATTAATTCGATAAAATATACTTACAGTCCCGCCGACATGTTGCTTACTCAAGGTTCAGAATGGAAGCTATGTATCACATGTGAAATTTTGAATATATTCTTAATGATTTTGCTATAAACTATACCTAGACGATAATCACTCCGCGACAATCAGTGCAGTAATGAATAAAGATCATTATTTAACAAATAAACATTCATTGTTAAAATAGAATTGCGTGATCGAATCAATAGGTATTGTGAGAACTCTAATATCTTTTTGACATCGTCATTTCAACCGGCACGTAGGTAAGAAATTCATCAATTGAATCATGAATTATATTTTTAACCTGCCCGTCTCAATGTTCTTTCTTTCCATACACGAAAATTTATATTGAAATTGACATGACCTTACTTTATAATTTCTAAGACATCACTTTAAACAGTAGCTATACTTAATAGTTTAACTCTTCTGCCAAAGTATATACAATTAAATTTCCCACGTTTTCTAAAACAACTATATATAGAGATGTGGGTTCGGGAAAGGTGTCGGTAAAATATTGCTTATTTTTTTTCGGTTTTCAGTTTCATTGAACTCGTCAAATAAAGTTCGTTTCGTAGCTTGTTAACTTAATTAATAAGTATAAATTTGGACCTTTGAAAACCTTTTTTACCTCAAGGATATAACAACTTGTCTAAAGTGCCCAGAATATGGAATCAATGAAAATACCCAATATTATTAGTATACACCGAAAGCTATAAATTTCGAAGGAAATAAGTAATTATAATAGATTTTTTTTATTATTTCTTTGAATTTTTCATTTTCGATTTGGCTAAAACATTATTCAGACTATTTTAGAGATATCGAAGACGTCGATAGGAGTAATAAGTAGGGATTAGCTATACACTTACATATATTTGTTTTGCTTTAGAAAGTACAGAGAGAAATATTGACATCTTTGAATTGTTGTTATTCTTAGTGAGAAATTATCAATTATTTTTATGAATATGTTAGTCGTGGTAATTTAGATATACCAAAAAAAGGGGGATTTAAAAAACCTCCAAATAATTTAAAATAATAAGAAACATATTTCTGCTGATTCCCAAAATTATGTTTATATCCAAGCAGACAACGAAGCGTAATAGCCTATTAGAGCCCATGAACCCCAGACCTTATTTCGTCATTTAATAAATGCTGAAAGTTTGTCAACACAGGTAAAAACGTTGGCCCAAGTTTGGATTGCAGTGGCTTTGGCTGATAAACGGTAGAAAAGGTTTATAACATACAGATCTGATTTCGTCAAATTATAAAGAGCTATATTATCCTATTACCTTCAGAATATTATTAAAAATCACCTTATTTATTGCCAAACACTTAACACAGTGGACACCCCTTTCCAGATACCCTTAATGTTAAATAAGTTCTTATAATTTTACTCACGTTATAGTATCAGAGCTGCTTTTTATACATGATATTTGAGTAATGAGTGGATGATGTTTACTCAGTAACCAGACATTTTTAACAGTTTTAACCCCTTGCCAGACAAGAGTCTATGGTAGCTAGAGGACTATCTATAATATGTCTATAAAATAATAGATATTTTAGATGTCTCTAATAGTCTTCTTTGGTAAACAATAAAATGAATAATAAATAAAATAAAATCGACTAGAGATAGCATTTTTTTAATAAAGTAAAGCTTAACTACTAAACAATCTCTATTTTTTTATTGTTTTAAAAACATTTACCTCTTTGTAATTAGTTTTTTGATACTCAAAACATGAAGATACACATTAAATATTTATTGTTTTTTTTTCCATGGGGGACTTTTTTTGTTAATTTTAAATAAATTTTTAATATTATGAGCATAATAAATAACTAATGGCCATAAAAAGGGTTTGGTTTGGTACAACATTTTACTGGATGGTCCCATAAGTCCTTTGAACTGAAAATAAAATAAAAAAACAAACTGTACAATATGAAATTTTTATTTATGGCTTAGTAATTCACATTAAAAGTTAATAATTAAAAAAAAATTACTTAACATAAATGTGGTCCATTTCATTCTTAGCAATCCTGTAAACGATGACTAAAATTTTCAATCACTACACGACAAATACGCTCTGACATTCTTGACATTTCTCGCCGGATATTTTCCTTTAGTTCAACAATTGATTGCGGATTTGTTTCCTAGACTTTAGACTTAAAATAACCCCATAAAAAATTTCATTAAAATCAAATCTGGGTTACGTAGTGGCCACAAAAAGTCTCCTCTTCGAGATATCACTTTGTTACAGAAAAGTTGACGGACGAAAAAGCGGTGTTAGAAGTGTTGGCAGTTGTGCCATCTTGTTGAAACCATGTGTCCGAGTATTGAAACTTCAAAAATTCTACAACTCTGGTTTAAAAACATCCTCGACCATTGCCACTGTGAAATAACAGTAACTGCACGACTATGTTCGTTCTCAAAAAAGTATGAGTCTATGATGCCATGCGCTGACATAGCCGCCCAAAAAGTGACTTTAGGGTTATATAAGGGCCTCTGCTGTTCGCAATGTGGGTTTTAAGCTAATTCAGTAGCGATAATTTTGCCTGTTGACATTGCTTTAGACTTGAAAGCGAGCCTAATCAGAAAATAGCACTTTGTCAAACAAAGTAAAGGGGTTCATCATTTCATTCACGAAATTAAGTCTATCGGTAGGATCAGTTGTGTTATCATTCTTTAAAATGCGCTGTCGATCTGGATATATTTAATGTTCAAGAACGCTTACGAATGGATTTTCACGATTTTACTCTTAGACTACGTCAATGTTTTCTTCCGTCCGTGATTTCTTAAACTTTTTAACTCAATTCTTAATTGTTTGAATTCATGTCAGTCATTAAACTTTCGTAAACTGCGTGCATTGCGGTGGCAGAATCATTGTTGCTATAAAACTCATGCGCACAATAAACACGACTCAAACCAGTGAATCGCTCTATGGCGACTGAATTCCGATTTCCGAAAGACTGTTAGTACTTTCCCCCCGCCTTCCGCGCCATTTCTGCGCGCCATTTGACATTTATTCGAAATTTAAATTTCACAAGACTAATGGGAATCGCTGTATTAATAAAATGTTTCTATAAAACTGCAGTTAAAATTTTTGGAATGTTTTTTAACTGGCTCATCTTCCTTATGTCTTTTTCAATATGTGACATTGAATGAATTTATAATGTATTTTTCACGTATTACATTTGAATTTTTCAATAAATCATAAAATTAAAGGGAACAATTGAACATAAATATAATAACACTGAAGAGTATTTAGAAAGCTAATATATGTATTTTTCATAAAATTCAATACTAATTTATAAAAAAATATCCCAGTCTTTGAAAAGAAAAAATATTTAAATCGATTCAAAAATCGATTTTCCAATTCAGCTCGAAAAGTAACTCAACGATTTTGTAATGCTTTGTAAAGTAGTAATTTAATTATCAACATTAATATAACCACAATCTCTGGTTATAAATTGTCCATATGTTTAAAAATAATACAAACAAGAAAATGTAAAGAAATTCTTTGTTTCACACTTTTATACACTTTTTCAATATATTAATATCAAAACTCTTACTTTTACCCATCGTTGCTATTCTAAGTTTGATAAATGTTTGATCTGTATAATTAATATTTATTAAATATTGTTTCACATTGTTTTTTTGGTTTAAATAATGAAAACTTTGTTTTATTTACAAATAATTTTTTACAAAAATATCGATGTGCCTATATTGTATCATCGATTTTTTTCTCAGCGGGCTCAACCCTATTATCTATATGGGACCACCGATCAGTAGCTAGTCTATCAATTTGATAGATATGGTTCTATTCAAGACTGAATGGCGTAAAGTTTTCTAGAAATTTAATAACATTCGGCTTAATTTCAATAAAATGTGTAATCAGTGATAATGTTTATATAAACATGTATTATGTTCTATTGCACATATTCATTTTTAATAGGAATAAGAACGATTTTTACTTGTCTGTCAGCCATAGCAACTCGACAACCTAACTAGTAACTAGCTTTTTCCTTTGTGAATTTCAAACCAGGTTAAAGTTAATATGTACCTATATTCTACTTTCTGATGTGATATTTAGTTTCGTGTAGTCATTATGATTGTCGGTAAATGATTATGGTGGTGATTAAAAGCGTATATTATGATATATTTGCATCGTAACCTCAATCAAGCGGAAGTGATTGAAACCCGCTGATTCAAACTGTATTCATATGTTTGCTTACTTTTAAGTGAATAAATTAAAGTGATAATACTGGTATAATGGTGGAGATAGGTGCTCCTCAGCAATCTGCAGACGATAGTTTAGAAAACGCCGAATGGTATTGGGGTGATATTACCAGGTAAGTGAACAAAATTGAGACAATATTTGTATTAAGGCACTTGTATATAAAAAACAAGTGAAATCTTAAAATACAAATTTGATTATGAACTTAGTAAAGTGTTGCTCAATCCTTACTTATTGACTTAAAATATTTATGATAAATAATTGCATCCATTTTAATCAGTTGTAGTTTTGTGCATGAGTAATTAGAAAAAAACGGGTATTGGTTACTACTGAAGTGAGTGTTGCCTTAAGACATTTAATTACTTTTATTAAAGTAATTATAATACTGATATTTAAAATATACATATTTTCTATGATAAATAAAATCCTTTACATTGCTTCTTGTTCACACAACTGATGTAATAACTAGTAACTCAATGTTACTTGTAACTTTCAAGTAAGCTTGGCAACAGAACAATTAGATTATGAAAACTTCTAAGACACTACCATATATTTCTATATATTTTTATTAATATTGGTTAATGAAATAAAACTATTTGCAGAGATGAAGCCAATGAAAAACTGAAAGACACAAGTGATGGTACCTTCTTGGTCCGCAATGCTTCCAATAAAGACAATGGTTACACATTAACTGTAAGAAAGGGAGGTACCAATAAGTTAATAAAAATTTATAATCAAGATGGCCGCTATGGATTCTGTGAACCTTTTGAATTCAATTCAATTGTCGATCTTATTAGATTTTATACGGAATATTCACTGGAGCATTGTAATAGTAGCCTGGACATCAAACTCATGTACCCATTGTCAAGGCATCAAGAAAATGATGGAGGTGAAAACATCAGTGATGAAACTTTAGAGACGCGCTACAAAAATATCCATAAAGAATTTGTATTGAAAACGAGAGACTATGATGAAAGATCAGACAAATATATGAGACTCAGAGAAGAAGTGAAATTTAAAAGACAAGCATTAGATGCTTTCAAAGAAACAGTGAAAGTATGCGAGGACCATCTCAAACTGCAAGAGAAGATGCAATCAGAAGCTCAACCGCATGAAAAGAATGATCTTATCGAAAACAATAGACAGCTTATATCAAAAGTGAACAGCTTTAAACAAGCCAGGGCTCAGCTTCACAACATACTTAGAGAAACAGTTGAATCTAATTTACTATTGGAAAGAGAAATAACCAAACTGAAATCGGAAATCATAAATTTGTACAAAATAAAAGATCGCTACAAAAAGTAAGTACCCATTCATCATGAATATTTAATTTTATTTTTTATATTATTAAATGACACAGTTTTTATTAGTTAATGTTGCCTCATTCAACAACTTTGATACTCCTAATTATTCAATTAATGTTTCAATTGTATCAATCGCCTTTTTTGATGTATGCAAAATTTTTTTTTTTATCATGACATTGAGTTATTTAACATTACTTCATTTTTTCATTATTTATTGCACCATTT
This sequence comes from Danaus plexippus, assembly GCF_018135715.1. Taxonomy (NCBI): domain Eukaryota; kingdom Metazoa; phylum Arthropoda; class Insecta; order Lepidoptera; family Nymphalidae; genus Danaus; species Danaus plexippus. The sequence goes on from NC_083538.1 coordinate 5,963,940, forward strand.
CCTTTTATATTATTACTAACATATGCATGGTTTATAGTATAATTTATATGTTTTTCCTATACATGTAGTTTTTATCACCATTGTGACGCTGGTTATTTTTTTGACAACACTTTTTTCCATATTATAGGCTCTCCTGCTTGGTTTTATTTAATTTGATATGGAATTACGTGAAATTTTTAACAACAACTATCTATTTGGTTTTTCTCTACAATTCACGTTATTATAGAACTTCATGTCATTTGGTTGTGTATTAAATTACTTTATTGTAAAAATTAATAATTAATTTGTTTTTTTTTATCATAACCAAGAATTTTTTTATTTACAGTTACTAAATTCACACAGTATTAATATTTTATTTCTCTTTTTATCAAGATGTTATAATAGTGAGATCTAAGACTTTCGCGAGAATTTATTTAAAATGAAACTAATATTTTCGGATTACTTACGCGTTATTTTATTACTTTTAGAACTACGTACTCCCGACATTTTCATAAATTAATAAAGTTTTTATAATAAAAATTAATCTCGATTTACAAACTAAACATTCTAAATTTCAGGTTATTACAAAGACGGGGAAAAACAGAAGAATATTTGCAGGCCCTAGAAGAAGACAATATACATAAGTTAGAAAAACTATACGCCCACAGAGAAATGGTAACTTGGATGGTGGAAAATTGTACCAGGGATATGGCGGAGAAACTACTGAAAGGAAAGCCTCAAGGAACGTTTCTTATTCGACCAAATTCTACGGGACAACTGGCACTCTCCATATGTTGTAACAATATGGTCTACCATTGTATAATTTTCAAGACTGAAAGAGGTTACGGTTTTGCAGAACCTTATAATATTCATAAGTAAGTATTATTTATAATTGGAATAACTTTTATTATATGCTGATCGCATTGTTTCTTTATCTTAATTCTTATATGAAAAATCATTAAATACTATGTACCAATATACTTTTTATCATTGTTTATATGATAATGATATCAAGTCACATTTAAACATATCCTAAATTAAAATATTATCTGTTACAGAACATTAAATGAACTTGTACTACATTATGCTGCAAACTCATTAGACGAACACAATGAACAATTGCGAACCTCACTGAAATATCCTGTGAATGCACACTTAGTAAAAAAACCGGATAAGGAAATGCATCATGAATCCCACCTTCAGCCATATCATCGCAAACAAAGAAAACAAAGACAGCCTCTGCCGTAATATAGCCATATCAAAATGTTGGCCTAATTCTTTCCTAGTCGGCATATGAATGACAAGACTAGAGTAATTGATTCTAAAGTCAATTTGATGGAAGCCATGGAGACAATGATGTAGAAGCTTTGGTAAGCTCTCAAAAGCATAGCTTAGAAGGGCTATGAGTTTTGATTGCAATGTATTTTGGTCTCGCATTATAATATTAAACTTTATCGTCTTCTGATACATGTGATATATTTTATTCATATTATAGTTTAATAAAATTTGCTTCAAAGTCAGATCAACGACAGTATATTGATTTTGCACTCATTATTGTTTGTTTTTTAATTTAAAAGAAAATATGAGTATGGTTCAAATGTACAAAGTGGTTTTAGTAATAGAGTAAGTATTGATTTGTCAGTGACATAATCATTCAGTGCTAATTTATTTATAAAATCTCAATGTACAATGTATACTTTGTGAGTGATAATAATTTTTTTTTTTTAAACACTTAAAAATTGTATTAAATAGATTTATATCAAGTGAAAATTATTTGTATGCATATTTGTAATAACTGCTGTAGTTGTTTTACAGTAAAAAAAAAAGTAGTAGATGATATATATTTAACTCTTACAGTAAAAAAAAATCTAACTCGGTAAATTAACATATATATAAATATATATAATGTAGTGGGCAAATCGTTGCTTTCCGACAAATTCATATCTTAAACTCGTTTTATATCTATATTCTTATTTTATTCTTCCTCAAAATGTATAAAAATTACTTAACTTTGTGATATATATTTATAGAGTAGACATTAACAACCAAATATTAAGGTAAACCGAATTTGCCTTTTACAATGAAATCTTGTAACACAGATTATGTTATAAATTAATATATATGTAATTACTAATTAACATAACTTATTTGATACATTTTTTTTATATAGAAATACCTTTTTTTAAAAATAATTCCGTATTTTCTAAACATGTTCTCTACTCAAATATGCAGTTTAAAGTTAATATTGATTTATAGTGTTTTATATATATTAATATTCATTGTTTTTATATAAACACTGAGAAATATTGCTTTAACTCGTAATACATAGAATTAATCTTAAGTTAATGATTATTTAAGTGAGATTATTGAATTAAAGTTATTTTTGTATTTACTTCGATAGGTATTATTAGATTTTGTATGTATAGTAGGTGTTGTTATACTACTTTTACTTCATAAATATCAAATATGTATCAGGTTGATATTATATAGTAGTAAATAATGAATAATTATGATCTCAATGATAAATTAGCAAACAAAATGGGATGCCAATAAATACTTTAACATTTTATAGAATAAAAAAAATATTGTCATAATATCGTGTTTAATTATGAATTAATTTTAAAATGACATGAAAACCTTTTAGAACATCACCACTTTTGTAACATTGTAACTTCAAGTGTCGAATAAAATTATTACAATAAGTGTGGTTTTAGTTACATTCATAGGAGCGCACGAAAACCTTGTAGAACCATTTAATACCAAAGATTAAATATGTCTATTAATATATATATATATATATATATATATATATATATATATATATATAACATTAAACAACTAGTTTCATCTGTAAAAGTATAAACATATGAATATTAAAAATTGGTCGTTCAAAATCTATCGGTATAATTATATAGTGACATTAACAAAAAACTATATATTCGTCTCAAAAAAAAACCTATTTAAGCAGCACCGAGTCCTCGACTATAAAGAACTACAATACTGACAATTCAAATTGCTTATAAAGCAAAGTTAAAAAAAGTCTTATTTAAAGGCCTGCACTTTCGACAGCTTGATACTTGCATTTTTCTTTTTATTATTCAAAAAACTAATAACTTATAACAACATTTCCCCATCTTATCTGTCATAACTGGTTCTAGTGTGAAAATCTATTATTTGCTCTAGTTCATAGAAATAATACTATTTTTTATTTAATGTATCATAAGCAAAAATTAATTATAAGTATAATTTTTTTTTTATCAATTACAACTAGGAATTAAATCATGTATGTTTGCTACATACATGATTTAATTTTTCATTCTCACTTTAAAAGGAATTAATTTTAAGGATATTATTTTGAAGAACCGTTTTAATACAATTACCTAATTGTGTGCTTAGAGCGTGTTAACAAATTTTTTAAAAACAATAGTTAAAAATAATAAAGTGCAGTCTCTAAGCAATCGATATTGCAAATCGATAATAAACATCAATGAAAATAAAAACGCCTATTTGCCGCTAAAGCACAGTGTTGATATTACGAGCAAAATTTTACTAGGTTATTTAAAATAATCTGTTTAGTATACACCATGACCAATATTATTTGCTAATGCCTAACACAAAAGCACATGTAAACTTGCCATAGTTAGTTAAACTTCCGGAAATTATTATTTAAATATATACATTTAAGTGTTACTAAATTCCACGGCGCTTGTAAAAATAACTTTTCCATTTTTATATAGTAAATCAAAATATTGCGTATACATTTATTTCCTTTATTTCATTCTTATTTTATTTTTGTATCTTGTAGCATTGTAGTGACAAGAAACGCGGGGATCGGCCATTTTGCCTGACATCCGGTAGCGGCTTAATGATTAGACGCATTATTTTAACGATATCTACAAATCCATATTCTAGGATTCACTTGAATTTACATATAAGTTTCGTAGTGTTGTGAATCGACTGTCGAATACAAAACAATTATTCCGTCTCATTTCATAGTGATACCTACTTTTACAAACAATCAATGAAACATTACATTTTACTGCATTAGTCCACAGTGCTTAGGGTAAGTTTTGTAACATGGCGTGAGATTAGATCTTAAATTGTATAGATACTATTTAACTAATTATTTTTTTACTGACAGGTAAAATGTCACGATATGGCGACTGCAAGGTTTATGTTGGAGATTTAGGAAACAACGCTAGTAAACCTGAACTTGAAGATGCATTTTCTTATTATGGCCCTTTAAGGAATGTTTGGGTGGCTAGAAATCCACCAGGTTTCGCTTTTGTTGAATTTGAAGATCCTCGGGATGCGGAAGATGCAGTGAGTAAAAACAAATATACTTTGGATGAAACCTATAAATGTAAGTAATCTAAGTAGTGACTTAAATAGTAATTAAAAATCCATCTATTTAGATACGAGGTTTAGATGGACGAACAATATGTGGACGTCGTGCTCGAGTGGAAATGTCAAATGGCGGTCGGGGCTACGGGGGCCGCGGACCTCCTCCGCGCTCGCGGCTACCACCACGGCCCTACGATGACCGTTGTTATGACTGTGGAGACCGTGGCCATTACGCCAGAGACTGCACTCGACGCCGCCGTCGCAGGTGACAATTAGTGTATAGGCAAAAAGTATGAAAATGCTGTCCTCGTATGGAATCTTTATAAGAGATAACGAAATTATACAATTTACACACAAGACGACAAAAAGCAATAATTGGTGGTTGCTGTTTCAAAATAAAGATTCCATTCAACCGCTTCTGATCCACATAAACCAATGATAACTATGTTATAGGTTATCATTGGCCAGTGCGCCGAGAATGAACTCTTCAGTGTCTGCACTCCTTATAATCTGCGCTACGTAGCTTTCACTTCGCTCCGTGTACTCCACTAATGTTGGCAGCTACGACTATAACTTCAATATGTGAACTACGTACCTACAGACTACGTGTTAACTTCACTTATTGAGAAGTACACTGAGCATAATGTTTGTACTTCGCGTCGCGTCAGGTCACGTCACGTCACGTCACGACACGACAGGTTTCGTCACTTCACGTCAGGTCACACGTCTTTTGTAATCACTGCGTGAACTCAGTGAGTTACATATTATTATCCCATCTTTCTGATCAAGGCAGACGCTCTTCTTTCTTTTGGATTATTTTAGTTATGTATCTATTTTCCTGATGAAGGTATGAGAGTAGAGTGTTTTTTGTTCTTATAGTCAGACACAGAAGAGATTTTATTAGCATAGATAAAATTCTTGTTTCTGTTCATGTGGTTATGAAGCATTGTGTTCGTTTTATACTCTTATAGTTAATATCAAAACATTAAATGTTTCTCATTTTAATTTGGCGCATTTAATGGGTTTGATGGTATTAGGTAAAAGACATTTAGTCCTACTATAAGAGTCTTTAAAATCATAACAGCTGCCAGCAGATATCCATTAATTATATGCAATTGATATACAAAACACTATGAAATCAAAACTCTTAACTATTTCTAGTGCTAAAACAAAAGATGCATATATTAATTTGAATTTGTATCATCTTTATGCTATAAAGACTACAATGTACAAGAATAACTTAACAAAATAACTCTAAATGATAAATTTAGTTACTTGTTAAAACATTTTCCGTTTAAATCATTTGGAAATTTAAAATTATTGGAAACAATGGATGCAAGAATTATCTTCTGATTCATTGATGTATTCATCTATCATTTCCGTTATTTTGTTCAACAAAGTTAGCCATTCATAAAACTAAGAAATATAAATATTAAGATTTAACTATAGCAATGATATATTTCTATTACATAGTACAAATTTCGTTTTGAAGTTGATAGATATCGTTTTAACAACTTTCAAATGAGTATGTTATACCAAGTAATCAATCAACTTTTGTGTTTTTACAAGAAACTGCATCTCAAAGCGAATGCTCAAATGCTGCTACAATTTTTTTTTAGATTGAACCAAATTTTACTAAACATGGTGTCTAAAACACGAAGTATGCCAACAATGAAAATTATTTTTCAACCTTTTAGCCATGGTTACGATTTTGTTTTAACTTTCTAGGTGTAATGTTACTGTGAAGATCACAGGTATTGACATTATAAGGATAATTAAATGATTTTTTTAATGTTGCAGTCGTTCGAGGTCTCGTCGCCGCACCCGTTCTCGTTCTCCAAGGTCTGGGTCCCGGTCTCGCAGCCGTTCCCGCTCTCGTTCCCGTTCCAAAGGGAGGTCCATGTCGCGTTCAAGATCACGCTCCCCGTCTAAAGATTCTAAGAAGTCCAATTAAAAATCTACCACAAAGGTAGAAACAAATATCCGTCAAGAGTCGCAAGATGTTTTTTTCCGGTGTATAAGTTTCACCAAGTTTTTTTACGTATTAGCATCCAAATATCATTCCTTTGTTTGACGAAAGATACAAAATGTATTGATTTCTTCAAATACCGACATTTAAATAAAATTTGTTTTATCCTATTACTGTTTTTTTTTTTATTTCCTGTACTAATACAAATTATGAACCAAGTCATACAGATGATTTGTAGTATATAAGGATGTTACATAAAATGAAGTAGACTTGAATAAATCAGGGCTAGAAAAATTATATACAACTGAAGTTCCTGAAAAAATTCAAAATATTGTTTTCATGGCTTGTACAAATTATTACCAAGATTTCTATCCAATGTTTTGCTTTTGAATAACAATGTGAAACACATTTTCGAAATATAATAACTAAAATGTATGTCGCCAGAAAGTACTATAATTGTTTTGAGTATCTACAATGTCCAAGGCATTATTTGAGCATTTCATATTCAGAGATGGCAATTCTTACTTATTTTTGGATAGATGAGTTAAATTTATGCTGAACAAATTTTAATGTGCAAAATATTGGTGTTTTGTTTAATTGAAATTTATTCGTAATAATAGTTATAAAAAAAATAGAGTAAGGACAGAAATAGGTTTTAATTACGATTTATTTATGTTTTAATTTAATTCTTCACACAATTAAGTTATATCTACTCTTTTTAAATAATGCTAAAAGCTATAAAATATTTTGAACATTACAATTCTGCATTCGAATATGTATACATGGCAACATTAAGTAAAAAAAAGTAAAAAAGCAATGTTCAGCGGACGGACGTCGTTTCGACTTTTGTATTCCGTCATGCAATAATTTTTTTATTCATGAATACGATATTAAAAAGTGTTTTAGATGGTGTCGCCGTCGTGAGCACTAGCTAGATTTTAGTTAAAAATGATATTTTAGTGTTTGATTTCGAATAGTTCATGTTATAGTTCTTGATAGGTCTGTGACAAGTACGGTAATGGTGGCCATGTCATGAAAATCCCTACAGCCATGGATGATAGCTCCGTATCTCATCATAACGGAGGGCAAGTGGGATCTCAGATAGGAGTTAGTGTAAATAACAAACAAAATGAAGAATCTAGTCAAAGTGTCCAGTATTCAATACCGGGCGTTTTGCATTTCATCCAACATGAATGGGCGAGATTTGAAGTCGAAAGATCACAATGGGAGGTGGACAGAGCAGAGTTTGAGGTGCATATTATGATTGTTATCGATTTTATTTTATAATTCTGTATAATATAAATGTCAATGTTTAATTTTACAGTTATTTGTATTGATACCCACGTAATCCATTTTAGTATTGACAATTTGTACATCGACTTCCTTATTTTGAACTAATCAATCATATACGAACGTATATTTCTATTAAGCAATGGCGTAAACATTCTTAACTAGTTATTAATGCAGCGTGTTATATTAATGAATTTTATTAAACATGATTTCCTCCAACATTTTTCCGTTTTGCCTATCGGAACTTTTCACTTTAAGTACTGATAGAAAACTTGTGTTTATTTCTATTAATCTAATCAATATCCCACTGTTAGTCACCACCATGTGTCAGTGTATCATGGACATTTATTTTGATCAATTAAAATGTACATAATGCTGTACATATAATCTTGATTCATTCACCAATATTACATTTTAGTGCTGACATTTAACTAATGCTAGACTATTGAAACATAGCATCTAGCAACTTATTTAATTATCACTTCCCATTGTTGTTTAGAATACAAATTAGGCATCCTTACAAATGATTTCACTCTATTATTTTAAAGGTTAAATGAAAAGAAATGAACATGGGTGATAGGTATAGACAAAGGTGACAAATAATCTATAAATGGTGTAGACTGTCACTATTCAGTTTATCTATTACTCTTGGTTTGTTATTTAACAGCACTGTAAAATATATTGTTTTAAAAATTTCAATAAATATAAAATAATTGTCAAAGTTATATATCTTAAATTATTTTTATTGTAAGTAATATATTTTTCATTTCTATGTACATGGTACTTTAAATGTTCCAAAAATATTAAGATTTGTAAATTTAATTGTTTTAACTACTAACATTCAAAGTGATATTTCCTCATTATAATATTTCATCTATTTGTCATTGATGCCTTTAAGTTTTTTTTATGTTTACATTATTAAAAGAACTTTATTTATAGTTTGTTAATGATACATTTAAATTTAGAACTCATTATACTGACTCATTCACTCTCTTCTCATCATTAATACAGGCACGGATTGCCTTCCTCCAAGGTGAGAGGAAGGGTCAAGAGAATCTAAAAAATGATTTGGTAAGGCGGATCAAAATGCTTGAGTATGCACTTAAGCAGGAAAGAGCGAAGTTTCATAAGCTGAAATATGGAGTAGATCTTCAGCAGGGGGACATGCATCCACCAGCTGAAGAGCCTACACAGGAACCGGAGCCTTCAGAGCGCGCCCAATGGAAGCAGGGTAGACAATTGATTAAACAGTACCTACAGGTATCCTTAGAATATTAACTCGCTATACTTTCCATAATAATTGTTTATAATAACAAATAACCTTCATCTATTCTTAACTCAACAGGAAATTGGTTACACAGATACCATCCTTGATGTTCGTTCAAACAAAGTAAGAACTTTGCTTGGTTTAAACAATGAGGAGCCGGCCGATGATAGTAGCCACAGAAACTGTGACAAACAACAACACTATTCTATGAATACTGCCTTAAATCGTAAGATGTATGAATATGGTAAGTTTTACAATGGTTCCTCTAAAATAATGACCTCTTCTGTCATTTTAAATGATATTGATTTTAAGGTGGAAAAGATCAACGCAAAGGAGCTCAGCAAGGCAGCGGTTATAATGAAGAAGGGATGTCCGTTCAAGAGACAGCGGCTGTGTTTGCTAACTTTGAGTTTCTATCTAATCAGGAAATGGATATGGATGAAATTGATGACTTAGATGCCAAACAAATGCACCACACTGCAACTAAGCAAGGTAGACAATTAAAAGTTTATATAGTGTATAGTAAGTTGTGGTGTTAAATATGAATAGATTTGTTCATATGCGGGGATCCCAAGAACAACAGGAGTATTATAATTTTAATATTATACCATATATGAGTTGTGATTCACTAGCCATTTCTACTGGCTTTTACTCTATTGTATTTGTATATCTATGTTCCACTTCCAGACTTGTAACGATATTCATTACAAAAATTATATTTTAATATTAAAATTCTGAATATTCCCAAAGAATATTATGCTAGAATAAAATTATATTATATAAGAAATTCTATTTGATCAAGAATAGCATTAAACCTTTTTTTTATCAATGATTGAATAAAAAAGTGGTTTCAATTGCTTTTGTATGTTCTATTGGAGAATTGTTTTCTAAGCATTCGTAACATCAACAAGCTATGTATAGAAATAATTAACCTACATATGACAACACCAGTAGAATTTATAGGGAATGAGTTTTGCTTTCCAAAATTACCTTTGCATGAGTAGAATATTGAAATTATGATTGATAGATATAACAATATTTATGTTGTCTTTTTTACAAGGTGAAGAGGTGGACCAAGAAGCGGAGGAAGTATTAAATGAACTAAACCTGCTAACTGAGAGCGAGGCTGACGGAGGACAAGGAGATGAGTTCCCAACCGGTACTTTGATATTAAAAAATATATATCTATAAGTAATTTCTTAGAACTTTCATTACTTAACGCTTAAAGAGTTAGTTGAGGCTAACATCAACAGTTATAATTATTTAAAATTGTATTTTTTCAATTGTAATATATCATATATAGATTTCTTAAGCAATATATTAATTTGTTTATATACATTTTATATTTTAACAAGTACATATGTAGTTCTTTTCGGATTAGTTTGTTATACCAATTTTTATACATAGAAATGGCTTGTGGTGTTCCTTTCTGCTGAAAGTTTATATACATATGTTTTAATATAATTTTATATTGAATTGATTAAAAGAACTATATATTTTTATGTATGGATGTATGAATGTATGGATGTGTGTTGGTCCTTCACAGCTATAACTACTGGTTGTATTTGCTGTTACTTGCCAATAATGTAATTTAGACTACATAACAAGATCTAATCTGTGTAGTTCTTGTGGGATCAGGCATTTAAAGGCTGTATTTTGTATGAAATCCATTGACACAGACTCGAGCTGCTAAAACTTGTTAATATATATTTTCTGTACGCTTCATATATTTTTGCACTCAATTCCAAAATCGATGAAAAACTAGTGTAGTGATAGATGTGGTATAAATATATTTCTTACAGTGAAATTCCCAGCCTCTTCAGCGACAGCGGCGCGTGAGGGTGACGGGAAGCCGCTAGCTCTGGGAGAGCTGGCACAGCTGACGGTCAGCAACGAGTCCGAGGGTTACGACGTGGCCAGCGCTAGCAAGGAGTCCTTCAGGAAGACCTGGAACGCTAAATACAGTCTGCGTTCACACTTTGATGGGGTAACACATACATATACACATATATATTACACACAACTTATAATTTTATTTACATTTTTCAAATATTTATTTTCTTAATTAATTATAAACTATATGTAACAATGTTTGAGATGTTAATTTTGATACATTATTTTTTCATCTAATAAAATTTCTTAACAGGTGCGTGCTCTCGCCTTCCATCCGACGCGGGCTGCTTTGGTGACAGCCTCCGAGGATCACACGCTGAAGATGTGGGATCTCCAGCGTACTGTCCCAGCTAAGAAGTCGGCCGGCTTGGATGTGGAACCTCTGTATACGTTCAGAGCCCACACAGCGCCGGTGCTCTGCCTCGCTATGGGCGCTCCCCGCTCGGAGGAATGTTTCTCAGGGGGTCTGGACGGGACCATCAGAGTTTGGAACCTGCCCCCACCCATCGCTGATCCATACGACTCATATGATCCCGCTGTATTGGTACGTTAGGTTATAATGTATAAATATTTAGGTTAAATACTATGTATTTAGATAAACAACATTTCTATATATAACATTTTCGTCGAGGATATTCGTCGATTGATTTTTCTCTAAAGTCACATTTTTATCTTTTGGTTTAATTTTACTGCGTTGCAACGTTGTTTAATTTAAGTAATTGAAAGTAATAATTTATGTTTAAATTTTAAAAAATTTGGATTGTAGCGATATTTAGTGTCGACCTAGAAATTTTGTATTCGAAGAAGAAGACGACAACAAGAAAGTTTAATTTTGTATAATCTAATCTCGTTTATCTATAAAATACGTAGGACAAAACGCGATCACATCTTAGCTATAGCAATAATATAATGACAAAATAAAACCAATAGATTTCAATGTAAAAAAAAAAAATTAAATCTACATATTTACATTGATAATTTAAATGAATCTGTAGAGAATTGGCCTGTTATAAGCGTTGTACTTGAGGAAATTTTCTTGTCTTGATATGTTATTATAATTAACAAATTTTATTTGGTATCAAATATTACATCAAAGAAAAGTATGACAAGAATTGTAATTTTATTTTTACGATTAAATCAATTATTAATTTAGTACATACATTAAGAATAAAATTGTAAATATAAAACGAAAAATTTCATCGCCACGAGCAGGTTCGAACCTGCAACCTCAGGAATACCAATAACAATTTTTTTAACAATTGAGCTATCGAGTCGTTGAATTTAGTAAAATTGTGTTACTTATAAAAACTGTTTACATGAGATTGAATCATAACGAAGCCTAAACGATTAGGAGTTATCCAAAACTGAATAGGATTTACAGTTTAATAGACATCATGTTTGATATTTGTTGTGTTATCAGGGGCCGGTACTCCGCGAGCACACGGACGCGGTGTGGTCGCTGTCGTGCGCTGGTGGTAGGCTGTTGTCTTCATCAGCGGACGGTACAGCCAGGCTGTGGTCCCCACGAGACCCTCGGCCCCTGCTCGCCACGCTTAGGGACGACTCCCCCGGCTCCACCTCAGCGCCGGCGGCCGCGGACTTCGCTGATGCAGCCTGCCGCGCGGCAGTCGTCTACACTGACGGCACTCTTCTATTATACGACCTCGAAACTGGACAGGTTAATACATATATGTACACAGTTAAACTTATATATAAACCTCCTTTGTCATTATGATTGTCACAATAAATATCGCAGGTGGTGTTGCGCGTGCCGTGCGACAGTCCCGCCAACCGCGTCCGCTCCCATCCAACTCTGCCGCTCCTTGTGACGGCTCACGAGGATCGTCACATCCGTTTCTGGGACGCCGTTTCCGGTCGCTGTGCGCACGCGATGGTCGCCCACCTGGACGCCGTGACGGGTCTGGCACTGGATCCGAACGGCCTGTTCCTGCTGTCGGGCTCCCACGATTGTTCCGTGCGCCTGTGGAACCTGGACACCAAGACCTGCGTGCAGGAGATCACTGCTCACAGGAAGAAGTTCGACGAGAGCATCCTGGATGTGGCCTTCCACCCCCTCCGGCCGTACATCGCCAGCGCCGGCGCCGACGGCCTCGCTAAAGTCTTCGTCTGAGGCGCCCCCTACTACTATAACTCATTTTAGTTTACGAACTGTATGTTAACGCAGTAGCGAGTCCCGTCGCTCGCCCCGATGGCGTCTAGTCCCGGTGTTTTGACGTATTTAATATTGTAACGTTACGGACGGTCGACGCTCGTTGTAAGCGCGTAGTGAACACTCATCTCTGTATAGACATTTAAAATCTATTATAATATATTTTTAGATTTTCAGTATGTGGATTTTAGGTTTTTATTGCAACTTTTTTCACCGATTTTACGATACGCAGTGAGAATATTGATCGTTTCTATGCATCTGTAAGCGAGCCCTTTGTAATAAATATCATGAGGATATAGAAGATGTTTCTTTGATGCGTTCATATTACGTGTCTGTACAGTTCTAGATATTATGCAGTATTTCATAATAATTTGCAGAGAACGTGTGAGGTATGGTTTGTTTAGCTAGTATGTTTTATTTAAAACTATCGGATCTATATAGACGGTACTCTTGTTTTGTCACTTGTACTGAATAAACATGCTCCAACGATGTCTTTGCGAATATGAGTGAGCGAACAAAATATGGTATGAGTAGAATTATAAAGGAAGTTTAATAATTAATGTTTGTTCATAACGAATACTGCAATGTAGAATATATATAAAACATTACATATTCCTTTTTTTTCCTCGAATTCATACTTGTACACATACATTCAAAATTGATAGTAAAAAGCAACATAACCGAATTTCATGTCTTTTTTGTTTTATTCATTCATAATCCTCGTTAACCCTTTAACTTTTAACACGTGAGAATTTTATCGACATATGATTAATAAACAAAGCAAGCTTTAGTTACAGTTTTCGTTGAATCTTCAATATTTATTAAGATATTTTCGAATATGGAATTATAAAAAATGCAACAATAAACTTAAGTGTCATTATGGATAAAATCTTTTTTTTTTCAATACGAAGGCATCAAATTTAAATATTAGTTTATTTAAAACTACATTTGTCATGTGTAACAACATTCTCAGAAACAAGTTACTGTCGTCCTTTCCAAGCTGTGCTTTTATTTCATTCATTCTTAATTTAAAATTGTATAGCAGATATACGGCAGGGATATAATATGCGAAAATAGATTACAAATTAGCTTTTGATAAGATATTTGCTTGCGTAAATGGTACATTATTATTAAAGACCATATCTATTATACTTTTAGCTGCAGGTCAGATTTATTATTTATGCAGAAAACATCACAATAAATCCATTCAGCTTTCGTTATCTGTGACAAAAATAAAAAAAAATCGCTGTTACGGTATAACTTATATTAATCCCTCTAAAGAATATTTAGAAGGCAAATAGTCTCTTCAACATTATATTTGTTTCATTTCATCTGGCCTGAATAGTGCATATTAAAGAAAGACGTTTTTAAAATTCCTACCGGCCAATTCGAAGCCACGTGAATTTCACTTCCCTAATTCCTTTGTAATTAATTTCTATAGATACAATAAATGCGCAACAATTTTTTCATTATAATACACATCCATCAGATTGGAACAAAATTGTTTAATTTAAAAACTTTAAGTTTAGGTTTTAAAAAAAAAGTCGACCATTTGTTTAAAAAAAAAAACTGTCAGCAAACTAAGACAGAACCGTTTATGTGCAAAAAATAGCTCATATTATTTAAACCTATAACTTCAAATCTGCTTAAATTTGGTACTATATAAAAGTATGTATTTATATAAATATTCGTTCATGATCCAATTAACAATCGTTTATGAATATAAGTGCATACGTGTTTAAACAAAACGATGATTGAGTGTAAGGTTTTCGAAAATAATTAATTTGAGAATTATTAAAATATTGATATATAATTGTAACATTATTGTAATAATATTATAAACATTTTAATGAAAGGTTTTTGTATGTTATGAATTTACAGTTTATTATACATATTCTTATTTAAATATATACTTAACAGTAGAAATAAAGTTTCCGTTAGTAAAATAAAACTATACCAAATTGAATTCTCTATTATTTGAATATATTGTTGCGAAAAAACGCAGATCGGGCTGTTTATCCAAATTTCTTGTTTGTCTACCCGTTTGTTTTATTTACTGATAATTATTTTAAGTTTTTCCTTGAAACCAAAGAAACTAGGCTTGCAGTCTTGTGTGACGTTAAAAAATAGGTAATAAAACCCACTTAAATCTTAAAATGGGCGAGTTGTTTTCCTTTATCTGCCATTGTTTGATACACGGTCTGTTGTGTTTACAAGAATTGTTTAGTATAACAAATAATAAGGCTTAGTCTGCATACGCTTTTTACTCGTGATTTAAAAAATGCTTTATTACCTATTAATGAAATTGCTATATAATAAATGAAAATTAAAATTTTCATATTAAAAGAACTTATGAAAATATATAAGAATTTACAAGCAACCCAATAACTCTTCATCTATGTATGTAAAACAACCTGCGAATATAAAATAGAGTCTCCGAAGCGAGGGCATCGTCCATTTGTAAAACTTTTAAATCGATTGACCGATGCGAAAGTTTAAATAATTTATTTCACTTTTACGGCTTTCTTACCTCACTAGTATTGGATTAAGGGGTGCCTTGATTGGAATAGTAATCGTTTATAATTTAGATAACATACAATAAAAAAAAAAAAAATTAAAAGACCAGAATTTCAAAAAGTTGAAAAACATTGTCGATAAGATCACACAATGTTCAGTTATAAAATATACTAACTTAAATGAAATCATCTTAAACGGAAAACTAAAAATATTGACAGGCTTTAAATGTTTCTGACTATCATCTACCTAAAATGCCAGTGTTCCTGAATGTTTTGAAACGAGAGAAAGGTTAACTTGAATATTAATTACAATGAGCAATTGGCTTTATATATTGTTAGCATTTTTTGTACCTCGGCATTATCTAAACATCCCAAGAGGCGTACTTATTACGTAAGATTTTATCGTATGTCTGGTGCTCAATAGGGTTCCCGTAATTGTAGTTTAAGGACGCCTCAAATTTTCTAAAATGTTGGGCATGTAAGTTATCAGTGTTGTATTATTAAATAATTTCCAATTTTCTTATTTCAAATTTAAATATAAAAATAAGGGTATTGCCAGATACATTTTCATACGAATGTATAAAATTATTCTCAGTATATATTTTATGTGTAAAATAATGACTATAGCTTATTTATTTGCGTTTTAGGATATCAGGAATGGGCCTTTTTATTTATTTTCTCATGTGGCTCACACGAAAGTTATCTGAGTTGCCGGATCCGCCTCCTCCTGATGTAGAACCAACTCCTCCTCATGACCGACATATGCCACCTCAGAAAGTCATACTTCAAGGATAGGATTACTTTATATTATAAGAATCATGATATCCGTTTTGAATTACAAAATTAATTTTATTTTTAACTTTGCTTATTTATATTTATTTCCTTTATAAAAGAGAAATTTTAGTGACTTTTGTAACGACCAATTAAAAGATACCAAAAGCGATTGTAAAAAAATTGCATGAAATAATTCAAATGGGTAAGTAGGATTGAAATTCCTTTTATATAACATTAAGTAAGGTGTGTCAGAATAGATCCATAATAGATTATAAGATTAAAGTAAATTTTAGACGAAGCTACAACGCAATGTGTTCGCACATTTTACACCGACATTCCCTCAGAGGTCTGCCGATACGGAAACACAATGATTCTCTCGATTCCCGGCTGTAGGTCTTTGGACGGTCATCCAAATTCTTCGCGAAACCACACTGTGGGATAAAACAATATTTATTACAGTACCATGAAACATTGTTCTTTCATATATTCTGCAGAAATTGTTTGAAAAACAATTAAATTACATTCAATATGTTATCCTACTACACACGATTGTGTTCCTAAATTTAGTGTTTGTTTTTGTTATTGCACTTAATCGTGTTTAAAAGGTGCTGTGAAGGTGTTGTGAATAGAAAACTAAATTAATTTATAGTACATATATGTCACTGACTATAAAACTATATATGTATTTGAAATCGTGAGGAGTATGCTGTGATTGCAAAACTTAATATAAATACCAGTATCGCCATTTCTCTGCAATAGTTTCGTCTAGTTGAAGGTGTGAGACAAGTGGCCAGTAGCGCCCAGGCTCGGGCAGCTCGTCTGTCATATTCCAGGGCAGTGAACGCACACGATTCTGCATTTGCTAATGCTGATCTTTGTTCTTCTGTTACATTAGCATCTCCTCCTTCACCTACTGCACTGCGCTGGGTTTATAAACATGAAATATCCTATATACCTTACAAGTTCCAATAGTAGGTATTACATGACGAAGCTACAAACTATAATAGGCTTACTTCTTTTTCGAAAAATCAGATAACATTTTCATACTTAGTCACTTTCCAAACACCTTTCAAATTGTCCGTCATTTAATATGACAAATTCTATTAACGAGTGATATTTAAAATTTTAGGCTTACCAAATAAATATACAAAATAGTATCCTTTTGAGTTTGTTGGATACTATGGTGTAGTAAAAAGACAGTACTTACTTACTTACGTACGTACATCTAATTGTATTTGCTTTATAATATAATTATTATTTTTGGTTACCGTCATCCATTCATCAGCGAAGGCCATCCATGCGTATGCGCTTGGGTGACGGCGGACCAGGTCTGTTAGTATGGAACGAGTTCTTCCTCCGTCACGACGAGGCAACGACAGCAGCGTTCTATCCAGTGACAATACTGACTTTAATCTCATAATAGGGACAGTACGGAAGTTGTTTATAAATACATACGTATAAGCGGATTTGCAACTTCCTGATTTCTCAAAAGAAGCCAACGATAAATTATATTCCTTTGTCCTGTGATAGCATTCACCCTGTAAGCTTCTAAGATAACTAATCTAAAACAATTATAACATAAATATTTTAGTACCTGAAGCACTACTTTGTTCATTTAATAAACTTTGTATGTGTATGCGTACTTCTCCATATTTGTCGATTCCTTCTTGGAGATGACAAAGAGCGTCCGCGTAGTTCCCTTTGAGTCTGCAGCACAGAGCTACCATATGGTAATACACGGCTGAGTCTCCGTTTTCCAAAAGTGCTTTGGCTATACATATTTCTGCCAACTGAATTGATAAACGCTTAACCATCTTTAATGAAAATAGCTTGTTATATTTAAGAATATTAGCAAAGCTAAGCTGAGCTCCTATATTAGTCCCAATTACGATGATTTTAAATCTTTAAAGGCAATGAAAAGTAAAGCTAGATTAAGTCAGCTTTTAGCAAAACAAATTAAGTGTGTAACATGTTCATAAAAGCAAATACTTAGGGTGGCACGGTTCAATGAACAATAAAAATATAAATATAGATTATGTTTTTTTAGTTTATGTATATATTATTATTAAAAAGTAAAAATAACAAATGGAATTGGTTAAAGTTATAGGTATCTTTTTCGGACAGAGTTTTTTACAGATAATATATATTTTTTTCTGAACTTCTCGTAAACAAGTTCCCAGGGCTAAAGTGAGCATGTGAACACTTTCTTGTTTATTGATGAATAAAGACCCTTTTTGAAGCATATCACTTATACAAAGATACTCTTCCACAGTTTTCGAGGCCGTTGAAAGTAAGTAAATATAAAGGCAGTTATCAGATGAAAAAGGTTTATCGAAAGAAGTGGAATAAGTGAAGTTGAGATAAATAGTGTCAGACGCAATCTACTTAGAAATAGAACGCCGAACTATGTACTACCTCTTCATTTGCATTGTAGATCTTATTCGATCACGGTTGAAATTAATTTAAAATCGGGCTTTTTTGTTATAAATCACATATCTCTAAAATTTTTAAATTGTAATATAATATATGTGTAGTGTGTGTTCTTCAAGAAAAACGGTTTTTCTAACTTTCCAAAAAAACTGTAAAATCGTTTCTAAACTTTCTAAAATCTCACATACGTCAATGCCTCGCAGTCTCAGCAATAGATCTGCAGCGTCGTAGTAGACACTTGTGCCAGGTAGGAGTGGGGTTTCTTCCCACCACTCTCCCAGTTCCTGTTCCCAAGTTCGGGGAAATCTCGGCTCCTTCGCTAAGCCCTCTGCTTGTGTCCTATTTTCACAGCCAAAAATCATTATTCTGATAGAATTGGCTTATTGAAACAAAAAACTACTTATTAACCCAATACTCTAATGAACTTTTTATAATCTGTTATATTTCATGATTCTAAGATATTAAATTGCATTGCAATTCTATTATTACTTTCTCATTTGTTCCATTATTTGATCCGACATGTGAAACATTTCCTTGTGTAGAAAATAAGCGCTAGCAGCTGCCCAGATTGCAGTCCAAAACGGGTAAAATGCTAATAGAGCCAAGAAGAAAGGCTCGGCTGCATTGGGATCTTCTTCGAATATCATACAGCTTTTGGAGAGGAGGCTGTGCACACCATATGTTAATTTAAATCTTTATTCAAATTCAGATATTATAATTAAGTTATAATATATGTTACCTCAACGGATGTCTTGGATTTAGTATAATGATTTATCTATGCAAACATTTGCCAGTCCTTATCTATATCTCGTAAACACGTAGCTAATTCACGCCAGCTATCTGCTTCTCGTGGCGCTTGGACTATTAACTAAAATTCAATTAAATTAGCAGTATCTTTAAAGAACCGATGCAAGGGTTTCTATCCACTAGCTGCTTTAACAAAGTTGATGGTGTAAATAAGACTTTTCCCAAGAGCTAAATCGTTATTGGTCAAAATTATACATTTATTTTATTTCATGTACACATTAGAAATACATTTGCCCAGGGGAATTGAACTCCGGTTTTGCATACCAAACGTTATGATGGAATGATTACTTCAGACGGTTATATCTATTCTATTTATTATAATAGATGCCGTTTAGGAATACAACAATTCTACCTGTAGATAAAGATCCATAGCGTGTGACAGGTCGTGGAGCTGTCGCGCGTGTCTAGCAGCTTTTTGTACAGAATACGGGGGAGGTTTTTTTATCTGAATCTATTAAGGCGTCATTTGTTATACGCATGAGACAAGCGTGCGCTATCATTACCATCTCCTGTAATAGATGTCTGTTAAAATATCCTGTCATGTCACAGACACATTTATAAGAGAATAAATATAAAAATATGAGTCTAAACCCTCTAATATCTGAGGTAAAAGGTATGAAATTCGTCAAACTTTCAAGAAATCAGGAAGAAGAGATAAACGTAACAGTTAATAATTTCCAATATATGTTTTAATTATATGTAAAGTTATGTTAAAGCTACAGATATATGTAACAATAAAATAATTTCATACAAAACCAAATTATAATAAAGAAAGGTGACTGTAATTTATAACATTTGAATTAATCAGCATTTGGTTACTCGAACAAGCGAGACACCCTCTTATAATAGTACCCCAACCCTCGTAAGTGTCGTGAGGTCATCCAACGATACTTCAAATCTAAGTATGTTTAGCTGCGATTCTTTAAGGATTGTTTTTTAGACATAATGAGCTAATGTTTCACATTTGTTTACAAAACACAGTTTTTGGTGTTCATAAAAACAAATCGCTGTTGGCTAAATATTATTATTTATCTATTTTTATACTTTGATATTTCTGTTACTAATAAGTGAAAATTATTGAGTTACAAATTATCTCTACCGTTCCTCATTGGATCTTAATTCACAATTATTGTTTTTTTATCCGACTACAGAGAAAATGATATTTGTACATGCAACTGTATAATTTTAAAACTAAACTAACGTTTTCGAATATTACCGCGCGTTTTTTTTATTATTTTACAACAAAGATTCCAGAGGTTTCGGTCCTATGCAGTAACCGCGATCACTGGCAGACGAGATGAATCATGGGAGTGTCTACTTGTTTAGTAAAACTGTTTATAATTTTATTTAATTAATACACTGAAAATCTTAGATATAATCATATGTATTAAAAAATGTACTTGTTTATTGAGCGTGATCAAATGTTGAAAAGGTTAACCATTATTTAATATATAAACCAATTAATCGTACCGTAAAATATGTTTATATGAGAATAGTTTATTTGCTTATCACTTAGCCTTTAAACGTTAAAAATGTTTACCTT